>NC_072841.1:2805748-3117498 GCF_013085055.1 Fusarium oxysporum Fo47 | reverse complement strand
GATTTCCATTCATTTGTTATTTCTCTGTTGGTCCTTCCAGAAACCATATTAGGTTCTCATCTCTAAAATTTTGCGCCTTCCCCCTTCCTTTTCCTTCGATCGACCAAGAGGAAGTCAACTGTCGACAACTGACAGCTTCCACTGCTTCCATTCTTGTTACACCCCCCATCGGGATCTCACTCCACCTCATTCATCTAAACTACCACCCCATTCGTTCCTCCAGACTTGCAATACGAGCGCTCTCCTCTCTTACTCTGTCGACCACCGGTTTCTTGGGTACTTCAATCTCAGTCTCTCCCTCACTTTTCTGTCGACTTTGCCTTGGTTTCTTGATCCGTCTCTCGCTTGCCCACGACGCAATTGTCATACAACTTTGACTCTTATTTGGATACGTCTTGGAAAAGGCAGGTCCTAGTCGCCGGCGACAATGGCCCCGACCTTCCTCAACAACCTGCGCCGCCGATCGAGGGCCAGTTTCCGAACCAATCGTTCAACCGACACATCCAGTGATGGTGCTACAAGTCAAGCAACATCGCCCTCGAGCGGTTCCTTAACGCCGCCTTCGATTGATCACCAGTCAGATCCTGCACTTCATCTGCAGGTAAAAGATCAGCAGCAACTCCAGCGTCGACAGTCTCAAATGTCCCAGAGCCAGAGCCAACTCAACGTCCCCACGCGACCGCCGCTATCGTCCAACTCCAACCGCAACAGTGTTTCCGGAATGTCGGGTCTTGGTGCGCCTTCTATCAATGGAAGACAGACTCTTCCAGTGTCACCATACGCTCCAAGAGTGATCAACATCACCGAAAATGCATGGGTATGTCTTGGTGTTTTGCTTTTGAGTTGTTTCTATGGCTAGTGGGCTTTGTGGCGCGCATGCAAATGCAAGCCATATCGTCAGGGGTTAACTGGTACAGAGTTATGCCAAGACTTCCAACAAACATAACTCGCACAAGAAGAAGTTGGAGTGTTGCGCTAACCGTCACCAGGTCTATCAAAAAGTTCTTCTTGTTTATGGCACAATCGGAAATGCCGCCGAGAATCCCCTCGATGGCACCCTTAATGTTTGCCGACTTGACGACAACTTCCCTGCGATCAGCTGGCCCGTTTGCAACTCGCATTTCAAGGCACTGGTGTACCTTCAACCGGGTCCGAACAGATTGCGCTTCGAGTTCTCAAGTCCGAAACTTGCGAACAGCAACAGCTCCAACCCAATCCATGCTTCCTACCTTACTGTTCACATGCTACCCGTGACCAATTCACCACCTTTGCAGCTTGCGATACTCGTTGCGAAGGACTCTCCCGAAACATTTGATGCCTCGCCCGCCCGAGCCGAAAAGGAAGGAAATGGACTGGAAATGGCCGTCAAGAAGTTCAGAATGGCAGCGTACCTGTGGCAGGCCTTCACCTCGGAACAGATGTGGCGGAACAAGCTTGGGCGACGGGCTTTCCGCTTTGATGAAGAATGGACAACAGGCTCGGCCAATTATCGTGACCAAGAGAGCGGTACCATGCGCTCCGAAGCCCGTGTGCATATTATTCGCTCCGACAAGACCCTTGCTGAGATTCGAGATCTTAACAAGGCCCAGCAAAACGAGAAGGCGACCGATAAGGGCGCTTTGTACGGGATCGCTTCAGAGGCCGTCAAGAAATACTTCAACCCGCTGCCGGGGCAAAAGCTATACGTGTCTTGTCTTCTCTTGGATTCTCATTGGGATACGGCAGCAAAGACCGTGACCGGCCACGCCGCTCTTGGAGGAGGGGATGGTGATCTCCAACTCGCCATTTTTGGATCTCACTGCCTTCATAGTTACCCTTCCACTTTCGAAGAGGTTGTGCCTGCTTTCACTGACTGTACTCCAACGGATACAAACCATGTGGCTAATGACTGCAACGAAGCGGGCAGTTCTTGGGAGGCTGCCAATATCGGTATTGGCGCTCATATGCATGAGACAGGCCATCTATTCGGATGTCCCCACCAGGAGAGTGGTGTAATGCTACGAGATTACGTGGTGCTAAACCGTACATTCGTGGCTCGAGAGGCCTATTGTACAAGGACCAAATCCAAAGGTGGTCTTGCACTCCAGGCCGACGAATGTGGATGGCACCGCCTCGACTGCTTGCGTTTCCGAGCTCATCCGTCTTTTCGCCTTCCCAATGATCCTCCGATGAACCCTGACGGTAGTGTTCAAGCCTTCCCTGTCGAAAATGGCAATGTACTTGTTATGGCGGCCACAGGAATTTTCTTTGTTGAGATTTATGCAGACGGTGACGATGTCTGCCATGCTTGGATCGAGTATCCCACTGATCAAGGGACGCCCTCCCGGCAAATCACGCTCAGCGAAAGTGAGCTGCGAGGCAGACTGCCCGAGAAGAAAAGAAAGGGATCTCTCAAAATATCAGTCAAGTCTTACGGGGGAGGATCACTTGATATTGACGATTACAAAAGGTTTACCTCCAAGGAGTCTCTCATTAAGCTACCGAACGGGAAGAGTGCTTTCCGAAGCCAGAAGCTGGGTAGCTCTAAGATGGATGGAAGCCAGCCTACGGAAGCCATCTTTACGAGTGCTGTCAAGCAAGACCGAGTTCTATCCCGAGTGGTCATTTATCACGGTATGGCCGTGGACGGAATGGAATTCATTTATGACGATGATTCCAGGCAGTTGTTTGGAAAGAAGGGCGGCAAAGAAGGGGGAGATACCTTCGAGTTTGGTAAGTTCTTACTCATTGATGGACCGACAAGGATCTAATAGGAGACGTAGATGTTCGTCGTGGTGAATACATCAGTGGCTTCGTCGCGCGATCTGGTTTTTGGGTCGATGGCATACAAATTCTGACGAGTTTGGGTCGCAAGTCGCCCGTTTATGGAAATGCTCATGGAGGAGATGCGTAAGTTTATTCTTGTGTCGCTACAAACTTAGCTGACCCTAGTCACCAGGCACACTTTGATACCTCCTCGAGGATACATCATTTGTGGCGTTTCCGGCTCCTGTGGCCAGTGGTTAGATGGCTTCTCGGTTCTCATCACGCGATGAGCAGGAGCAAAACCACTCGATGTCCAGATTTTTGCACACTCATTCTACAGGATAACAACCAGCCGTCTATGGATAAACATTAATTGTTAATTATGAAGTATGGGAGAGACACGCCCTACCTGTCTTACAGCGGCCAGACAGATACCGCAAGCATTGTTCGGGAATTTTATGTGATACCGGCGTTGGGGTGGTTTTCTTTTGTTTACCGCCTCTGAAAGGAGGCTACACACATTGCATACATACACGCTTGCATATCAAGTTAAGGGGTAACGCATACACAGCATACCATGAGCAGACGCGGACCTGAATAAACACCGTAGGGGATGTCTGATCTTGAAGTCTTTATCGCTCTACGTTCATTCCGACCGTTTTCTGCATGTGTCTAGAACATTTGTGTGTGTGCTAACTATCATAGGTTTCATTTAACTTCGCTTAATGATGTGACGGTGAGCGAGCTTGTGCGAATACGATGCGAATCTGACATGTGATAGTCTACCCCAGAATTTGTTGAGCTGTTGATCAACTTGGTGACGTTGGAGATCCGGTACCATTCTGACGTTCTCCGTATGTAAGATATAGATTCACAAAGATATGCGAATGTGACCATGAACAACCGCCTTGACCTTTGCGTGTGACGAACTGTTGATGGCTAGTGACTTATCAGGAACGGTTGAGCGTCTAAGCCATTGCTATCACGTGCAGCTGGCCAGCACTAGCGCCCACAATGACGGCATCCACCTGAGCAAGGAAAGCAGGACGTCCCTCCGCGAAAGCAGCAAACGCGACGTCGTCCTCAACGTCAACCACTTGTAGAAAACCTGCTCTCTTTTCCCTTCTGCAACTTCACACAACCACCAGAAACATAACAAGTTCTGAACCGCAGAATATCACTCAACTTCGCATTGCTAGTATTCTTGCACGCTTTGAATATTCTCCTTTCGCATCCATCGACACCGCTTCCTGCCACCACAAAGCTTATTACGATTGTCCATTTCCTGTATTCCTGTACGGAACACTGCTGAGGTCGACTTCTCGTTCCGTCCGACTCTATCAACCCTCGCATTAACCAAAAGTCGTTGGAATCGCCGTAGAATGTCTAGAAGGAGCAACACCATGTCGGGCTCCAATGGAAACATCCCCAAGGACCTCACATCCTCCAACAGCCCAGGTAAGCTTTAGCCAAGGATGTAACAATTAAGCGAGTTTGGGTTTCAAGAACTGACATTGATCTTCTGTATAGCAATTGACAAGCAAAAGACTCTTCTTTCTGCCGATGTTGGGCACTTCTCTCTCGTGCGGGCCATGCACCTTGCCGACTTGATTACTCTCATGAATGGTATGTACACCTTGACTACGGAAACCGTCGCATTTGACATGCTTCGTTCTTCAGAAAAATGTGACGGTTTGCTAACTCTAGCGTCATCACAGGTGCTTGCGGTGTCATGTCCATCTTCTCCTCGCTACGATACGCACTTGGCGACCCCAAGGATTTTGACAACCTCTGGCTTGCTCTCTTCTTCCTGCCTTTCGGTCTGTTCTTCGACTTTTTCGACGGCAAGGTTGCTCGATGGAGGAAGAAGAGTAGTCTCATGGGCCAAGAATTGGATTCTCTTGCTGATTTGGTATGTCTCAATGCGCGCATTGTCACTTAATATGGTCACTAATAGGAATACTGTTCAGATCTCCTTCGGCGTCGCTCCCGCTATGGTCGCCTTCACTCTTGGTTTCCGTTCGCTTGCCGACACTGTTGGTCTTACCTTCTTCGTTCTGTGTGGCCTCACTCGCCTCGCACGCTTCAATGTTACCGTTTCGGTTCTTCCAAAGGACGCCTCTGGCAAGAGCCAGTATTTCGAAGGAACTCCCATTCCCACTTCGCTCGGCATGGACGCTATCATGGCCTATTGGCTCTCGCAGCGCTGGGTTCATGACAACCTTCCCTTTGGTGTCTGGTTCCAGGGTTCAGCTTTCGAGTTCCATCCTGCCGTCATTCTGTTCATGATCCACGGCTGCCTCATGACCAGCAAGACCATCCGCATACCCAAGCCTTAAACGATAGCCGATATTACTATTTAACATGGTACGTTGGCTTGGTGTAGTTGCACTGAACGATTGGGTGGAGTGGGGGTCATGTAGTCTGGATCTGAGCATACGTTTGCCTTCACTGGAGGTGTCATGGGATCGAGTAGGGGGTTCAACAGGAAGTTCGCAAGGACAAACATGAGGGACAAAAGGGGTTCCGCGCACACGGTTGAAGATATTTTCATTTGGGGTTTGGGGGTTTGGGCAGGACATGATTCACGCAGCTTATTGAAACAATGGTAGTTCATGATACCCATACATTCCTTATCTTGGTGCTTGGATTTTATGTGACAACTTTGAATCAGCTTCTGTTTATCATAAGCATAGCATTGTGGATAGATGCGTAGTACATGGCCATATCGAGTCGCTCGATGGTCTCAACTATGATTTGTTCGTATGACGTGACAGGCTTGATGTAACATTGTACTGTGATAAAGATGTGACTGACATAGTCGTGATGCGGAAGCATGGCTCTCGATGATGAGGCCTACTTCATAACGAAGAAACAGAGTGCCTGTTCTAGGTCTCTATCATTCATTCAGAACTTTGAGGCAGTGAATCTCGCTTAAGTGAGTGGATATTTGGAACCTAACAGGATCTGAAGTTGGACCATTAGTCCATTGTTCCTGTTGAGCGTTTCCAAGTATCAACCAGCATAAGGTTTAAGAAAAGCTTGGATGTACTCGCAGGTTCTCTGTTTCTAGATGTAATGGCTAGGCATTGGAAGCTGGGTATGACCAAAAATAGAGCCATACGTGATGCCTACGCACAATCTGAGGCTCTGCGGTGAGTGGATCGACAAACCATGATGAGGCTTGGTTGCCGAATTCCCGATACTGAATAAGACTGGGAGGACGAGACGGCGGAGAAGATCTTCGTGAAGTGGAGGCAAATGAGAAAACCACATAATTTGTCTCACAAAAAGACCAGAACGATTAAAAGTTTGAGTCTTCACCAACTTGATACAGACCAATCATCGCCGTCTCTATCTGAAACATGTTGTCAGAGGCTTCGCAGCTAGAAGCCCAAGACCCAAAGAACGTGTTCAGGGTAAGACATGGGTTGTGATATGTTAAGGCTGTGCTGTTGAAGGATCCTTGGCTAGGACTAACGGGCTCCAGAGTGACGGGTGGCTGTGCTGTTGATGATAGACAAGGATGGGGATCTGATCGCCGGGAGATGAGAGGAATAACACCCAATTGGGTTTTTGGTTACACCGATGATGATACCTATGATGCTGCAACACTGCACTGAGGGAATAAGAGGGAGAATAATATTGACGATTATTAACCATTGACAGGCAATCTGGGGTAGTAGGAGTGGTACAGATTGCCTCTTGCTGCATTGATGGTCGTCCTACCTTGGTACTGTTGGTCGCAGCCGCCTTGATCAGAGGTGCCTTCCACTACCGTATCACCAACACCACTATTTTCATTTCTCCATCATCACCAACAAGATCGTGATCGATAGACCAACCAGACTCTTACGCGAACCCCTGTAACCGCTTGTGTCAATGCATCACCGACTTTCTGAACTGCCCGGTCTCTCCCATCCCCTGCCAGTTGAGCTTTGTTCAATGTGAATGCAGAACCTTGTGATGCAAGTCAGACGTTACCAAAATGACGACTGATTATCGTGACAAGCAGATCACTACCAACAAGAATCCTCACAGAGGCGAAAGCCTCTTTCTCCCTCAGTTTGTGACGACTTGCAAGATCGATGATTCTATTTCTGGTTCACCCATACACTACACTACCCACCCTCATCTCGGTTCAAAAACTAACGGTTGGGCCAAGACATGGAAGTGTCAGGTCCTGAACCTCCGGACCCTGAACCAGAGTCTGAGCCTTAAAAGCTAAGCTTAGCTGCGGGGGGCGAGTCAGCCCTGAAGGCTTACGGAGTGGTATGGATGAGCTTCCATTCTATGAGCCGACATGCCCACTTACAGCTTGAGGCATGGGTTATTACCCTCCTTGTAAGCTGTAAGCGCAGCCTTTCCCATCGACTAATTACCCCAAGCGTCCCTGACTATATCTCGATTGCTTGATTTCTGATTCAGCTAAGATGGTTCCGCAGCCTTGATCATCTGCTTTATTGACTAATAGCATCTTCCTACTTTCCTTCAGCCATAATCAACTTCCAAAATATCTACAAACGAGGACATGAGGGGCGACTATTGCTAACCCTGGCATTGCTGACTACTTCACCAACCTCACAATGGAGCCGCTTCGGAGCGTATCACGACAAGACTCTGAAAAGTCTGAGGCCCGTCGAGAAATAAATCGATCTAACTCTGCCGTCCAACATGTCACCGATACCATGATTGCCGTCACCGAATCTTTTCGCCATCATTATCAACAACAATATGGTGGTTACTCTCCAGCAGCACCGGCTCCCACTTACACAAACCTCAATTTTCACTCTCAGCCTGGAAATTACTCTCACCCCCGTTCCAATTCTCAGTTATACTCGCATTCTCATGCCCGAAGCCCTTCAAGCGTCAGCGAAATATCCCAGAATGTAAATTTGCTAGACATGGACGTAGTGAGCCAGATGAGTGTATCAGAGATGACTGTTTCACCCGTTTCACCTTGTCGAAGCAACTATATACCCATATCACTTATGCCAGGACGACCTCCAAATGTCGAGACAGATTCCCTCCTTGATGGAGACATGGAATCGGAAATGGCTGAGACTTCGGCACAAGTCCCAGAAGACTTGATTCGACTGGCAACACCAAACCTACCACCGCGATTAGATACACCTCATACACCACCTCCACGATTCAGCGTTCCAGTAAACCTGGCCGAGCCTCGCCCAAATGAAACTCCTGCTTATACTCCAGGTCCAACGCCATCGGACTTCTCGGTCAACCATGGCGGACTTGTCCAAGCTGCCAGACGCTTCGAAGCCTTCCGAGCAACAACACAGCATCACCAATACATGGCTCTGAGGCCCGACATGGGCACACGATCTCTCCCACTAGGCACGGTCACCCACATTCGTGCGGGATCCGACCCAGATCCTTCTTCACCCGCAAGTCAGGGTTTGCGAAGGAAGCCCCTGAACAAGGGAGCCAGGATGATCGAGTTCAACCATGCGACCAACGAAAGCCTTTTTGTTGCTGTCATATGTATGGCACAGGTTTTGACTTATGCCAGTCTTGCACAGACACTGACATCTGCACGACGAATTGGAGAGTCATTCTTCGAACCAGAGCGTACAACACACCTTGCTTGGTTCACATCAGCGTATGCACTGAGTTATGGTGCGGCCACTCTTTTTGGCAACCGGATCGGGAACGTCTGTGGTCAAAGATATACCTTCATCGCTGGATATGTTTGGTTCGCCCTTTGGAGTCTCCTTGCTGGTCTCAGTGTGTATGTACAGGCGAGTGAAAATGGAGGAGCCGTCTTCTTCTGCTTCTGTCGAGCTATGCAAGGCATCGGCCCTGCACTCATCATTCCAAATGGACACGGAATGCTGGTGAGGGCTTATCCTCCTGGGCCTCGCAAGATGCTTGTGATGGGATTCTTCGATGCCTCTGTCCCTTTCGGCTTTGTCATTGGATCGGTCATGACAGGCCTGTTCGCTAATTACGCCTCGTGGCCATGGGCCTTTTACTGCTTGGCCGCGGTATGTACAGTCCTAGGTATTTCAAGCGTGCTTGTCATCCCAGCAAAGAGAATCTTGGTCTACAATTTCGAAGGCAACCTGTGGAAGCGGCTTGATATATTGGGTTTCGTATTTGGAATCGCTGCCTTGATCTTGTTCAGCGTTGGCTGGAACCAGGCGCCTATTGTGGGATGGGATACTCCCCAGACGTACATCCTGATCATTGCAGGCATCATACTTATACCACTATTCACTTTCTTCGAATCACACGCCAGTCACCCGTTGGTGCCATTTAAGCAGATTCACCTGGCTGCTGGTATCACTCTTGGCTTCGTGACAGCTGCATCAGCAGCATTTGGAGTCTGGGTATGGTATTTCGTCCAATTTATCGAAGTTGTCAGAGGTTGGGGTCCCCTTCTTACGAGTGCTGCTCTTGTGCCAGTACTAGTGGTTGGTGTTATCATCGCCTTTGGATGTTGGCCCTTCGCAAACCGTGATTTTACAGCACAGCTGAGCATGGTGGTCTCGTCCATCGCCATCCTGATTAGTTCGGCTCTCCTGGCGACAGCTCCAACTCAACAAGCATATTGGGCCAACTCATTTGTCAGCGCCATCTTCATGGGAGTTGGCATGGTGTTGATTGTTCCCGCTTCCTCGACTGTGCTCGGACGAGATGTGCCAGAGGGACAACTGGGACTCGCAAACAGCATCACCAATACAGCAGCAGCTTTCGCCTTTTCGGTAGGGCTGGGCATGGCGGGAGCTGTGGAAATGGGGAAAAGTAGTGACAAGGACCCCTTGAGAGGGTATCGAGATGCGCAATACTTTGGACTAGGACTGGGAGGGCTGGCCTTTACTTTGGCCCTTGGCCTATTGTGCGCGGCGTTACTCAGACGCCGAGGGGAGTGATTTCGATTGTTTGCATGGCGTTCCAGGAGCTAAGAGACTTTGAGCCTCGTATATACCCCGTGAGCGTGGACAGGAGATTTACATAATTTTCTTCTTCTTCTTTTTTTTTTTTTTTTTTTGGAAAATGTACACATGTCACAATAAGCACATGAGTTAAGTTTAAAAGGTTGCCCGTTCTTTTCGGTTTCTCTCTTGTCTTCTTCGTTGAATCCTCTTGTGTCTGTACATACAAACTCCAATCCGATGCCGTATCATACGAGCATGGCAATCGCAGGATTTGGGATATAGAGCCATGTGGGAAAGCCAAACCAAGCAAAGCACTTTGGAAAATCAGATACCGTCCAACGCCAGAGAAATACATGTCAATCCCTTCTTTCTTCTTTCTTTCCCTCCTCCTAGATTCCATGGTTTTCGATCCCCATTTCCTTCAAGCAGCTCTCGTGGGTCGCGTAGTGCTACAGCAGCAGTTCAAGGCGTCGACTTAATCCTCCCTAGTAACAGAAGTGATCCGCAGTCGTCATCGTGGTAAGGAGATTATCGGCCACCGCGGCTGAAGCCACCACGTCCGCGACCACCACCGAAGCCGCTTCCACCTCGTGAGAAACCACCGCTGCCGCCACGGCCACCTCCGCGGCCACCGAAACCACCACGAGCACCACCTCGAGGACCTCCACGGCCGCCGCCGAAACCGCCACGGCCACCGCCTCGGGCACCAAAGCCGCCGCGTCCACCGCGGGCACCACCGCGACCACCACCGGCGCGCTTGGGCTTGGGAGCTCCAGGCGGGGGCTTAGGCTTGGGGAGGAACTTGTCGAGGGGCAGAAGCTTCTCTGAACCGATGTAGAACTTGTCGCCCTCCTTGAAAGAGGTGGCCTGGATACCCTCTGTGGGCTTGATGGTGAAGAAGACCTGGTTGATGGGGCCGAGGACCTCGTCGACCTTTCCGACGGCAGTCTTGTTCTCGAGGAAGATCTGGGCGTTGAAGTGAGGGACCTTGGGGTTGATGGACTCGCAGACCATCTCGCCCTCGCAAGCGTGCATGAACTTGCCCATTTCTGAGAGTGTTAGTTATGGGATACCGGACAGAACATGATGATATGCATACCGAGGATCTGAGCAGGAGGGCCCATGTCTCGCTGTTGGAAGCCACCGCGGCCTAGAAACAGTTCGTTAGTAGTTGATCTTGAATCCATGCAAAACACTGCTATTAGAGCTAATCACTCCCAGATCCCAGCCTCAATTCGCATGATTTCGACATCTCTTGCATCGCAAAGAGCCAATTCCCCCAAAATCAACCACGCAACGAAGAAATAAAGACCTACCACCGCCACGGCCTCCAAATCCACTACCGCCGCGTCCTCGCGAACCTCCACGGAAAGACATGATTATCGAGTTTGCGCTGTCGCCAATTGATATAAATCTGAGAGATGAGGATTTCGCGATTCGACCACTCGTTCGATTCTGTTTCGGTTGATGCCCGTAGCTGGGGTTTTGGTCGTTCGTTCGGGCTTTGGAATCGTTTCCGCGTAGGTCGAATGCTGAACTTTTTTTTTGCCGTGTGAAATTTTGCAAAGAGAGTGTCCACCGAAGGTCTGGCGGGAGCTAGCTTGGAGCGGCCCGATTGGTTGATGCACGATGGAGCGGAAAAACTATCCTACCGATATCATGTACCAACCTCAGATAAGGATGAAAGTCGGGTGACATAATTGATAGAACAAGCTTGGAGACTCTGGAGCCTGTGAATGAACATCTATTCTGGCCAGCGATTTGTGGTCTCGTCAACTTCAAGTCACAGCAAACTCATGATACGCGCTGAACTTTTCAATCAATTGAAACAGACTAAGATATCTTATCACATCGATCCAAGTAAATATTTTGCAAAACCAAACCAAAGCCAAACGAGGGATATCCCATTTCAAACCGTACCATAACCGGCCCGTCAACACATTCGACCAACGCCTCCCGTCAGCCAGCGCTGATAGTCCTCTTACCAACGCTATACCATCCTCCGAAACCATTTCTCTCCATCAGAACAAAATAGAACTAACAATAAGGAAACCGAAAAAGGGCCCACGAAGGGGGAAAAACTCGAATACTGATGCTCCATCCTATGCTGGAGTGCTCTTGGGATAACCGCCAGGAATATGCAGGTTCGAGATGGTGTTATGGCTCTCAGTCCGGTTGTTACCGGATGGTCGGATTGGGACAGGCTTCTCATCTTCATCGTCTGTCTGGAGCAGAACAGAGTCACGCTCTGTATAGACTGATTCGCCTCCTCGAGTTGATGGTCGTCGCTCTTCAGTTGCGCCGCCGTCAAGTCTAGGAAAGCCCTCTCCCACAGTTGTCATTGTGTAACTGTTGCCATTGGCATTGCCATTGGCATAGTTGTGATTGGGTTGATTGTCATATGACGCCTGAGGATATGAAGGCTGCTCATAGTTCGATGTCTCATGGCCAGCTCCACTGATTGTATATCCACCGTATGGCTCATCTCGTGGCTCCATAGTATGATTGTTAGGCTGCTCATCAAAGTGGCGTTGTTCACTATTGGCGAAATTGCCATCGCGCTCATCCTTACCCTGGGGGATCACAACAGGAACAACGGTTTGGTCATGGTGTTGATCGACGTAGTCTGACAGCTGTACAGGCTGCTGCGTTTCATACGGTGACTGGTATTGCTGCTGCTGTTGGTGGAGGGGTGCCGGCTCAACGGGAGTCTGGTTGACTGGCTCGCTCGTATAAGGGTTAACACCGTCGTAATGGGCCTTTTGGCTTGCGATTGCAGCATGCGAGGGCATCTCATCCATGGGCGTCTGATGAACAGTCCCATAGCCTGGATGGTCATCCCTGCTCTGCTCCGATTCTCCAGCGGCCGGACCAGAAAGGGCACCCGTGACAATCAGTGGTACAGCGGGGTCCCTGTTGTCCTGGAAGCCAGAGCTTACACTAGAAGGCGAATGAGGGGCCTGTAAGCCACGTTGCGCATTGACTTGGATATCAGATGGGAACCGCCCACCTGCTTGAGATCGCCGGGGAGTCGCCTCATGTTGTCTTGGTCCCGGATTGGTAAATGATTCAGTATCGGCCGTGAAGGGCTCCTCGTCCTCCTCGTCGACCAGTCCATCGCTACTAACTGATCGTCGGGATGATCGGCTAAGGCTTCTTGAATGGCTTCGAACGAACTGACTTCGCTCTTCGGCAGTCTTCTCGGTGAGAGCCTTGATATCCTCGTACCAAGCCATCATAGTGTCATGACTTTCGGCACGGAAGACCCAAGTGTGTCCGCGGTGCATGCCGCCCGTTTGGCGACCCTTGAGGATGAACTTGTTCGAAGAGCCTCCTTCGTTGGAGTGGGATCCTACTTTCTGTTCTGGAAGATAAAGAGACATGATAGGGGCTTGCGCCTTGTCCGCTGACTTGAATTCGTGGAGATGCGTAGCGGAAAGTACATACCTAGCAACTTGGTTAACTTCTCTGATCACGACGTTTTGCCAACGAATGCTTACCAGCCGGCTGTGTAGCTCTTCAAGTATTTGCTCTTGCGCTCCAACAATCCGGCTCGAATCTCCTGGGCTGCCTCATGGTCCTGTCCGGGATAATGAATCTGGTCTGGGGTCCTGAGCGGAATGCTTGGGTCAACGAACTTGTCGTTGTGAGTCACAAAATGCATCCATTCATGGTCCTTGGGCATGGCAATAGGGCCATCTCGAAGCTCGCCAATGACGTTATAGGAATTGTCAGCCTCCCGCTTAAGAATGCCAGCATAAGCGTTGTAGGCTTTCTGAATCTCTCCAACAACAATCGCTTCCAGCTCTCGTCCGGAATTCTCCAGATTGAGATAAGCTTGGTGGAGGTAGTTCTCCTCGTCCAACTGACGCTCAACTTGACGGTCGACGGCTAGGCGCAGCAGGTATGGATCTTGCTTGCCAGTGGTTGAAGATTCATCCAACTCATTTCTGCCAAGAATATCGCTGAGCGTCTTGACAGCTTTGCGAGTGTGGTCCATCTCCTTCTCGACCGAGTTCTTGAAGTCGCCTGAAAGGTTCTTGATCTCCTTAATCTTCTGTTGGAGGTCGCTCCTCAATCCCGTGAGTGCAAGAATAACATCCTCTTCAATTTCTTTGGCCTTGTTGGCCTCGAGGATAGCATTCTTGTTGTAAATTCGTAGAAATTGGAGCGCATCATCGATTCCAGCTGACTGAAGGAAACCAGGTGGGGTAGTGATATTGTTAGCCACATTGGCGAGTTTGAGGAGCGACTTGGAGCGTTGTTCGTAATGATTTTGAATTTCGCGGAAGTAAGCGATGAGATCCTTGAGCACCTTTCTCCAGTTCTGGAATCGGTTCGAGAGTGTCTCGGTAGGGTTGCCCGATGTAGGGACTGGGCAATAGAAAGCACTATGCGCCTCATCATGGTCTGATGAGGATTGTAAGGCAAGACTCTTAACGCTGCCAGCTCTCATAGAGCGACGACTACTACTACGCTTGAGACTCCCATTTCGGCGGACGGAACTCTTCTTCTTGAGGGTGTTCTGGCGAGCCGGGAGCTGCTGGTCATCGCCAGTCACGAAGCTATGTACCGAATTGCTGCGCTGCATGTTTGCGCTGGGCGAAGGATAATCAAGGAGGACTGAAGGCCCGCGCGGTGCTGCACCCCATTCCTCGGTGAAACGACCCCCTTGTTGCGACAGCGGTTGCGGTGCGTGAATCGAATTTGACAGATTGTAGGTATCGTCGTATTGAGAATGTGATTGTGCGTGTGCGTTAACGGCGGTATTAGTAGCAGTTGCACGCTGGTGGGAAGCTGAGGATGATTCTGGAGAAGAATCGTGACCGTACGAGTATGGATAAGACGCCTGTTGGGGAAATGACGAAGGTTGAGATTGATGAGAGTGAGAGGGAGGTAGATCCATGGCGGAGGTGGCGTTGTTATTTCTCCTACAGTACTACGCAAGCCGAGTACCGTAGTTTAACAACCTGAGCTAGAGCAAGCAAGGACCAACGGAGAGAAACAGAAACCACGGAATGGACCACGAGGAGATGGGGGACGGACCCGAGACGGAAGGGGAGAAGAGCCTGGAACCTAGAGCCTAGAAAGTCAGTAAGGCACTGAGTGAAGGGGTTCCAGTCGGGTTGGCCTGGACTGGATTGAACCGGTTGCTGGGCGAGCTTGTGCAGGCAGCCTGAGCAAAACCAAAAAAAATCAGGGTGTAGAGCTCGCGGGATGATGGTGTTGACGCAATGGGCGCACAACCTCACTGATGGCAGATTGCCGCTAGCACTAGATTGGAGGCCTTTTGAGGTTCAAAGCGTGAGACTAGCGTCTCCTTTGCGCGTCGCAGTGGAGGAACTTTCTGAGACAATGATGATGGTGAATCGACGACGTGCGTACCTTGGCTCTGTTGCTTCTTCTGTTTGGAGGAGCTTGGGCGGAAACTGTGGAGTAGAGGATTGAGAATCAGCGGGTAATAGAAATAGACTGAAGATCAAAGGTGACCTATATGTTCCACAATGAAGGAGCTTTCCAGTCCGTTGTTGCAGGTGATGGTGAAGCAAAGAGCGAAGGAGACCTAGATACTTGCTGTTAAGCCTCGGTCTGAGTGAGGAGCTTGTACCTAAGTAAAAGAGTGAGCGTAGTCGGAATCAACTGAGTCAACAAGCGCCAAAGATAGGCCTAGAGCACGGTCAAGTCTTTGAGGCGCCAGATGTAGATTGTGTTAGTGATACTGGCCGTGATGTTTGCTATTATGAATGGATGATGCAGTTGATGGGCTTGGAGAAGGGGGGCATTGGGTTCCATCTGGTCGCACGCCAAGAGAGCTCATGGCACTTACACCGAATGGGCTTATTTGCGGTACTTGCAGATACTTTAGCGACATGAACTGGTCTCACTAATCTCCCCCTAACTATCTCTAGTGCCTGTTCCAGCTCTAGCTTCTGCAAGTATTCACAAGTATCTCGATCCCAAAGAATACCCCAGCTCAGCTGCTTGCAGCCAGTTTTCCAACGCACCCTTCCCCACCAAATGACGTAAACGGACGCCACCAGAAGGGTCCATCCCTTTTGATCTTGGTTTTGGTGATGGTGATGCCCTCACACTAACCAGAACCGCAACCCAACGCAACGACGATCGTCATTACCCCCAGGCTGTGCCCAATCTCACATGCGGCCACTCCCCTTCAATCGCAAGACTTGTCGTCCTCATGGCTGTATCCACTTCACCACTGAAGCTGAGATCTGCTCGGCATCGCCGTCTCCCGGATCTGCAACTTGTTGTTTCGGTGTTTCGTACATGTTCGAACTAGGAAGGACTTTGCAATCTTCTCCGCATGGAGATTGTGGATCTTGATAAAATCGTCTCAAAACTCCATGAAATCTGAGTTAATCTTTGATTTGCACAAGCCGCATCCCGGCTCGGCACTGTAAAGTGACTGCCGATGACATCCACCCTGAGGGATATTAACAAGAGGCATCCGAGGACGGCTTAGACAGCTTCAGCTCATCGTTCCCCAATCACAGCTTTCAAGACATTGCCAAGTTGCACAATTCACTCAATGATGCCACCATCACATGCCATTGTCAGACATAATTATCATTCTCTTCACTATTACTAAAGCTGCAATGCTCTTAATACACAGTAGCACGTAAAAAGAGACTTGCCGCGGTTTACTTACAATCTCCCCAAAGCCACTACCAAGACCAATGCCCAGATCCCCCAAAAACGCCATGCCTTATGCTTTGTGTCCAGCCAAGTGCAGTAGAAAGCTCCACAAACGCCATCTTCAAACCGAGAGTCTCCCCTAGCGCACAGTGATGGTTATCGACCGGTGCCCACCACCCAGCGGGATGTTACTGTTTTAAAGTTCATGTCCTGGAGAATAAAAGTTGCCCACTAGTATCACGCTTCCTGCTCCGGTACCGTTTCCTGAACTGGGTCAGCAGGAGGCTTCTCAACCGTCTTCATCCGTCCCCATCGTCGCGGCGGCGGCGCCTTAGGGGGTGTCTTCTTCGGTCCCCCGTTGACAAACTTCTGTGCAAATGGCACTCCATGGCGGTGTTTTGGTACCTCTGGCAAAGGCTTCTTGGGTCGAGTAGCCATTGTGACGTTGCCATCATCTGTAGCGACGTCGCCTCCATCGCCTGATCGACTCGGTGTCTGCACTCCCGGCTTCTCCTTAACTGCCGCGACGTCGCTTACACTGATACTACTCGCGGTTTGGGAGCGTGATAGGCTAATACCGAGGAATCTGCGGGCGACTTCAGCCTCACCGGATCCTACCGTGGGGGACTGCGCTTCTTCTATCCACTTGACCTTTGATACACGGTCGACCAGACGAAGGGTTGTGTCGTCTGCTGGTGCAAAGTGAACATTGTGCGAGCCTCGGAGAATGCTCAGCACACGCAGAATCTCATCCTGCTTATAGTGAGGCGGCTGGCTGAGTTGCGTATGTGCCAATAACGGGTAAAGAACTCGTAGGTATGTGTGTCTCAAGGACATTTTTTCATCTGGCAAATCCATCAAATTTCGAATAATGACGTCCAAAAGTACTCGCAAGTCATTTGTATAGAAATATTCGTATGTTGCCTTGTTCGTGAATAGCAAATACAGAAGCTTCAAAATGAGAAGCTGTAGTGATGTTTCAGTTTCTCGATTCAGGAGTAAAATGATGTTTTCGCCAAACGTTCGGAACGAGGCACCGTGAAGACTCAAGCACTTCACAATGCGGTTCGTCAGAGGCGAATTGGGCGAAGCAGAATCGCCGACTTCTGTCGACGCAAGCATATACTGTTCATTCAATACAAGCTGCGTCTATGTAAGCAATGGCAGCTAGGATGGGATGGAAGCTGCTTACCAAAACTCGAATGGTAGGATAATGATAAGGATCATGCGCATCGTCAGACAACTCCTCAATCAATGCGAAAAGATAATGGACGAATTCATCGTCCACCATAGTCAAGTCGTCGACTCGAAGTCGTTCCATACGCGACATCTCGTACATAAGCTGCAGAAGAAGGCGATGCAGACCAGGGTCCTGATCTCGGCGGCCATTGATCAGCTCCAAAAGTCGGGGGAAGCAAGCCTCGTTCACCATGCGAGGGAACATAGTCTCATCCTGGCACCCGTCGAGGAGAAGAAGAGAAACAATAGCGTGCAAAGGCCCAGCCTCATCTTCTTGAAGCAAGCTGTAGATAATCTGGGTGCGAACATAGTCTTTGTTGGCTTGAAATAGATCGCTGGCGAGAAGCATCCGCGTGCAAGTAACGACTTCTTCCTGAGATTCGTAGAGATGGTCGCGGAGGCGTGTCGTTAAATCTATCCATGTGCGCAGGGCATCGTCGATCGTTTCGTGGGAATCGCATTTGCTTGAAACGCACTTATCAAGTTCTACAAAAGATCAATCATGTCAGCCATTCCGTGTCCTTTTTTAATTGTAGCAACCCTTGTAGCAAAACTCACCACTCCATAGCTGTTCCTCGTCCTCCTCATGAGAGTAAGAAGCTTCTTCGAAATCTGCCATGATCCTCGTTTCCGTAAGGGTACAGGGACCAAGGCATCGAGTCCTGCTGAGACTGGATATGCGTGATACGAAGCTGGTCGGGGATGTTGCGCTGGGTAGATACGACGAGACGACGGGCCAATTGACAATGGCTTCCAAGGATAGACGCGAGCGCAGTGGTCATCTCCTGGAGGTGACGAGACCAGAACCTGAGATGAAGCAAAAAATATCAAAGCCGAAGCCAAAGTTTGTGCTGTGGTTGTGTTTCGAGAATTCAGGTGGCGGGGTCGAGAACTCAGTTGTTGCTATAAGCCCGTTTAGCTGTACCGTGACCTCATCCAGGCCTGTAGAGCGCTGTCTTGGCGGACCACACAGCAACAGTAACAACAGAACAGAGTGTGGACTAACTTACATCAACATCTGTTCCCATGTAAACACTGCCTATGAATCCCTGTTGCTGTAAACAATTGTGGCTAGCACTGTCATGTCATGATCGCTATTATAGGCACCGCCACAGTCTGATCAGATACCAGCTGGACGGATGATTGAATCACACTCCACCAAAGTTGTTGCCTTGAATATATAACCAGATACAAGATGAATTCTCTATAATCTTTAAACTTTCGCTATTTTCAGAGTTAATACAAATTAAGCGACCCTCTTTGATCTCCCTATTTGGCATCAGGGTTTGAGGATACCAAGCCAAAGCAAAACATACAAGGTGAATGCTCCCAAGCGCCAGACAACAACCGCTGCCAAAAACAGCAGAGTCATTACCAAATACCTCAACACCACCCAGGCCGCAACCAAAAACGCTGTGAGGCACTCAATCTATGACTTCCTCTTTTCCTCCTCGTTCTCTTCGTGGTGATCATCATAAATCTTGACTCTAGATGCATATTCTTTAATATTGCTGACAACATAGTTCGTAATCGTGTCACCTTTTCCACCAGCCACCCGCAGTAGCAGCTCGTTCAGGTTGTATCGCCCCAAAATATCGACGTGGTCAGCTGTACGAGGTCCTCCTCGAGGGTTGAAACGTTCTGGCTCGTGGGGCATTTCAACGACTGTGACCTTGACACCTGCTGGATTGTAGCGTTTCATGTTCCAGCCATGATTGCACATGTAACCGGTGCTGAGGAGATTCACAGTCCCGTCGCCCTCACCCATGATAACGCCGTGATCGACGTCTCCTTCGGTAAAGCCCGTATCCATGGTGATGTTGAGATTCGTCATCAGAGGCTGGTCAGGGGACCTGTAATAGTATCCTCGCTCTGTAGGCTTCCCGACGCCATAGAAGCAGTAAATTTTGAGGCTAGGTGCAAGTGGTAGTCGGGTCTCAAGAGGGTTGATCCATTTCTTGGGGTCCAACTCATTGGCTTCGACTTCGGCGATAGTGTGGGCAATGCCACGAGAATAACTGCCCTTGAGCTGATCCTGGTACCAATCCTCAGTCGTATTGAGTAAGTAGGACAAGCCCTCCTCAACAGTGAAGTTACGATCAGGGGTTGTCCAGTTCGACCCGACTCTGAAGTTCAACAAAGATCCGTACGAACGATTCTGACCTGGCAAGTCATCTGGGGCCCATGTCAGATTGCCCCAGACGGCGTTGCCACCAATGGGTAGCATAGATGATATACCGGGCATGCCACGGAAAATTTCAGCCCTTTCTTCCTTGCTCAGAAACTTTTCCAGGCCGTAGATCGCAAAGGGGTTCAACTGAGCTGTATCGCGCATCTCACCCGACAGTACAGCAGTCAAATCTTTGACTGCCCCGAGCATGCATCCGCTAATGTTGATCCAAGCCTCAACATGTCGCTCAACCCAGTCCTGACCACCGCGGCCGCCCCTCTCTGATTGCACCCAGTGGAAAAAGTAGAACAAGACCTGGCTGCCCATGCTGTGCGATGCTAAGACAACTTTTCTGTTGTCCACCTCCAGCGCAACTTCAATGTGTGATTTGAGTCGGGTGAAATATCGGTCTCGCACCTCGAGGTTAGGGTAGGACAAGCGCCAATCATAAGCAGCTGTGAAGGAGTTTGTCGGGTCGTAGCCAACCGAAGCAAGATTCTCAAAGATCTTGCTCCAAATCCAATAACCTGTGATGAAGAAATCGGTGGCATCGAAGCCCTGGGCAGCTCTTAGTTTCACGTTTGGCGGATCAAGTCCCGTCCTCTTATCGAGCATCACATGCTTCTTCCAGACCTCCTTGTCCATGACCAAGGCTTTCATCATGGTCCAACTTCCCCAAAGTCGCTTCCTGAAGTAAGCCTTTGAGATATTGGCGGTTCCCCAAGACTCGAGTCCAGTCGAAATAACGCCTGGTATCATAATCATGGGATGGTATGCTTCAAGACCTTCAGCTCGTGCTTTGGTTCCGACAGAGAAAGGCTCATATGATTCTGCAAAGTCGCGCTCGCCTTGGATTAGATCGCGTATGTCCCTGACCAATCCAGCTGGCAGAGCATCTAATAGGTTGTCCATGGACAAGTCGGTGAACTCGGGAAGGTCGATAAGATCATTGCTGGAAGCGAAAAACCCGGCGGCGATTATTCCAAACAAACTACCAAGAAAGAAAATGAAGGTATTGCGCCGCTTCCGGGTCTTTGGAACGGCGTGCTCGACAACACGAACGTGCGTTGTCGGGTCGGTCGCTGAACTTTCCTCCCTCGAAGCATCGTCGCTCTCGTTCGTTTTCGTATCTTCATCTTGACCCTGAACATTTCGGCGCCGCAGATTTTTCGCCATGTTGTCGACCCAAGAACAAGCCTCTGGGAGGCGTCGTCTTCTTTAGTCAGTTGTTTGGGAGGAAAAAGAACCCGACCAAGATAGACTAGGGAAATTGTTGGAGTTTTGAGAAATGTCGCTCGTAGCTATGACGCCCATGGACACCTACTTTAGGTGCGGGTGGGCGCGTGCTCTAAATCTAAAACAAAAAACGGGGTGGTCGCAAAGCCCGAAGTCTAAAGAATCGTATCATCTGTCAGCGGAAGTTGTAGAGTAAATATACCGACTGATCTAATTTAATACGTGAGAAAATGTCTGTTGAGTGATAATGGAAGATTCATCAAAGCCACGGACCGTGGTAATTATGAAAGAGTTGCGCCATGTTTGGGAGTCGCGTGCATCACATGAAAATTGTCAAGTGTCCAGGGAGGGAGCTCATTCAAAGGACATGCTTGCCGTTCCTGATAGGCAGGAACCTGACGTCAAAGCCAAGATAAGGCTATCTTAAAGTGCCGAGGGGATGAAACGGAAGAGGCCGAAATTACAAAGGGATAAAAGAGTCAAGCGTCTTTCTCTTCTTTAAGGGTTAGGTAAACCATTCCATTCCACGAGGAAGGGATATATATCATGCTATGGAGTTTAGAGCTGGCATTATCACATGCTTGAACTCCAAATGATGGAAGAACACAGACCTTTTCTCCATGTCTCTCCCTTGGCCTAGTTCAAATTGACTTTACATAAAGACGCATTTGTCCATCGCTTATATCGGCTTGATCGGACCACTCTGTTAACGATGCAATAGCTAGAGCCATGCAGGACCTTTTTACTCCAATGCCCCCGCCCCCTCCACAAAAACATCAAAAAAGCTCTAAAATAGCGTCCTTGGCGGCTGCTGCAGCAGAGCAGAATCCCTGCCAACGGCCCTGCGTGCCTTGCCCTCGTGGCCATGTGCATCAATTCTTTGGTGCAGTTTACCAAACCTGGCAATTACTGTTGGAGGCGCTGGCTGTGATACCTCCAATGCATTGCATATTGCCACCTCCAGCCTCAAATCTTGAGATCTTCCCACCCTCTTTCTTGAATTAATGACTCTTGTCCATTGGACCTGAACTGAAGTGCCTCTTCCTTTCCTCCTTGACACCCTGTAGACTATCACCTACCCCTCACACCGATACCGGGTTGAGTCTCCATTTCTGCCTGCCCCTCTTTAGGTGTCAAGTCAAGATCTGGTTTTAAACCCATATCTAAGATCTTACCCAAACATCAACTTCAACTCAACTCTACTACCACAGCTCTCAACAGTATAACTGATTGCCCAGAATCAGTCTGGTCTCTTCTATTTACTTTAAACCCCCACAATCCCATGGCCCCTACCAAAATCGACAACCTTCCTGGCGAATTACGCTACGTACAATACGAACATGCCCTCGAGGCTCAGTATCTACCCGCTATCCGGGCATTGATCTCAAAGGACTTGAGTGAGCCTTATAGCATCTATGTATATCGGTATTTCTTGTGCCAGTGGGCACATCTCTGCTTCATGGTAAGACCAATTCACTCTCGAGTCGATTCTCAGATATCTGACAATAGTCCTCAGGCACTGAACCCAGCCGACTCATCTCTCATCGGTGTTATAGTGTGCAAGCTGGAAGTCCATGCTTCGCACTCCAACCCCACTCGAAGAGGCTACATCGCCATGTTGGCCGTTGCTTCCGACTTCCGTGGCCATGGTATTGCAACAACCCTCGTCAAGAAGGCTATCGACGCCATGACGAAGCGTAATGCTGACGAAATTGTCCTCGAAACTGAAGAGACCAACGTCGCTGCTATGCGATTGTACGAACAGCTCGGTTTCTTGCGCACTAAAAAGCTACACCGATACTACCTCAATGGCAACAGTGCATATCGACTTGTTCTGCCGCTTAAGTACATCGACCTTGACGCCAGCGCTAATGATCTTGAAATCATCGATGTATAAGCTTTCACGGTTGCATGGGTGTTTATAGCATTTCTACGGGGTTCAGTGATGGGAAGTCATTGGTGGACACGGACGGACTGGGCATAGGTCAGCGACAGCATTTGAGCGTCATGCGAAATTAGCATCTTTTGGAATCACCGGCGTTTAGGATATTGGTTATGAAGGTCATGACGATACGATCCTATTCTTTTTTGCTTCTCTCTATATCATGCACTCGGATTCTTGATTTTGATCCTCCATATACGATGAAATATTCCTTCTTGTTCTGCCTGGCTAGATGAGTCATTTGTTGTGCGTCGTCAGGTCTGGAAGATGTCAGATGACTTATAGATCGACGCTTTCAGACCCCAGGGATTCCCAGAGGATATCCCTATGTACGTATATGCATCTATCGACTTGCGTCAGCCTCACTTTATTGACATCAATACCAACCATGACTCACCTGGCTTATAGTAGATAGGTCTTCCTCGAGCTTCAACCAATCTGAGCTCTCGCAGCTTCTGAAGCACCCTGCCAACGTCGGCCTTGTCTGCGAAATCGGTCGTGTACACGCAAATGAGTCGATCTTTTCGAGAATCCTCATCGGCTGGTCGTGGAGCAACCTTTGCAGCAATGCCAAGCTCGTTTTTGGCAGTCGCTTTCGCGACAATCTCCCACACGTCGTTTACTTCTGCTGGTGTGCAGAATAACATCCACTGTTAAGTGTCAGTCGTGTTTTGGCGAGACATCCTCGATACAAACCTTGCCAGCGCGGACTTTGGCAGCGTGCGCCAGGTGCAGTATATCATCTGAGGCTTTCTTGATTTCTTTTCGAATATCTCGCTCTTGTGTTGCAAGGACCTTGTTGGTTTTCTTCAGTCCGTCCTTGAACTTGGAGAGAAGTTCTAGTCTCTCCAGGCCACCTTCCATGACAAGCGCAGTCTTGCTGCCTTCTTCCTCGGGAGCCTCATCTTCATTACCTTTACTGAGTTGGTTCTGCCCCATAGACTTCTCAACACGGGGGATATACGGATTGCAAATAAAAATCCAAGGCGTATCCTCCGTGATGTCTGTTGTCCTGGGTGGGAGACGTGCGAGGAACTGATCTACGGTCTCGGTAAGCTGCCATGCATAATTTACCCCAGCATAGGGATTGTGAAGATGCGATGTTTCGGCAACGATGCTCTTGTCAGGAATAGGCCTTCCAGGGCTTTGCTGCTGCTCGAGCATCCAGCTCTGAACATCGAAGCGTTGTAAACGGTTGTTAAGGTTCATGACCATATCATCATCCCCTAAAACTGTAAGCTAATGAGGGTTTGATTCAACGGTGGGGCGTACCGTAGAAGTCAGAATCATCGGAATATTCCATGACGTTGATTTAAGTTGAACTCGAGGAGGATATAGTCAGAACAAAGCAGAGCCTTGTGTTAATCAGCAATGGCGCTGGAACTGTTGGTTTTGTGAGCAGGAGCACAAACTGCGCAACAAGCAGAAATTAAAGGCGAAAGTGTTGTAAATGTAAGAAACAAAATCACCGCCTCAGCCGTCCTATCCGTTAAAGTGTCAAGTTAATAAAGAAACACGCGTGTTGACGTAAGGAGATGAATACCCCAGACGAGACGAGGGGATGGAGTCGCAGAAGCAAGTTCGCGTTGATAGCGCTAGTCCGGCAGTTAAGCTTTGAGGCCTGTAACTTATACCCTGCAACGTAGATTACGCCTCAAGTTGATCATGGAAATAGTCAACCACTGTATGTAAAGCCTCTGGTAGTTAAATATCTGGGTGCTTCGCAGAATTCTTTGGTATTTGAGATGCCAACTGTGAATTATGGCGATCATCGCACTTCTCAAGTCTCACCCTACAAATGGATAACAACTAAAGAAGCGGACCCCACCATTTGAACTCCGTTTGCTTTCTGTTGATTGCTTGCTTTGGCCTTTGTCAAATCCTGCATATCACTTCAATATCCAATATTACCCATGGATGATTCCAAAATCGTTTCGTCAAAGGTTTCCTTAACCTTAGATCTACCTCCTAGTTGTATCCAGTTCTGTAATCTGCATCCTAACTTGTTCGTGGTGGGAACTTACAACCTCGAAAGAAATGGTGATGCCCAAAAAGAGACAGACAACAACGATGACACTGATACTGCAACCGCGACTAAGACACCACAAAGCCGCAATGGGAGTTTACTAGTCTTCAATGTCGTTGGTGACGACTTGTAAGTTCATTTTCCTGGGGCCTGATTGGTAGCTGACGCGTATGATCATAGTCATCTAGTTCAGACAGTTTCGCAGCCTTCAGCTATTCTAGACCTCCGATTCCACCCTCAGAAAGGCAGAGAGGATATTATGGCTGTAGTATCTAGCACTGGGACACTGGCTGTGTTCAAGCTTGACCCGAAGGCAAATCCCTCAGCTCCTTTACAGCATATAGCAACAAGCAGATGTGACGATATTCCAGAAGATATCTTGTTCCTGCAATGCAACTGGCATCCTGAGGTCCCAGATCTGATTGGTCTCACAACTTCGACAGGCTCTGCTCGAATACTACATTTGGACGAAGAGTACCGCATCACTCAGAACTACGCTAATCTCAGTATTGCCAATTCCCTCGAGGCCTGGTGCATTGCATTCTCACCCGCAACACCAGAGTCAACTAAGGATAAGGCCCAAGTCGCAGCTTATTGCGGTGGAGATGACTCCATGCTTCGCTACACGTCCTGCATTTGGAATTCAAGTGAGCCTGATTCCCCGTGCGAAGAGCCATATTCGCCCGCAACTATCAAGGGGGCACATGATGCAGGGGTCACAGCAATTCTGCCACTCTTCCCACTCACAAAGAATTCAGGCAGAGTAGTTGTGACAGGCAGCTATGACGACCATCTACGTGTTTTCGTTATACACGACCTGCACGAATCATATGGCATGAAAAAGGTCGAGCTAGTGCTTGAGCAAAACCTAGGAGGAGGTGTCTGGCGACTGGATCTGGTCAAAATACAAGATTCTAAAGGGGTTATAAAAGTGAGGATCCTCGCTTCATGCATGCATGCAGGCGCAAGACTTTTGGATCTGGAGGTCAAGAATGACAAGGACTGGAGTTGTGAGATTCTGGCGAGGTTTGAAGAACACAAGAGCATGAACTATGGAAGTGACTTTATTCGGCATAATGAGCCTTCTGATGTTGTGCGGTGTGTATCGACTAGCTTCTATGATAAGCTGCTCTGTCTCTGGCAGTATGCGCCAGCCAACAAATAGGACTCAGAGTAAGAGTGCACGCAGTTTCATGCCACCAAATTATGTATAGCTCAATCTCATCACTTTTGAAACAGCACCAGTTCAGACCAGTCTACAAAATAAACTCATGGGTTTCTTTGGCTGAGTAG
This sequence comes from Fusarium oxysporum Fo47, assembly GCF_013085055.1. Lineage (NCBI taxonomy): Eukaryota > Fungi > Ascomycota > Sordariomycetes > Hypocreales > Nectriaceae > Fusarium > Fusarium oxysporum. The sequence goes on along the minus strand of NC_072841.1, from coordinate 3,091,294 downwards.
GCGATATTCTGCGACTCAATACACTTATCAGTACAGTCAGTACACTTCTGCCTTGGATAATCATGTTTCAACGGCTCAAATCTCGGGTCAAGAAATGTACGATACTTATAACAGCAACTAAAGCAAATAGACGAAATTGGGTAGTGGCATGATGATCTTGAACCCCTCTATAGGAGTGACGTGAGCTAGAATCAAAGCCTATCGATCTCCTTTTCAGCCTTGCAGCATGGTTAATGGCCGGGCCCCTGTCAGACAGGAGGTTAAACCACATAGAAACAAAGGACCCCAACAACGACTGGGGCCAGCTGTAAGTGTCACCGTGGACATGCATGAGGAGCTTGATACATTGGACGGTAAGAAATAAGTTGACAGTTGTCCATCGGAGCCACATACTGATGCTCTCTTTGTGATGCTCCAGGGAAGCCTGAACCCAAGACTGTACGGAGGGAACCATTGAGATTTTATGGCTGTATTTTCTTTTTCTGATTCAGCTCTCACTTTATCGCCCTAATAGTTCTTTGTCAGTTCTAAATTCATGCATGAGGTGTGCAAGGTGAATTGTTTCAAATGGGGCTGCCCCGCCGCCAATGGCTGGCTGTACTATGTTAGCTGGTCTAGGCTCGCTCACTGATCATTCTCGGCTCTCTTCAGCCTGAGAGCTCTGAATTTTAGCCCAACACTTAACTTCCCTCTCACCACTTTCACTTTGGCTTTCACTCTCACCATCTCCAAAGTAACTTGATACTGTGACCAATCTTTTCTTCTCGGGTTATCTTCTTCTTCACCGCCTTTGTTGGAAAAATAATTTGCTTTGCTTATTTGCATCTAACCATCTCCCCCCAGTCACTTCCGGCTCTTCGCTTGCTTGCTTCGCTATCTGCTTCATCTTGCTCCCGCCGTCGCAAACGAAACCCTCGAACCGTGAACCCCAAACAGCAGACAACGACGATCCGCCCTTTTCTGCCTATCTCCATGGCTCTGGCCTAGATATTTCTCCGTGACCAGATCTCCGTTACAAGGCTTGCGTAGAACAAGCGCTTTCGCTCCCGTGCTCTGCTCTGCTCTGCTTTTCCGTGAACCCTACATTCGCCAGCCATCCATCGCTCGCGTATTGATCCGCCAGACGAAAGTACCAACATGGCAGCCAACGGGAGCTCAATGCCCTCGGCTGGCGCTGGTGGTGAATCTCAAGTGCTCACCAAAATCCACCAGGCGCTTGAGGTCGTCCATAGCCCGTACTCGTCCAACGATGCCCGTAGGCAAGCCCAGGATTTCCTCGAGGAGGTCAAGGGATTCGACGAAGCCCCTATGCAAGGCTATAACCTCGCCTCCGACAAGGCTCAATCCCCCGTTGTTCGACACTACGCCCTCTCTCTGCTAGAGCATGCGATCCGGTACCGATGGTCAACGTACACCCTAGAACAGACGGATGCCCTGCGACAATGGGTATTAAGCCTTGGCCAAGCCATCGCGAAGGAGGATCCAGCTTATATCAGAAATAAGACCGCCCAGCTCTGGGTTGAGGTCGCCAAGAGATGCTGGGGCGCTGAATGGATGGACATGGACTCTATGCTTTATCAACTATGGGATATTGCCGATTCCCCAGTGCACAAGGAACTCGTAATGTTTGTCCTCGAGAATCTCTCTGATGAAGTCTTCACTGGGGACGACTCAGTTGTCGCCATGCGGGAAGGCGTGTTGAGTAAGGCTTGTGTTGAGATCTTCACTCCAACCGCGGTGTTAGTGGAGGCCTTCCCTAACCGTCAGCCTGGTCCTCCAGTGCGATATGGCGATGATGGTTGGCTAAGCCGTTTGTCCCAGTTTCTGGATTACTGTTTGAACCAGGCACCCAAGGACAACGAGGATGTCAAGATGTGCATACACAAGGGCCTGTCTGTGTTCTTATCACTCATGCCTTGGGCAATCCCAAAGGCTATATCCTCGGCTCGCTGCGTTGAAGTTATGTGTGCTGGGCTAGCTTCGTCACAAGTCACCATTCAAAAGGTAGCTTATTTCGAATAGTCAACGAATGACTTGCGCTGACCAAAACATAGGCTGCATTAGAAGGTCTCCATGCTCTGTATTGCAGAACTAATTTCAACGACGAGGAATTTCGGGATCTGGTTGGCCCCATGTTCAGAATCGGGTCAATACAACTATGCAAGCAACTTTTCGAGTGGTCTGCAGTTGACCCTGAGGACGTTGACGAAGACAAATACCAGACACTGAAGAAGCTATCAGAGGTATCTCGAATGGCGCATAGTTTCAGAGCCATACTAACTTGTTGCGCAGATGTTGTCTTGCCTCGGGGACTACTTTGACAGGAAGTTTGCAAAATTGCCTGCTGACACCGCCAAGGAAGACTTCCTGGCGCTCCTAGTACAAGTTGTGCAGCATCAGAGCCTGATGGTCTCTATTCCTGTACTTGTCACATGGACGCGGCTCCTCAGTAACCGCTTGATTGGCCCAACCGAGCTTGTTTCCGCCTTCATCCCACCCCTGCTGGAGACATGCAGTTCGAGATTGGTTCGATTCGAGAATCTCCCAGAGGATACTCAAGACGCGACATTACTCTACCTCATGGAGGATACAGATACGGTCCCTGAACGACACGCTTTCTTGGGCAACTATCGCCGATATAGCTCTCAGATCATTGAGGCTGTTGTCCAGTTGAAGTTAGTTGACGCGATTCAACACATTCTCGGCCGCACAGAAGATCTTTTACAGCATCTATATGACGGCCAGCCTCCCTTAGACAAGCAAAACTATTTCAAGCACTCCATGCCGGTCCTGCGCGTCGATGCCCAATTCACAGTCATTGAGGCCACACTAAAGGGGTACTCCAAATGGCGCAAGCACCGGCCCCAAGAGCATCAACAACAGGGACCAGAAATTGAAGCCAATTTGGAGTCATGGTGTAACAAGCTGCTCGAAATGAGCTTTGAGGATCCCATGATTCGGAAGCGAACCCTTCAGCTGCTTGTCTACTTCTCTACTACCGCGCTCAATAAGAACGCTACATTCATGTTGAAGGTGTTGGAACATATTTTAATGACCTGGCCAGCTCTCCAGCCAGAATACCGTGCTTTCAACGACGCTATTAAAGACCTGCAGGGTGAAAGTATGATTGAGTTGCAGCGATTGGCGTCAGAGATGCCAGATCATCTGCTGGTAAGTTGATTTGAACTTTGGTCTTGAGGCCCGATCTAATTACTTCGCAGGGTGTGTATGACCAAATAGAGAGCAAAGTCAATGAAATGATGTCGTCTGGATCGCTTGATGAGAAGCGCTCCATTGCCTACAAAAGCTTTCTCTTCATCATTATGTCAGTATACGAATGACGATACACAGCAATAGCTCGCTAACCACTTCACAGACACCGAGCCACCAGTGTGGATGCTCAGGCCAAGATTCAGAAGCTGCGTGAATTTATCGATCCTGTAAAGGCCCAATGGCAGACCGAGACCGTGCGCAACTCTCTGGAGTCGTACGCTAGCTTCTGTGAGTTATTGGGACTAGACAAGGCTCAAAACTACATGGCCAACCGCCGAGCACATGAGATCGCGGATTGGGGCTCGCAGGAACTCGACGCTGAAGGACTTGCTCTTCAGAACGAGCTCGAGGAACGACTTAAGCTTCTTCCGCTTCGTTCGACCAAGAGCTTTCTGGCCTTCTCAGTCGAGAGACTTGATAAGTCGTCAGATGCTTTCAAGGCCTCGTACGCTCTCTGGCAAGACGGATTCCCAGAAATCTTGGCCGATCTGCTCAAGTTCCTGACTTATGCGCATGCGTCGCACAAACCTGACAATTGGGTCGGACTACCAGGCGAAGCATTGTCGACTGTTCACCGAATTCTAAGCGATCGGTTTTGGCAAGCCGGGATTTCCGAGGGCAGCAAAGACGATTTCTATGCTCGCGTCATGGACAAGAAGAACACGATGGAAGGTCTCGCCTCAACTATCCGGGGATCGATTCGATTTGTTCGCGAAACTGCCTATGCTATCATTTATTGCATGAGTCGCTTGGAACGGCAGTTTTACGGGTTCGAGGGACTCTCTGCGCCTCTCTCCAAGGCCCTATTCTCAGACTCAGTTTGGTTGTCTACACATCAGCAGAGTAATTTGCTGAATCTGGTTAGATATCTTGTTGATGATTGCCCTGTTGACTGCCGAGAGCATTTTCTTCCGCAGCTGCTGGCGGCATGCTTCCAACAGATGGATGCCAAGATTAACGGGGAATGGGAAAAGATGCAGCGCCAGCAGGAGGTGGCTGCAGATGGCGAGGCTGGTCTCAAGGAAGAGATGAAAGCGGAGAGTATTCTTCGACAAGTGACCTACACGGCGGTATTGATGGTGGCCGACTTCCTCGATCCCACCAAACCTAGTAAGTTCCAGGAGGTTCCGGGTTTGTCAAGAGCAAATGAACTAACAGTCTCCTTAGATGGGCCGATTCAGAATGGAGACAGCAGTTCGGGAGTTGATCAAGAGAAGGACTACCCTAGCCTTAGGAGGTTCTGTCTCACCCATCAGGAGGTTGTAGAGCCTTTGCTTGTCTTCTGCACCCACGGTATTCGAGTGCGTGACAGCAGGTGCTGTACCATGATTCTGCGATTGTTCATATCGTTGGTTCCTGAGTTTCATCTTGTGGATGGCCAGTTGCCCAAGTCTGTGCTACAAAGCCCAATGGAAGCACATCTTGCGACAGATAGGTTTCCTATTCCGCCAGCAATATCTTCGGCTATTCGGGAATATATCTCGCTCGATGTGCTAAAAGCCTGCATCACATCGTTTCATGAGCCTTACTTTGTGGAACTACAGAAGGACTTGGCCGCGCTGATTGCAACAATTGTTGTCTACTATAGCCCCATCACGTCGTCACCTAGGGACGTACTTCTCTCACTACCCAATGTGAACATGGCGGATCTGGACCGGCTGTCGACGTACATGGCCAAGCCTGGTGCGCATACTCGCCAGCAGCGAGCTCTGGTTTTGGATCTGCTTAAGGATCTCAAGGGTGTAAGTGTGTCCGAGATGGGTAAACTCCCCAAGAGCAGTGGATTTGGTGGTTCCAGTCGCAAGAGAACGAACCGAAGCAAGATGGCGCAGCAATTCATGAGCGACCAGCAGTCAGGACAGGATTCGACGCGATCAGGTATGAATGTGGCTCGTCGGGCTACACCAGATGCACTGGAGGGGGTCTCGAATCTATTTGAGGGTTAGAGATTCCATGAGGGAGAGACCATTGCCTCAGAGGCAGCAATACCTTTAGAAATCAACCTTATATCATGAGAGCGGATAGTACCAGAGTTAGACCCGCTAGCGAAAAAGAAAAATGGGTGGAAGTTGCAAGTCCAGGCCAAGGGCCCTCATCGTCGAGTCTCTGGGCGGTATAATAGAGATGGGCGGTCAAGGGGGAACAATAGACAGGGTCGGACTGAGGAATTGGAATGAATCATCAGGAGTATTAGAGCGAGCATGGGTCAGGCTAGTATGAGAATTGACATGTTTTACTTGAAGTTATTTGACTTGCATATTGAGGTTGACGCATAATCATGCCATGTTGCATTGGCTCCGTCTGCAACTTATGAGGCCGGCTGCATATAATGCGCAATGACATTGCATATACAGCCACAATCAGCAATAATCAGTCCATTGCGAAACATTTCTTATAGCTCAGCGATGAATCCGGAAACCGGTGAGTACTATAGAGGGCTCGGTAGTGTCAGGGCCGGCCCGGGACTTGAAAGCCAGCCCGGCACATGTTTCCCCCTTTCAAACAAGAGACCGACTTTTGTATGACGTCGGCTGTTTTCTGGAGAGATAAACTTCAATGGGGGTTCACCGGGGAAAGCATCCGATAAAGCTGCAAGGTCAATCACGCGTTAGATTGGAGAAGAGGGTGGCATCCTTGCGTATGAGGCTTGTGGGTTTATAACCGGCGGTGGCAGTGTCTTACTTGGGGGACGTACAGGATCCGGAGATTAATGAGCTGACTTTGAAGTGGCAAAACGAGGAGGAAAAGCTGGTTTGCGTTTTCATCACTTTCACGTGCCTCTCCTCTCTTTAAATGAAGATAGTACTGTTTTGAGGCCGTCGCCGGCGCCGGTTCATTCTCCGGAACCGGGCCGTAGCTTGCGTAGCTTAAGCCGGTGCATTCTTGGACATCAAGTTCCGGCATAAAATCAGGAACTTCCCACGATTTCTCTAGAGATTTCTGCGACTGGATTGATGCTCGTTTTTTCCATTTGGCTCTATCGTAATTGATACCGCTGATTGAGTGAATATGGATACAATAGAGTACCGTCCAACGACTCCTATCCGGAAGACACAGAGAAGAACGACAAGAGCGTGAGTGTTACTTTCTGTTCTTTCAAGCCAAAGATGCGAACTGATTGGTTCTACGTAGATGCGATGATTGTCGCCGACTCAAGGAGAAATGTATCGGCTCCATGCCCTGCGACAGATGCAGATACTTTGGCAGGCCTTGTCAGTTCAGCGATAGGTTCAGAAGAAGCCGAGTTTCTCGTACGGCAGCACAAGCAATCAAAGCATCTGCGGTGGAAGTAACGTCTGAGGATGTCTCTGTGTACTTTGAGGCGGAACGTATCCAGGCGCTAGAGCATATCGTGAGACATTACACAGGGCTCGAAGAGTTCAGCAAGGAGAAGCTTGAGAACGTCATCGCAGATCTTTCGCCTCTACGTAATGAAGAGGAACATTTGGTAGATGTGGTTGAGGTTGAGAATGATGATGTGAGTTGTGATGGGAGGGATTGCGCGAGTGTAGGTACGGCATCAACCGGTAGGTATTGTTCTGCTTCGAGCGGTGTATAGCCAGAGCTAACTTGGTTTCAGCAAACGTAGAGTTCTCTCATCACGAGTTTTCTCGTCGTGTACAGGAAAAGGTCAAAGATGAGCTGACCGATTTTGAGTTTGAGGTAGGATGTCCCGTCCCACAGGTCAAACAGTGTCTAACAACAACACATTCAGGACTCGGGAACAGACACAGCAGTCAGCGACAAAGCAAATACTTCTCAGCTTCTATCTCGAGATGCAGCAGTGCTTGAAGCTGTGTCTTTATTCCCACCTGCTCCCTCTGCACTGATCCTCTTACGAGTATTCTTTGAGATTGCCCAAACAAACTATTTCTATATCGACGAGGAGACACTCCGACAACGCCTCGACCAGTTCTACTCTTGTCCTACACGCGTGGACAGTGAAGATGCCCCTTGGGTCTCTGTCGCGCTGATGGTCTTTGCACTCGGAACACAATTCTCGCATCTTTGTCAGTCTTCAGTTAGGGGCTCGAATCGAGAGCTCATGAGAGATGCCCACGATATCTGTCAGATCATGGATGATACTATTGCATCGACATTTTACCGAAAGGCCACAAACTTGATCTCTGATATTCTAGGTATGGGCTCCATCGAAAGCGTGCAGGCCTTTCTCCTTTTCGGCATATATGTCCTTCCTATTGACCCAGCTGGCTTGTCTTGTACCTATTTCGGAATTGCTATCAAGGTGGCAACACAATTCAATCTTCATCAAAAGACTATCCGAGATTTATCTCCCCGAGAAGTTGAGCTGCGGAAAAGAGTTTGGTGGACTGCTTATGCTCTCGAACGGTATGTTCAGACCCTATACGAGCCCCTTTACAATATCTAACATAGCAAAGCCGAATTTGCATCTTACACGGACGACCTGTCTCTATTTCGAGACTAGATATTGATGCTAATCTACCAATTGATTTGGAAGAAGTGCAACCCAAGGAAAGGATCAACACTTTTCAAAATAACATGGCCATGCTCAAGCTAACTATCTTCATGGAGGATGCTCGAGATGGAATGTAAGTGATGTTAACTATTCCTGTTTGAAATTTAGTGACTAATAAGAGATAGTCTGGCTTTAAAGAGCAAAGATAAAGGACAGAAAGTCAAAGCATTTCAAAACATTGTCCAGCTCAAGGAGAGGCTTCGCAGTTACTGGCAAAGTCTCTCCGAGGATACCTTTTGTCGAGACCTGACGCCTGGCAAACCACTATTCCGATCTAACATACACCTATTCTTAACGTACAACCTGGTTCATATCCTGATTGGTCGATCGTTTATCCTGGACGAGCTGAATATCAACACCAAGGACACACCGACTGCAGAGTGGACGAAACTAAGAAGCGAACTAGTCAACGACTGTATCAACAGTGCTGTTACTACTATTCATCTCTGTCAGACTTTGCACGATGAGAGCAGTCTTTCAAAATCATCTTACACTGAGTTCAGTTCCTGCTGCGCTGCTGTTCTCGCTTTGGTAGCAAAATGTGTCTCTGACAGGAGCAGCAGTTGCAAGGATGCCTGCAAGAAAGGGATGGAATTACTGCGAGAAATATCAACAGGTGTCTTTTCGACAAGCGGTGAAAAACGTACAGTAGAAGGGCTAGAGATTGCTTTCGACAGGCTGAACCACGCAAAGAGACGAGACAGTACTGGGAAGCTCGACGAAGATGGATATCTCCAGTTTCGAAATTGGGTTGCCATGCAGCAGATTGTTCCTGGAGAATCTCTGCAGCTGCCTCGACAGGAAAACTCTATGCTGGACGTCTTTGGAGGGCCTTCGCTTACGTATCAATGTTCTGGCATGGCGGGAGGTTACAAGTCTGGTTGCTCTCTGCCTGCGCGTACGGAAGTGATTTCTTTGCCAGATTTGGGAGATTGGTTTGATCATGGGTTTGAGCAGCCGGTGGCTTAATGATACATGACTTACGACTTACGATATTGATTTTCATTTAGTATATACACTACAACTTTACTACATCACATCGTTCAAGGTTCTCTCACGGCAGCAAGGTCATTGCCAGGTAGAAAGACTTGGATTTGATTTAGCTTGGTTGTCGCTAGCTATCCTGGCTTCTGGCTGGACATTAGAGACTGGCTCAGTACACCAGTCTGCTACTACCTCCCTTAGAGTCACATTGATAAGGGTCAATGACTTTTGCTAAATTACTACTTCAATATTTCCGAGTTGAACAGTGCACAGATCAAGTACAAGAAAAGGTTAAGAGTTTAATAATTTTTCACAAATGATCTGTATTACATGGTTTATATCAAGTTTAGACTCATTTACTTGCTAGCAATTTCCTTCTCCAACGCATCAGCCATATCCCCAAGCGTGGCAAACTTCCAATCATATACAGGATCCTCTGTGTTACCCATACTAGCTCCAGGTCTCTCAATCCAGCTTGATTTGATGCCCATCTGCTTCGCGGGCTGATGATCATGAAACTGGCTCTGCGCAGTCTGCAGCACCTTTTCCTTGGGAATACCAAACTTAGCCTCCACTTCCCGCAACATATACTTAAAGTTGTTCAGGTTAGGTTTGTAACTTCCAACGTCTTGTGCAGTGATAATCAGGTCGAAGGGAATGGCCTGAAGAGGACCTGCATTGCTGCCGGAGAAGGACTCGCGGTCGACATTAGACAGAACAACGAGCTTGTAATGTTTGCCGAGACGACGAAGAGCATCAACAGTATCAGGGAATGCAGGCCATGATCCAATTGAGTCGCCAAAGGCCTTGTTTTGTTCAGATGTGGGCTTAGAGAAGCCGAGACGCTCTGCAACATGAGGGTGGATGGTAGTTAGAAGCTCAGAATACTTCATGTCAGGAGTCTTTTTCTGTTGAGCAACCTCAGCCTCATGGTAGGTCTTCAAGAGATCTTCTCGAGAGATTTCGGCATTGTTGGACTGGAGAAGGGGCTTGAGACCATTCAGAACGCCAGTCTCCCAGTCAATGAGAGTGCCGTAGACGTCGAAGGAGAGGAGACCAAAGTCTGAGATCTTGCTCATTTTGAAGGTGAAGGGGTTTTCTTGATGATGATGATGATGATGACTGGGTGATGCTTGTCTATCGTCTTCAAACGACAGTATTTTACTGGTTATTTATAGGGAGAGTACGCCCTGTAGTTGACTTGGACATTGATGAGATAATACACTCGTTTGCCGGTGCCGGTCTAGGGTGACCGAATTGGGATGCCGGTCGGCACACCGAAAGTGGGGAAGGATGTGCCGGTGAAGCCCGGACTGCTTGACGGGAATATCCATTTATTCCGGTATTGTCTTGTACAGAAACCGTTAAAGTTGATCTGGATAGATTGAAGCTCTTGGGAGTAGCCCATGACCTGAACTCTTTACTTATGGTTAAGAAGATGTTAACGAGTTACACAAGAAACGCTTGCCGAGATATAATGGCTGGAGTGCATCCAGTATATACGGTACAGGACCCTAACAATATGCGCATAATACACTGGTAATGGCCTATCGTTATATTCTAAGAGTAAACGAACAGTGGCACTTCTTTGAGCATCACAGGCTTCTGCCTCTCAAGCAGTACGAGGAACATGGTTTATGAGGCCTTCAGAGATGGGACAATTCGGAGCTCGCGCAAATATGAAGCCCGAAGCGCGAAATACGAGATTGTTCCAAATGAGATGGGAGGCGTGTTTTGTGAAGCTTTGACAAGAAGTTGTCGGTGGAAAACTCAGGCTTCGAGACTTTAGGGCTGAAACGGCAGAAATTCCAGCGATCCGAAATGCGCATTGAGGCCATCACCAGATGCAGACGCCTGTTTATGTCTAAGACCGAGGCACGAAGCCTCATTATTACCGCATGGCCCACCCATCGCAAATGTGAAGGAATGGAGGCTGAATGTGTTGGTTTGAGGTTGATGCAGCCTTACAAGGGAGACCTTGGTAACAGAGATGCCTCGGCTTCTCGCTGCAGAAAACATGTTTTGAGGTGGCTCATCAACTCAGCCAAGTCTAATAACAGCTCTATTATGTCTCAGCTTGAGAAGATGGATCACGAAGGGCTGGATATGTGAAACCTGTAACGGCGATGAGGCACTGATGGCCGAGACATTCCACATGGGCTAACGTTAGCCGCTATTACCAGAAGCGGCAACGAGCCTATCGTTCGATTTGTGGCACTCGAAGCATTGTTATGTTATGTCCGTTTTCTGGAGCTCTCAAGAGTCAGAACTGTCTGTGTACCAGCCTTACCAACTGTGAAAGTATTTGCTTTTGCGTGGCGTTCTGTACACCAGGGAGATCGATCACTATCTCATCGATGCCACAGATAACCAGGATGTTCCTTGATGTTGATGCTACTGAAACGCTTATATATATGTCACAGTTGTATAGGGACCCTAGAGATCATCAAGATTCAAGCGAGGATATCCCACATTGACATTGACAAAAACCCCAAGATCATCAGGATCATCCGATGCGACTGTGCCGCCCGCTTAACAATGACAGGATTGACAGCACGTAAAGCATCCCTGACTACGGGCATCAATGGAAAGGTCCCGTGATCAGGACGTCGGTCGAGTTTAGGTACGCATATCGTCAAGGGTATTCGAATAATCCATCGAATAGCGCGACTGTCACAAATGCCGACCCTCGTCGGTCTTGTCTCATTGGATGATGTACTATATCTGACCGTTCTATAGACGATCAGATTGTATCTGCATGATGATCCTGGCAATGGATGTTGGGCCTTGATTCTTAGTTCATGTTGGTTAGGTTCTTCCCCTCCCAGGTGGCGGGCAGTTTGTAAGGTCAGGTCACTAGCGGTGACAGGAAGGCACCTTTATGCCCGCTATTTCCACTATGTTCTGCATTGTGCTCATCACTATCATTGGGTCTTTTTGCCGGGCTGTTGATTAACTGCCCTCCTCAACTGTAGTGAGTATATTAACCATGAACCTCGGCTCAACATCTTGGACTGTAATCTTGGACGTCAGTTAATGCACACACTTCATATTAAAAGTGTAACAAGTTCTGAACCAATTGAGTATGCGTCAATGCTACAATGACATGCCGAGGTTCATCTTTCTTGATCTCTTCCCGTCAGGTCTGTCTATGGAATCTCACCCACCCACCAATTCAGGCTACAGGGTTCTTAAGCTTCCCCTGTAATAAGCCCCGCTCAAGCCTCCAACTTAAGCCCACACGGAAAGATAGAGCATCTCACATCAGTGGAAGCGGGTTCGTGGTCTCAGTCCCCGCCATAACTCAATTGGCCATGGCCCTTTAGACTCATTAGCAGAGGCCACTAAGTTACAGTGCCTACCTAGGGAAAGTGAAGTGCACGTCAGGGACGGCATCCCGTCTTCCCGCTCTATTCTAAAACGTTTGGCTCCAGAACTCCGCGACTCACCTCTCTCCTCAACTTTGACTTTGATCGACAAGACACTCAATCAATTGGGCTTATTTGGCCAGACCTGGCAATTCGGTTTACACGCTTATAACGGCAAATACCGATATTGTTTGCTACCTACTGACAGTTCAAGCGGCGCCTTGACGATCCATCCTCGTGCATCGCGTCGTCGCATTGCATTGCCTTGCCTTGCATTGCATCCAGCCAATTTGTCAGGATCCTTTTTCTTGCCATGTTTTCTCTCCTCCAACGGCGTCGCTAAAAAAGCAATTCCTCCGCCCTCTGGCCGCATCTACTGTACTGTACTGTACAATCGTCATCTGTCACTTATCACCTCGTTTGTCACTCACTCGCATTGACAACCTGAGCCAAGCTTGCAAACTCGGATTGTCTCATCGCTTGTCATCACGTTGACCCCCTTGTCCTCCCCTCCATCTCGTCGTCGACGTTCCACCGCCAACCTGCTGTCGTCTGTTTAGCCCCCCGCTGTGTAAGGCGAAGCAAACATATCCATCGTCCTCACTCGTCTCGGATACGACTTCTCGGACACCTTTGCCTCTTTTTTTTCTTTCTTTCTTTCTTTCTTTCTTTGCCTGGATCCTCTTGTTGCTTTTTCTTGCCCGTCCGCCATCATCGTCCCCTGTCATACCCTGGCATATACACGTACATACCAAGACGAACTCTTTAACACCAGAACCACCGACAGCTCGGAATCTTTGCCACCAGCTAGTCAGTGTTTGCATTAAATTGATCCTTCATCTCTGAGAGCTGCAGTCTTACTCTCTCTTGGTTGTTTGGTTGTCTCAAACTTCCTAGGTGTTGACCATCTCGAAGCAGAGCATCACCATCTACTAGACTTTCATCCACTCTTCCAAAAGACTGAACTGTTCATACTGGATCTGTCACATTAAGTAACCAGCTACGGCCCTCGCTCTCTTTCATCTCCATATGCAACCTCGCGTCTTCGTACGCCCTATCCCGCGGTTCTCGTTTACTCTGTCCTCCCAGGAGACCGTTGGACAGTCAGCTGTTGGACAATAATCCTCCCCCATCTTCTTTCCACTTCTGTCAATATCCCCTGCTGGGAATTTCGACATAACGTCGTGATCGGATCGTCGGACTTGGGATTCATCAAGAAACACGGTCAATCATGGTCTACTGCGGCAAGCCCTCTAGGGGTTGCCAGATGTGCAGAGCCCGAAGAATCAAGGTGCGTTGCTATTTTACTGCTGCATGACTTTTCTTGAGCAGAGTTTCCCTGGGGCCCTTTAGACGCATCAGCTCACAGTCATAGTGCGATGAAACGAAGCCAACCTGTAATCAATGCGCCAAATCCAGGCGACAATGTCCTGGTTACAAAGATGAATTCGATCTTGTCTTCCGCAATGAGACGCAGGCAACTGAACGAAGAGCTCGCAAGGCCAGCAAGAAAGCCACGGCGTTGAAGCAGGGTAAACCTTCACAGGCTGTAGCTATTCACAAACCAACACCCGATCAGTCTATTATATCGGCTCTCCAACTTCCGGTGGACCAGCAGGCAACATGTCACTTTCTATCGAACTTCGTTCTGCTACCTTCTCACGATAACACGCGGGGATGGATGGAATTCGTTGTGCCTCTCCTTAAAAGCGAAAAGCAAGCGTCCCATTTCAAGCTAGCGTTTGATGCATGTGCGATGGCATCTCTGGGGAACCGTGTCGGTTCAGGTTGCAATTTTGAGAACAAAGCTTTAGGATGTTATACGAAAGCACTTTCCGCCACATTCAGCGCTCTGAAGGATCCCGTTTTATCTAAGGAGGACTCAACTTTGGCAGCTGTGCTGCTTTTGGGACTTTTTGAGAACATCACCGCAAAGCAATTGGGAATGCTCGCTTGGGGATCTCATATTGAAGGAGCTATTCAACTAGTTAAGTCGAGAGATAGGAAGCAGATGCGAACGAAAACAGGCCTGGCTCTTTTTGTAGCCACAAGAACGCAAATGGTACGCCCTTTTTATTCATTCCTCAGCTGACCGCTATCTAACGAGCGACTAGATCATTCACACTTTGACCACAGGCACACCCCCGGCTATGGGAGTGGAATGGTGGATTACGGACAGCTACAAGAATCGGTACGGAGCCGAGTGTCAGCGACTTAACATCCGTACAGCAGAGCTCAGGGCTGAGTCCAATCGCTTGATGGCGTCCCTGGCCCGTAGCCCCGAGAACATTGAGCTGCTTCTGGATATTATTCGTCGATGTCAGACTCTCGATCAGCAACATGTGGCCTGGGCGAACCAGTTGCCCGAGTACTTTCATTACAAAGCTGTGGCTTGGGAGGACAATGTTCCCAGTGGAAACTACGGCATGGCTGAGGTTTTCCCAGGACGAATAGACGCATATCAGGATCTCTGGGTTGTCAGCGTATGGAACTTGATGCGTTGCTCTCGCATCATTCTCGCATCACTGATTGTCCGCTGTGCTGCATGGGTTTGCGCCCCGGTCGACTACCGAACAACCCCCGAATACGCAACAGCCGCGAGAACGTGTGTTGATACCATCACGGATATCATTTCCTCGGTACCCTACCAGCTAGGCTGGTTTTCCAGTCGCAGGGAGCTGCTTGAGCGTGCTAACCTGTCCGCGTTTGGCTGTGGAGAGGAAGATGCCCTAAAAGGTCTGCCAGGATACTTCCTGACTTGGCCCCTGACTTGTGTCCAGGGTCAGGATTATACAACTGATGCACAGAGAGCATGGGTCAAAGGTCGACTTGAGTTTATTGGCAATCATCTTGGTGTTAGGTACGCCAATGTGCTTAAACAAGTGAGTATCCTCTTGAATCCCTGGAGCTATTTGCCTCCGCTTGGTTTTGCCTTTCTTTCTCTCCTTTGTTCGTTTTCCTTTCCTTTTTCAGCATTGATCTATCCCCACATTTGTTGCTTTTTCTGGTATTAACTTCAGGGTCAACTGACACTTCTCCACAGCTCAATGTTCGTGTTCCGTCAATGCTCATCCGCAGGGATGGCTTGATGGCTAGCCCGTACCCTGCCTCGTACAACTTTGAAAAGCTCTTATCGTCCAAGACGGCACCAGCTATGGCAGGATATTCTCTGAACCCAATACAACAACATGAAGCTATGCAGAAGGAGAGAGCTGAGAAACAGAAAACTGAGCTGCTGAGTAAAGCCAGGGGGTCCTTACCAAATAACGAGAGGGTGGCTGACGGCCTGTTGCAATTTCAGAGTTGATTATGGGATACCGGAGATATAATTCTGAAGGATTTTGAAAACGTCTCATCTCCAAATATGCCATATAGACGTTACAAAGGTTCTGGATAACCTATCAAATAGAGGATGGCTGGTCCTGAATAACCGTGGTCGAGTTTTAGTCTATAAGTTGGCATTGAACATGCCATTATTGGATTGGATACCAGGCGTTCAAAAATTACCATGAATTTGTTTAATCCAAGCTTGATTGTGCAATTGCAGATCCGATACTCGAAACGAAAGTGTAGGGGTTTGGTCGGTGCTCCTTTGGATACCTTAAGTTAGACGAGTGGATATCCATAGATAGTTTCATGGGGTGTTACGGTTGGGAAGGTTGCGATCACAGAAACGTTTTCAAGTGCAATGTGTTGTATTATAGAGCAATTTTGCAACCGGATATCTGGCGTAATATGAATCAAGTTTAAAGAAACTTTCCCAGTGAAAGAAATTCGTTGAATAGTCCTATGGATGTCTGCGTGCGTGCGTGCTACCCATGCCCCTAGCATGTTCGAATCAAGATAGAAAATTCGTGACGGAGTGGCGATCGAGTTTACTTTTGTTTCTTGCTGTAGACATTGTCAGAACCTATTCCCCTTTCACGAGAAAAGATACCACGATGTACGCACCTCTGACTAGCATCTGATGTCGTGCCTAGATTCCACGCCTTGACGAACCAGCTCTGCGTCGCATCGACATAGTTCTCGTTCTTGATTTGTTTGACGCCGACCTTTACACCATCCTTTGTGAAAACAACGTTCTTCTTGCCCATACGCTCGGACGCAGCATCGGACATCTTGGCGACGCTGATGTAGACTTGGTAGCCGACCCAACCGCCTACGCTGAGCAGAGCGAAGACGATGATGAGAGGAAGGACCTGGCTGTAAGAGTCAATTAGATACTGTGTTCGAAGTGAAAGCCTGGTGGTGCAGCTGTACCTGAGAGCTGAAGGTTGTTTGGCCATGTTTGATTGCGACACGTGCAATGCGAAAACGGCGATTGGCAATAATGAGGAAAGATGCGCTGAGCTGGAGAAGAGAAGTGATGAATGCGATCAACGCAGTTGAAGATGCAAAGAAGAATAGAGGGTAAAGAGGGAGAGAAGAGATAGAGCGCGAGAGAGAGAGAGGCAGCCGAAAGGGGGTTGCGCAAAGAATTGAGGGGACCAAGAGCTGAAGGATGGGGGATAGAGTACTACTTTAGGGATGCATGTGAGTAATGGAAGTAATGGAAAGTCAAGTACCTAGACTAGCTCGCCCTCGAACTAAGGTATTCGCGAAAACCCGTTAATGGAACTTAGGTACGGGGATCGCCAATTGGATTGTTCGGCATCGAAAAAAAGGGTCCAGGTCTTGTCTGAGGGGCTACCCTCCTGTAACTTTGGCTGATGTTAGTGGGAATGCTACTGGAACATGGAGGGGGACGACGTATCGACACACTTGATGCCTTTGTCGTAACGAGTGACGGTTGGTAGTCTGTGAGGCGGAAACGAGTGCTTCTCCATTTCAAGCTGCTTTGATTCAGTGCAAGATCGTGCTCTTAAACATGTTCCTATACCTGAGAATGCCAAGAAGCTATCCCGGGCCGCTGCCGTCCATGCGATCCATGCAGTGGCAGTGCAAAGGATGAGATGAAGTGCAAAATAAACCACATAAAATATGGATTGGGCAATGTCTTGCCCTACAAACACTCACTGATTGCCTAGACTCACCTGTCATACCTTAATTGTTAACAGCCTGAGGGAGTCCAGCTTTTGTGGCGGCTGACTTATTTCCCCCTGTGGTGAATTGAGAACAGTCTATGTTGGTGTGGTGATGCGGGGGTTTGTGATGAGGCTTGAAGAAGCAATCATGATGTTTTTGTCTGACACTCTGAATGACTGCGCATGAGAAGCGCGTGCTATTCTATCTTTATAGAGAGAGCATATTATCATATGGAATTCAGATGGTGACAAGAGTGGTTGAAAGCCTGTGCGTTAACATACATGCAATCAAGACCCAGATTTTACAGGGTAACATCCCAGGTCTATGGAAAGCATGAGGCTTAACACCTTGATCACCAAGCTTCTAACTGATTCAATGCGAAAGAAACATGTAGACTCTTGTTGCACTGTAGGGGTACATTGCCTCATACTTGACCTAACCGTTGCTTCCTCTCGCCATCTGGTTACTCGCCATAGTACAAGCACATGAACTTCACTCTGAGTTTCCTTGATCTGCCAAACAATTTTGTGATTTGATGATCCCAAGGCATCCCGTAGACAAGGCAAGAGAGATGCTGTCCCAAGAGTCGGTAACAATAAACTGCAACGCTGACCATCTGTGCAACATTTTGAAGAGCGATTGTTTTTACGGCTCTGTATGACATACACACACCCGTGCCTAGCTTCTCGATGACAAAGAGAGGAGACGGATATTTCAGTAGCTATAGGGCTTGATAGAAGCATATAGATCGGCGACATTCATTGTGCTGTGGCCAACCCTCATCAGTCAGCTGGCTTGGCTAGAGACAGGCACGATATGAGGAAGGACTGTCAGCTATTTTCCTACTCACACGGCTTAACATCATGTAAGTAACGTGACTACTGTAGTCTTTCTCTCCTTGTCCTATGCATCACTAGTTCTACCTAACTCTTATGATTCTATGCTGCTTCTTTTAGCAAATTTGACCACTTACACCACAGTGAGGTGTTCGAATTTATCGACACATAGTCAAATTCACCACATAATAGCATATTGACCAAGACAACTGTATGAAACGCCTTTCGGCTCAGATGTTTTCCTAATCTACTTATAAGATTCTCTTGGTGAATACATCTTATCGTTGCCCAGATGTGCATGAATTGTTTCGTGTAGGCCAACACTGGGGTTTCACTTCCAGTGACCTATGATATCATGGAAGTTCTTGGTTAAAAAGCTCACCAGGGCTCTAGGAGTAATCTTTAGACTGCTCTTTGGACGACGTGCGCTTTTGTGTATTCATTTGGCCTGAGACAGAGTTCCCGGGGTAACAGATGTTGGCGATTGAGATATAGATCAAAACCAAGAGTCAACATGAGTTTCAAAAAACCAATCAAGGATGAGCTTCATTAAGTTATACAAGCCTAAAGCATATCGCTCTTAATTCGATACTGGCAACTCAACATCTACCACCATTTGCAAGACTTGCGTACTATAGGGTGACAAGTTGAAGGCTATTATTATCCATATCGAGAACAAGTCAAATTACTTCATTCAGTATGATAGGAGACACACATCTGGTTAGGCACAGGAATATAAGTTTTAGGAAATACCTATTCTCATGACAGCTACAGTTCTTGAATTATACTGGTACATGATCTTGTACAATGGATGTGGCTGTGCACTCCCACCAGAGCTTCCAGTGAAGCTTTGACGCCACGGTAGCTCCAAGCTCTAAGTTTGCTTGTAGTATCGATGAGTATGGACACATTTACAAAATCTAATGGATTGCTCTTCTGAATTGACTCATATCAACACGTGAGGATATCTAGTGATATCGTTGTCCTCTTCTCGCCGTCTCTGGCATCTGATAGCGTGGCTCAGGCAACCATGAGATAGGTAGCCCCTCCTTTGGCACTACAGGATTCTTGGCTTTGTCGCTGTGGCGGTGACCAATGCGAAGAGGCCAGACATGCAGACTGACACAGGCTACGCTACCTAACAGCTCTGAGCTCATCAACCGCCAAACACCCACCTCCATTTATCCTCCTCCATCCCAGTCCAACATCCAGATTTCGTCGACTGGGAGCTTCGGATCGGGAGTTGCCTTTTACTCTCCCATTTTCTACTAATTGCTAAAACGCCTGCTCCTCTGCAGCGCCTTTTGAACTGTTTCTCGACCGATTGACCGACACCGTTTACACATACATATATATACCTTACCTCAACCTCGGGTGCGACACTGCTCCCTTCACACTTCAACCATGTCGATGCCCCCTCCTGGTGATGGCTTCGGCGGCTATCCAGCCCAGCAATACGATCAATATGCTGGCCAAGAACAGCAACCTCAACAAGCTTACGAGGACCCTGCCGCCGCCCAACAGCAACAGCCCCACGATCAAGGCCACAAGAAGAAGAAGCGAGGATATGCGGCTCAGGCTTTCGAGGTCGGTACCGGTGCCAACGCCGTCGCCGGTGCTCAGACCGGCGGAGCTCCTCAGCAATTCGGTGCCCCTCCCGCTCAGCCAGGTTATGGAGGTTATCAGGCCGAACCTCAAGCCGCTGCCCCTCAAGGATACCAATATCCCCAGGGATACGGCGCACAGCAACCCGCTGCTCCCCAGGCTCCTCAATATGGCTACCAAGCTCCCGATCAAGGATACCCAGCACCTGGTGCTCAGCAGCCCGCGCCAGGAGTTGGCGGCATTACTCAAGGCGTCGGCAACATGAACATTGGTGGTCAGGCTCAACAACCCCAGGCCGCTCAGCCTCCTCGCCCTGCTGTTCTGAACCAGCTCTATCCAACTGATCTCCTTAGCCAGCCCTTCAATGTCTCGGAGCTTGACCTTCCCCCGCCCCCGATTGTTCTTCCTCCCAACGTGAGTTGCTTATTTTCAGGCATGGTAATTTTGTCAATCATTAACTTTCACCTATTAGACGAGTGTTACTCCATCCCCCGACGCCAACTGCTCCCCGCGATATTTCCGATCAACTCTCAACGCTGTTCCCACCACCCACTCGCTCCTGAAGAAGTCCAAGCTGCCCCTTGCGCTCGTCATCCAGCCCTACGGTTCTCTCCACGACGATGAGGATCCCGTACCTGTTGTGCAGGATCAGGTCATCTCGCGTTGCCGACGTTGTAGAACATACATCAACCCTTATGTTACTTTCCTGGACCAGGGACACCGATGGAGGTGTAATATGTGTAATCTGACCAACGATGTTCCTCAGGCTTTCGATTGGGATGCCGCTGCCCAGCAGAGTGTCGACCGATGGCAGCGACCCGAGCTGAACCATGCTGTTGTTGAGTTTGTTGCTCCCCAGGAGTACATGGTTCGCCCACCTCAGCCCCTCATCTACCTGTTCTGTTTCGATGTCAGCTACGCTGCTGTTTCAACCGGACTCGTGGCCACCGCAGCCCGCACCATTCTGGACAGCCTTGACAGGATACCAAATGCTGATCGCCGCACGCGCCTTGGTTTCTTGGCCGTGGACTCTAGCCTCCACTACTTCTCGATCCCCAAAGATACTGATGAGAATGGCGAGACCAATATGCTGGTTGTCAGCGATCTCGATGAACCTTTCCTGCCTATCCCTAACGAGCTCCTGGTCCCTCTTAGCGAGAGCCGACAAAGCGTTGAGAAGTTCCTGCAGAAGCTTCCCGATATGTTCCAGAACAACCAGAGCAATGGTTCATGCATGGGATCAGCCCTGCGTGCAGCTCACAAGCTTATCTCCACCCTCGGAGGCAAGATTGTTGTTTTGACTGCTTCCCTGCCTAACCTTGGTGTCGGCAAGCTCGAGATGCGCGAGGATAAGAAGCTTCTTGGCACATCAAAGGAGGGAGCTCTGCTTCAAACAGCCAACAGTTTCTACAAGAGCTTTGCCGTCGAATGCTCAAAGAGCCAGGTCTCTATTGATATGTTCCTCTTCTCATCACAGTATCAAGATGTGGCTTCGCTTAGCAACCTCCCTCGCTACACCGGCGGTCAGACCTGGTTCTACCCAGGCTGGCATGCCTCGCGACCTGAGGATGCCCTCAAGTTTGCTTCAGAGTTCAGCGACTATCTTTCGTCTGAAATTGGTCTGGAAGCTGTTCTCCGAGTCCGAGCCACAAGTGGTCTGAGAATGAACACATTCTACGGCAACTTCTTCAACCGAAGCTCTGATCTCTGCGCTTTCCCCGCCTTCCCCCGCGATCAATGTTACGTTGTCGAGGTGGCTATTGATGAGAATCTTACCAAGAACGTCATCTGCCTCCAAGCGGCAGTGTTGCACACAACCTGCAATGGTGAGCGTCGCATCCGAGTCATGACTCTGGCCCTTCCTACAACGACCAATCTATCCGATATGTACGCCTCAGCGGACCAGTGTGCCATTACCACTTACTTCAGCCACAAGGCCGTGGAGCGGGCCCTTTCAAGCGGCCTCGATGCGGCCCGCGACGCTCTGCAGAGCAAGGTTACCGAACTCTTGCAGACATTCAAGAAGGAGCTGGCTGGAGGCAGCATGGGTGGCGGTCTGCAATTCCCCGCCAACCTCCGCGGTCTTCCCCTCCTGTTCCTGGGGCTGATCAAGAACGTTGGTCTCCGCAAGTCATCTCAAATCCCCTCCGACATCAGATCGGCAGCTCTCTGCCTCCTGTCAACACTTCCTGTGCCTCTCTTGATGCGCTACATTTACCCACGACTCTACTCACTACATGATATGCCCGACAACGCGGGAGTTCCCGACCAGGAGACGGGCCACATTGCGCTCCCTCCTGCGCTCAACCTGTCTTCAGAGAGGCTTGTGCCCTACGGTTTGTACCTCATCGATGATGGACAAACTCAGTTCTTGTGGGTCGGCCGTGACGCCGTACCGCAATTGGTGCAAGATGTGTTTGGAGTGGAAGACAGAGGCCAGATCCAGGTCGGCAAGGGTCGCGTACCCGAGCTTGAGGGAGACTTCAACGAACGCGTGCGAGCTATTGTTCAGAAGAGCCGTGACCACAAGTCACTAGGGGTTGGCAGCATTACATTGCCCCACCTGTATATCGTGCGAGAAGACGGAGAACCTAGTCTGAAGCTCTGGGCGCAGACGCTACTCGTGGAGGATCGAGCCGACCAGGGTGTAAGCGCAGCTCAATGGCTAGGCATGTTGAGAGAAAAGGTGAGTTGATCGACGACAACATTGGCTGAGATGACAAACTAACCTTTGTATCAAGGTTGTTCAGTAGAGTAGCTCACGAAAAGTTGAGCGTTTGTAGACGGAGGAGTGGGTCGGATCTGTCCTTGTAATATTGGGATCGGGATGAGGAGGGTTCAATGACTGGAGTCGAGGTCCTGGAGAAGCAGTCGGCTGTTTTTGGTAACAGGGATGCGAGGACGAACGGTGTCAATTAGAGTGAATGAATTGTTTTGTGAGCAATCGTGAAGATTACCTAACGTGACGGGGTGAGGTGATGTTGAGACCATTGCCATCATGATCATGATGATGTTCTACAGAGCAGAGGGGCCCATGATGATAGCATTAAACAGCACAACCAGGGTCAAGATATGATACAGTCAACCAACAACCATAGACTGACATGCATAGTAATGCATGATATTTTTAGAAATGCATTTCCTCAGAAACCAAACGGAAAGGAGACCCGATTCCTTGGATGAATCCATGACCGAGGGGTTGGTCCCCATGAAATCTGATACAGGCACCAGACGCAGCCGCAGACGCGATGTTCCCCTGCAGAGTTGAGTTGAGTTGGTACATGAGATGCAAGGACCTCGCTATCCAATGATGAAACGCCGCCGAGTCGGTGGGTGTGAAACGCACGCGCCTATCGAGCCAAGTAGCCAATGATGGCTAGAATTAGGCGCTGGGTAGTTTATTTTAAGAACACAGAGACACAGTTCTTCTCTTCACATACATTCCTACCTACCTATCCAGGTGAATCAGCTCAGTTCAGTTCAGTTCAGGTCATGCCGTTGAGAAAAAATTAGAGTCGGTAACATGTGAAGCGGCATGGCATTAGGTTGGTGAAACGCATAGAGGAATCTTTGTCGAACAGGGGTTGATGCGGTCCACTGAAGAAGACGCGAGGGCAGAGTAGCATTCGCCATGTTTTCGGGGCTGTCAGATGCTAAACGCCCAGTATTTTGAATCGCTAGCGTCATGTCATTGGGAGATTCTGTAACGTTTCGTCTCAGAGGGTGATGCTACAGTGTCTTCGTTTCGTTTAGGTCTGTTACAGACGGATACATTGGACTTCTCTGTTGTTTCTGTGATTATCACGTATCGTCAGGTACCTGACGGGAAGCTGTCCGTCCCGCCCGTTCCATGGTCAAAGTCAATCAGAGAGCTCGCCTCTCCCCTCCCCCACTTTGCCTTCCTTCAATCGTTATCACCCTTAAGTTAAGCTTGTTAATCCAGGGTCATCCACTATATCCAAGGAGTCTCGTACTGCAATATCCGAGATGATGGATAGTTGCTCTGTCATCCCGTTATTCTGTGTTTAGTTGTTCCAGGTTCAACTGCTCTATTGTTTATTCAATAGCATTTCGGCAATGTTGGCGTTGTTGATGCCCCTCCTGGCGATCATTGCAGATGTTCTGGACCTGTCCATGAACCATGAACCTTGGTTTATTCTTCAAGGGTTTCGTTTCGTCTTGCGATCACGCATTCCCTTGAAGAGATCTGCCTGCGTAGGTAAACTCAAAGGACACTCTGTCATATTCTGAGTCCTTTCTTTGCATTGAGGACAAGTCACTGGATGTCCACTATCAGGCTGAGGTGACACCTCCACCAGCTTGAGCAAGTAGTTGTTGGTTCTTAGCCGCCCAGCTTTGGCTTTATCACATCTCAGTCATCAGCCCAACGGGACAAAGAATCAGATGACGAAAGAAATGATTGATTGAACTAGTGGTATTACTTAATAACTACCCTTCTGTTCCGTCCGTCTTGTCTTGCCTTGCCTTGACTCATCGTGCTTGTTTCACATCTCAGCCAACCTGTCTTGTTTTAAAAGTTATCCTCCATTCCTTTTGTGTCAGATCCAGACCCAGCCAGAGGCAATACCTCTCTCTCTCTCTCTCTACGTACGGGATACCTTACTCACAGACCAATTCAACTGCTAGATTCGGAAGACTGTCTCCCCTAAGAAATAGCCCGTGCAGCAATATCCTTACCCTTTCTTACCTATACTCACCGTCGACGACGGCGAACCGAACTGAAACCTGGGCCTCTGCCACGACGCGCTAGCCTCTGTACGGGCCATTACAGCAGTGCAAGACCCTCTTCTGCCCCGCGCTCTCAACTTGCGAACTGGGCTATTTGAACCAGCATCAGCACGGCCCGAGCGGACGTGGAGCTCTTCTGTTCCATCTGTAGCTGCTCAACTACTTTATCGCTACTATAACTCCCCGTCGCTGTCAACCCTTTTTTTCTACTAAATACCTACCTATTTTACATCGTTACACTTTGGTTCCTTTTTCAGTCGCTATAAATCATCAACTGCATATCTCGCTCGACTCCGTTGAGTCTCGTCGATAATCAAATCTTGCGATTGTATTGGGTGGAGCTCAATACCTAACCCCTCAAATCATCCTTAATCAGCCAGTCCAGTCCAGTCCTGCCCAGCCAGTTCAAGCCAGTCCAGCTGGTCCAGATCCAGATCCCTCCAGTACCAACAAAGGAGCCTTCTTAGTCTTGCTTGGCTGGTCCGTTTCTCTTGACTTGACTTGACTCTACCTTATTTCTACAACATCTCGACCGACCGATCGAGCGACTGCGCATTCTTCTCTACACGGCATCAGTCGTAGCTTTTCGGTCGCTCTAATCCTCTTCAGCTTTCCCCTCCTCTTCACCGCGACCATGTCTCGATCGAACCCCCCTAACGCTGCGGGGTCCCGCAAGATCTCGTTCAACGTGAGCGAGCAGTATGATATTCAGGATGTTGTTGGCGAGGGCGCCTATGGTGTTGTCTGGTATGTTTTCTCGTGTCTCGTGCGATTTGCGCAGTGTATCAAATTCTAATACTCCCCCAGCTCTGCCATTCACAAGCCCTCCGGCCAAAAGGTCGCTATCAAGAAGATCACTCCTTTCGATCACTCCATGTTCTGTCTAAGAACCCTGCGAGAGATGAAGCTGTTGCGATATTTCAACCACGAGAACATCATCTCCATTCTCGATATCCAGAAGCCCCGAAACTACGAGTCATTTAATGAAGTCTACTTGATCCAGGTTTGTGCCGCCAGCGCTCAGTCGCAATAGCAACAGCAGACTAACGAACGATACAGGAGCTGATGGAGACGGATATGCACCGAGTCATCCGCACCCAGGACCTTTCTGACGACCACTGCCAGTACTTCATCTACCAGACCCTCCGCGCCCTCAAGGCCATGCACTCAGCCAATGTGCTGCACCGAGACTTGAAGCCCTCCAACCTCCTCCTCAACGCCAACTGTGATCTCAAGGTTTGCGATTTTGGTCTTGCGCGATCCGCTGCTTCCCAGGAGGACAACTCCGGTTTCATGACTGAATACGTCGCGACTCGATGGTACCGTGCGCCCGAGATCATGTTGACTTTCAAAGAGTACACCAAGGCTATTGATGTGTGGTCGGTTGGCTGCATTCTCGCCGAGATGCTCAGCGGCAAGCCTCTTTTCCCTGGCAAGGACTGTAAGTGATTGTTGAAATGCGTGAGACGATAGAGCTCTTTGCTGACCATTTGACCGCTAGACCACCACCAGTTGACACTCATTCTGGATGTGCTGGGCACGCCCACTATGGAGGATTACTATGGAATCAAGTCGCGCCGCGCTAGAGAATACATTCGATCGCTCCCCTTCAAGAAGAAGGTTCCCTTCCGAACTCTATTCCCCAAGACCTCGGATCTGGCCCTCGACCTGCTCGAGAAGCTCCTCGCATTCAACCCTGTTAAGCGCATTACCGTGGAGGAAGCTCTGAAGCACCCATACCTTGAGCCTTACCACGATCCCGAGGATGAGCCAACAGCGCCCCCGATCCCTGAGGAGTTCTTTGACTTTGACAAGCACAAAGACAACCTGAGCAAGGAGCAGCTGAAGCAGTTGATCTACCAGGAGATTATGAGGTAAATGTGGTATGATAACGAAGATCGGCGAGGCATCTAGGATCTGCGATCCGAGACACCTCTGACGGGTTATCTCTTGCTAGCAGGCGTGCTCATAGTTGTGATATTTGAGAGGAAGATAAGTGGCAGAATTTGGAGAAGATAGATAGACCACAGCACAACCCTCACGCACGCAAACATACACAGAATCATCTGTTAGTTTATTCTGCATAGTATGCACATGGCATGGGTCTTTTAGGGCAAACTTGATGTTGAAAGATGGCCAAATGTAGGGAAACAGGATCAAAGACATGGGCCAGAGTCAGGATCCGAGTCAGAGTCTGAAAAAGGCAAACATGGGACTTGAAGATGATTTGATGAAGTGCACATTGCAGCCATTTCTTTTTTTAGTTGTTATATCCCAAGAAAAAAACTTCATGATGATACGATGTTGAGCATACGCAGGTGATCAACAGTGAAACAGAGTTAGTAGCAAACTTAGATGTTAGAGTATTCTCTCTGCATGTCAGGAACTATACACGTTGAGAGACTACTAATCAAATAGAGACATCAAGTAATATCATGACTTTTGTTTCGCCCAATCCTCATCCGCCAACTTACCTTCAGGAACGTGACAATCAGAGAGTCCGAGTGACAAGACAACAGATCAAAAGGTCTAGACCGAGCCAGCAATTCAGCCGTGATAGGCCGTTGGCCATATCGAGCTAGCGTTTTGGTGCTTGAGGCTCTGGTGTTGATGACGATCATGAAGTTTGCCAGCGTGTACCTACATACATGCATGTGGCCAATAAAAGAGACCACAGGCTTATGAATCACCACGCAATTCGTTGTAAGCTTTTGAGTATTCGGCAGAAAATGTGGCAATTGCTGCCTGAAATATATCCATTTTCAAGCGATGAAAGTGAGTTAGAACTTATTAATGTTAGTGCATCAATTGTCAAGATCATGTTCTTTTAAGTCTTGTTCTAGGCGTTAACCCCGCTATATCTAGCTCCACTAGCTCCCCCAATCTCATGCCCTCTATCTCCAACAGCTACCCTCCATTACCTTACCTTACCATAGCAGCGTCAGAACTTATTCATTCCCTCCAATGTCTTAGATCTCGACACTACATATCAACCTCCTGTCTCCCTTTTAGCAACGGCACTATTCTTATTCAACTTCCTGATCACCAAATGCTTCAAATCTCGTATCTATGACCTCCTGGGCTTCCTAATTTGACCATCACTATCACTAGACTCTGTGTTTACACGTCATGAGCTCTTCTGACCGCAACGAATCCCCCGAAACTCCCGAATCTTCTGGCGCCGCTACACCCAACAATCCTAATCGCGCCTCTGCATCCTACATCACAAACATGTGGACCGGCCTCATCCGTCGCTTCTCTAGTGAGGGTTCGTTCCCTAGCCAGGCCGACACCGCCTACGACGACGACTACAAGTACCACAACGGCAATGGCACAAAAGACGGTATAAACGGTGTCTTCACACCCGTGCGCCGTACAGCGAGCCCCCTTCGTCCTCCACCTCTGGATCCTCTTGTTCTTCATGGTTATCGTCAGGGCACGCCCACGTCGGCTAAGTTACTGACGGCCGCTGTCGCGGAGGAGATTCGCACCATGGTTCCTGAGCGTCTACGCATCGTGGACGACTGGCATCTGGTCTACAGCCTTGAGCAGGACGGCGCGAGCTTGGCGACTCTGTATCAGCGCTGTCGACAATACGAAGGCAAACGAGCTGGTTTTGTCCTGGTCGTCAAAGACCTAGAAGGAGGGGTGCGTATCGAGTGAGCTCATATGACGTTATGCCGTTAACTAACATGCTTAGATCTTTGGCGCATACCTATCCGAATACCCGCATCCTGCGCACTCGTACTTCGGTAACGGCGAATGCTTCCTCTGGCGAGCCTCGACTATCACGCCTCTTCCACCACCTCCATCAGCTGATACGACAAACCTGAACTCTCGAATTACAACGCTCGCCCCGCCACCGCCTTCGTCGGAGAGCAACACCCCTACACATTCTCGCGCGCCGTCGCCTACACCTAGCGAAGCTGTCAGGTTCAAAGCATTCCCATACAGTGGTCTAAATGACTTCTGCATCAACTGCGAGACCGGCTTTCTAAGTGTTGGATCAGGCGGTGGGCACTACGGGCTATGGTTAGACAACGGACTTGAAAACGGACATAGCTCAAGGTGCGAAACCTTTGGTAACGAACCTCTGAGTGACGAGGGAACCAAATTTGGCGTCATCGGAGTCGAACTCTGGGTTATGGGCGTATGATGATGATGCTTCGGTATGGCTCTCACATGTTTGCATGGCGCTCGGTGTTATGATATGGTATTCGCAGGCGGATTGGTCTCTCATTAAATTGATGATCAATGGGAAGAAGGAAGATCTGTGTGCTGTGAAGGCAGAGCGACCTTTGTTTGGATAAAGTTTTTGGGTATATAACAAGGTGGACAACAGCAAAAAATATTCAAGGCAAGATCAGTAAAAATCAATGATACCCGGAGCTGATACTCCCAACTCTTTACACCATTAGTGGCCCTTTCAATACTCCGCAAATATTCTTACAAAAAGATCAAATGTTTTATTGCTCCCTGTCTCAGCTCTGTCTCTTGGCCATAAACGCCTGGATCCCTTCCAGTACTCCTTGAGGTGTCGGTGACTCTGCGCACACGTCAGGCTCGAATCCAAAGGACAGCAGGTGATCTCTCGTCGTAGGTCCGATGGTCGCGATAAACGTCTTGCCGTCCCGTTCGTAGCCCTTATACACTTTATTGGTTTCAGGATCCAGAATTCCCATGACTCGAAGCATACTATCGCATCCGGTTGGTGAGAATACCACAATCCATCGCATAGGATCATTGCGCGTTTCGCTGAGGACCCTGCGTAGATCAACCGGAAAGCTCTCCATGACACCCGTCCCATAGACGACCGTCTCTGTCACACGAATGCGCTCTGTATCCGGTAGTGCGCCGTCCTGTAGCGTTTTGGGGATGATGTCACGACGGGTCTCTCCAACGAGGAATAGAATCGGCGGGAGAGTCGCACGAGCTTGGTCGCGGTACCATTCGTAGTAGTGGGCGAGGATAAAAGGAGCCAGGGCTGCGCCGTTGCCTGTGTGGCTACCAAAGACTTTGAGAGGAGGATCTTGAGGGACGGCGGCGAGGGCGCGAGTAGTGGCGGGGCCGACACTGTAGACGGGGATGTTCTGTAGATGGGGCCATGAGGTGTTATCCTCAGGGTTGGGAGTGTCCTCTGTCGCAAGAGAGATTGTGTTAGCTGAGGTGGTTATAGAGATATGATTACTCCAAGGTTATGACGTACCGGCTTTGCCATCTTCGACAAGCTTCACAAAAGCTTCGACGGCGCGTTGCGATGTGAAGATCAAGCCGCCGTATTCATGATGTTCCTGGTTTCCGATGCGGCGATCGCGAAGTAGCGCTGCGACTTCCTTCATGCCATCACTGTGAAATTGATGCAGCAGAACAGGCACGAACTGCGGCGCAAAACGACTGCCATGAATACTAGATTCTGAGAAAAGATCCTCGTAGGAATCGCCAGGGCTCGATCTCGTCTTGAGTAGGAGAACAGGTATTCTGGAGGCTTGCTCCGTGGTGGAATTGGTAGTTGTCATGATGAGTTGAGATTGGTCTGATGCGTATATGTATGGATTCATGCGGCTGGCGATACTATCGATGCGTAGTTTTTAGGATGAAAGAATGGCGGAGAGGTGATCAATGGGAGAACGAAGTCGAGATCATGAGGTGGGAAGATCAGCAACTTTCGGAGACTCGGAAGGTGGGATGGGGGTGAGGGGCTCATGGGAAAAGTGGGCGACAGCTTTATCGATAGGGACGGCAGTTGAAGAGCTTCCAGGTTCCATCAGGTTCACTGAATATCTTCACTGGTTTGTCAAGGTGACTTTTTGATAACAAAGACAGTTATTGTAATAACATATAATTTTGTGAATAGTGAATGAGATCTAATTATCGAGCTGGGTATTCGATGCAGAAACAACCATCTATCAACAATAACTCCAACGCCTTCGTACAAGCAACCTAAGCAATCAAGCAACCGACTTCTCCTCTGCCTCATTGTCACTCTCCTTTTTTGTCTCGACTACTTCTTTCTTCACGCTGGCCCACTCCATAGCCAACGCCCCCAAGATAGCCAGGCAAGCCATGATGAGTGCGACGCGGAAGCAAACATGCAGCGAATCGTTGTAGGCAGTCAGTGTCTCCTTGTGGAACTTCTCAGGGATAGTCTTGAGAAGCCCTGTTAAACCAGCTGACTCGATCTGCTTGGGAGTAACCCTTGCAAAAGCGGACAAACGCTTGGCCAATTCACCATCGAGAACGTTGGTGCCAACAGAAACGAAAATGGCACCAGAGAGTGTTTGGGCAAAGATGACGAGTGAAGCACCAATCGATACCTGGTTGCGTGGGAGCACAGTCTGGGCAGCCATGTTGGGAGCCTGGGAACAAGCACCGAGACCAAAGCCATATACAATCTGATATCCAATCCATTGGCCTTCTGAAGCATTGGTGCCAAGGATAGTAAAAAGGCCAGCGCCGATGGAAGAGATGCAGATTCCGGCAATGAGGAACGGCATATAATATCCAATGCGAGAGGTAAGAACACCGCTGATGATGGATCCAACAACAAGAGCGAGTACCATGGCCAAGAGATGAATACCACTGTCCATGGCAGAATCTCCGTTGATGACCTGAAACCAGACAGGGAGGAAGTAAATCAACAGTGTCTGGTGGGCACCAATACAGAAGCTCACCCAAAAGCCACCGAAGATGCTGCGCTTGGCGAAGATGTGAGGAGGGACAGTTGCTTGTTCGGGCTTCCAGATCTGGACGAGGACAAAGGCGATGAGGAGAGTGAAAGCAACCACCAGCAAAGCAATAATACGACCATTGTTCCACTAAGTGGTGTTAGTTGAGTCGATGCAGCACAGGGGACAAACACCTACGCTATACTCGAAGCCACCCCATTGGAGAGCCAGGCAGAGGCATACGACTCCAGGGATAAGAGCAACCAAGCCGAGTAAGTTTAGCTGCTGGAGCTTGTACATGAGACCGGTCTTCTCAGTCGATTGACGGGGAACTTGGAGAAATAGGAAGACGAAGGTCAAGACAACGGCGCCAAGGGGGAGGTTTATGTAGAAGCACCATCTCCATGTGACGTGAGTTGTGAAGACACCTCCAATAACGGGTCCAATAGCTGAAGCGATTCCAAAGACTGCACCGAAGAGACCTTGGTACTGAGGTCGCTTCTCAAGAGGGACAGCATAGACAATGATGACGAGCTAACAGTGTGAGTGAGGGTGTTGCCCTCGGGGCAATAGGGGACAACTCACGATACCAGATTGAGTACCAGCACCGCCTAG
Source organism: Fusarium oxysporum Fo47 (assembly GCF_013085055.1). Classification (NCBI taxonomy): domain Eukaryota; kingdom Fungi; phylum Ascomycota; class Sordariomycetes; order Hypocreales; family Nectriaceae; genus Fusarium; species Fusarium oxysporum. The sequence goes on along the minus strand of NC_072841.1, from coordinate 3,059,676 downwards.
ACCTGCGACAGCTCTTCCAATGATGAAAGCAATCGAATTTGGGGCGGCACCACAAATAGCTGAGCCAATCTCAAAGAGTACCATGGCAGTCATGAAAGTGGTCTTGATATCCAAGATGGTGTATAGTTTGCCGAATACTAGCAAGAAGGCACAGTTGGTAAGAAGGTAAGCTGTGCCATACCAGCCAAGGTCACTCGCAGCATGAAAGTCGTTCGTGATAGCGGGAATAGCAGTCGAGATGATGAGTTTGTCCTGAAGACAGTTAGTTGTGTCATAGTATCGAGTGTTTACAGGACATACCAAGGCAACCAGGAACATGCTGATATAGAGCGAAATCATTAATATGGCAAACTTCATGCCTTTTGGGTAGACCACATCGGCCGGGGCATTGTCTGGGGCGATCATTGTGATGGTATATAAGAAGTGTAGTCTAAATAGAGGAGTAGTTGAGGTTGAATGAGCAAGTTGCTAATACAGTTGTAGAATGTAATTGTTGTGGAGGATATGATTGAATTGGATCGAGTGGAATCATCGAATTCTCTTGTTGTTATATATAATTATCGGTATATCACAAAATGTCCGCCATGAAATCCATCGACAATGTCCGTAGAGAAATGGTATTTCGGACAGTCAAAACTGACCAATGAGCTTACACCATGACCGTCCGACCGTCCGCTGAGTGACCCTCCACGAAGGATCAACGTCCGAAAATCCTTCGTTTGTCCGCTCTTACTGCTTGAAACAAAGATGAGAGGCTGAGCCGCTTTATTTAATTGTTTCCATTCCGTTTATCCGTCTTACTCAATATGAATATGAGATTGATGGTTATAGTTTAACCGGCAATATTAGAGACCATTACTCAAGGAACATTCCGTGATTGACTTGGGGTTCTCAGGATGCGTATTAAACCAGATCTCAAACAGTATATTTTACAAACTATACAATATATCTGATTGTGTTCTCTTCTGTTGGGTATCATCGGTGCTGAATCACGTGTGGCTCTTAGGATCATGAGTGAAAATGACTTCACGTCCAGTAGTCAAACTTCAGTTTACACTAGCTTCATCATTTGTGTCAGATTAAGAGGCAAATAAGCCCTCACCGCTCTAACTCATGGAAACTCATCAAGCACAGTCAAAACCTCCAACAAGAAAACGTGAGAAGCCAATCCTCAGCTGTAATTTCTGCAGGGGACGCAAGTAAGCCAGACAAACCAGAGTGACACCCAATATGGTGTTGACTGTATTACAGACTTCGATGCGATAGACAGTCACCGTGCGGCGCCTGCACACGGCGCGGAAAACCTACCGAATGCATCTTCACGTGCTCGGAACAAGAACGCAAGGATGCCATCGATTACAGACCTCATAACAGAAGTCAGAAAGCTCGCCAGAGAATAGCTCGTCTTGAGAATCTGGTGACAGAACTGAGAGATAAGGCTGAGAGCTCAAACAAGTCGATGAGCGACACAGCCCAAGCAGACAATGCCTCGAGTGGTTTTGAGCCTACTGCATCAGGCACATCACCAAATGCTCGAATGGGAAACCTGAATCTGGCAGATGACCAGGCTGTGTACACAGGTAGCTCACATTGGGCCACAATATTGGAAGATGTAAGAATAAGACACATTATGAAGACTTTCGACTGACAGGATACTCCAGATTCAACAACTCAGAGATGAGCTCACTGATGATGGCTCTGACATTGTCAGTGAAGGGTCTTCTCCTTTTGCTAGTGGCTTGATACAGCAGTCTCAGACAGCGAGAATATCTCTACTTGCTAATGTTTCGTGTCTTCCCGTAGACCAGATCCTAGCTTTGGTTCCTCCTCGCAAGATAGTTGACAGATACATCTTCCAGTACTTCAACACTTTCGACTCAAGTAAGTCATGGCTTTCATATTCAGCCAACTGCTAACTCCCTCTTACTAGTCATCCTTCATCGAGGCAAATTCCTTGCAGAAGTCAGCATACAACAAAAATCCAAGGGGACAATTGCTAATCCATCTATAGTATGCAAATTTCTGGGTAAACCCCTCAGGTGCCTCTATCATCTGGGTCGGGTTCTTGTTCAGCATCATGAGTATGGCTGTATCGCTGCAGAAAAAGGAGGCAGGGGTCCATGGCGTGTCCGCTTCTGAACTGCAAACAACGCTGGATACTTACCGAACGCTCACTATCCACTGCTTGGTTGCTGGAGATTACCTTCGTTCCAGCGCGCACACGGTTGAGACACTCATATTGCACTTTGCTGTTGACCAAGAGGCCGACGCCGATGCAAATATTGGAAACTGGGTTCTCATGGGCGTTATCATAAGGATAGCCATGCGGATGGGTCTTCATCGTGAGCCATCCCACTGGCCAAATATCCGACCTTTGCAAGCTGAGCTTCGGCGACGAGCGTGGACAGCTTTGTACAGCATCGACTTCTTCACCAGTACCCAGATCGGGCTCCCACGTATTATCAAAGATTCCCAATGCGACACTCGCCCGCCCTCGTATCTTTTGGATAGCGACATTGGTTTTGAGCACAATACCCTTCCGCCTGAGAGGCCACATTCAGAACCTTCCATGTTGGCGTTTAATATCCACAGGCATGGAGTTATCAAGGTTGCTGCTGAGATATACGACACAACCGAAGCAGGACCCCCTTCACCAGCTACTATTGCGACCTTACAGGCCAAGCTCGAGAGAGCCACAGATTTCTTGCCCGACTGGCTCAGGCTAAAGCCTCTCGAAGAGTCGATTGCGGATAGTCCAGCCACAATCCTCAATCGAATGATGCTTGATATCATCACCCAGAAAGCCATCTACCTCCTCCATCGACACAGTTTCGTCAGAGGGTCAGCGGGAGAAGAGAATGTCGGATCCAATGAGATATGCATCAAGGCCGCCTTGGCGATCCTGGAGCACCAGCGACGCATGAACGAAGAAACTCAACCAGGAGGCCTCATGTACAACATACGCTGGAGAGTTGCCGCACCACTTAGACACGAGTTCATGCAAGCTACCATGATGCTGTGCTTTGCGTTGAGTAGATACGATGCAGGACGTGATTTGCATCGGCGAAGTGATATCTTGCGAGCTTTGATTTTAGCAAAGGACATCTGGGAGACGAGATCCGACCAATCTCTTGAAGCTCAAAGAGCTGTCAAGGCGATATCGGTCATGCTTGAGCAAGATCGGAAGAGTTCGGTGTCTGTTTCATCACCATCCACCGGTAAGTCTCTTTACCTTTCAAGTCTCGTTATTTGCTGCTGATTCTTGTGTATAGCATTTAATCATTCATCTCTGTCATCCGCGGAGAACCACCTTGGCGGTTTTGATAACACATTCGGTCAAACCATGGCATTGGACCCGTCCTTTTTCTCAGTTGGCGATGATATGACAGCGTTGAGCAAGGTCATGGATGAGTTCATGAATGATACAGCTGCAACGGGATTGTCAAGTTCGCCTTTTGGAAACACGAGCTGACTGTCATAGACATTGGCAAATAAGAAGCGATTTGACGGAGATGCTTGAATCGCCACTTCCGTATAATCATGAATTAATCATACGTTTTCAAGAGACGAAACAAGACTCAACCGGAAAGGATGCTAGAGTGAAGAATGCACATCCTCAACTAAAGAAGCTCCATCGGCAACGAGTTGAGAGTGGGTTGCCTCGCCCCATAATCACCCGGAAGATGGCGCTGCTCCGGCCTGAATTTGGCCTGCCCCTGGAAGCTTCCAGGATTTGATAGCTTATCGATAAGAAATAGCCTCGAATTCTGTCAATAGACAGTTGATAGAATGTTTTAACATCCTGGCAGTTTAGCTTCTTTTCTTCTATGTAGACAGAGGCTGACAAATAGACGTCACACCACGACAATCGTAAAAGTCTCTAGACCCCAATTCTAGTTCTTCTTTTCAGTCCCTAGATTCTTTCGTGGCGTTTCGTTCGTTGACATTAATTGATTGATTGCTTACCTGATTTGTTTCACTTACTCAGTCCCTAATAATTCCACCGAAAGCGCCGACTGCTTGTTCCTGTCTTATTCCTTAGCGGTAGCTCGCCTCAGAAGTCGAGTTAGAGCCAGAATCAGAGATCTCACCACCACAAGTGGCGTCATTCAATGTCGAGCGATCCAAACGATCAACAGCAGGCGGCTGCGCCCGCTGCCCCTGCGTCGTCGGTAGGAGGCTCTGCTGAGCCGCCTAAGAGGATCCCCAAGGGAGTGGTACTAGGCCCTGACGGCAAGCCGTGAGTTTCATCGTTACGCCCTGCAAATGGAGCCCTATTCGACTGACCCTTGTTCAGATGCCGGAATTGTACGTCTTTTGCTGCATGGGCTTCCCAGACAAAGAGTACTCTCAAACAGGATGCTGCAAAGGTCAAGGGTCCTCCAGCCGACTGCCCTCCAGATGTTGAGGTGCTAGGCCGTAGTACATGGACATTGCTTCACTCTATTGCCGCTCAGTATCCGGAACAGCCGTCAAGCGGCCAAAAATCAGACCTTCTCAGCTTTGTCGGTCTATTCTCTAAGCTATATCCTTGCTGGGTCTGCGCAGAAGATTTCCAGGGTTATCTAAAACGAGAAGCGCCACAGGTCAACAGTCGTGATGAGTTCGGCAAGTGGCTGTGCGGCGCACACAACGACGTCAACCGCAAATTGGGCAAGCCTGAGTTCGACTGTTCCAAGTGGGAGGAGCGGTGGCGGACAGGCTGGAAGGATGGAAGATGCGATTAAGCTGTCTCTGAGCTGAGGTTGAGGCTGGCTGCTGGATCGGGCCGGGAGGCTAACACGCCTACCAATTTGTCAGAGGCCTCGACTCATTGTGGTTTCGGTGTGCGGTGTACAATATTTGGGCCCCCGAGCGATTGTACACCGATTGGAGAATGACATGATGGACCGTTGGCTGTTGTGTGGATACATACATACTCGCGTGGTCAATGCCGGACCGATGAAGGCGTGGGATGGCAATGACTTTTTCTATAGACAGAGGAAGAAATGATGGGCAAAACGGTTTGAAACGTCTATGAGCGGGGCTTGGGAACCGCCGATTTTGGATGGATATTTCATGATGGAGCATGAGCTGTATAGTAGAGGCGAAGCGAGAACTGCATGCATAGAATCTCATCTCACGGTAATCGATAGATGTACAACAGGTGTAACATATCATGAAGCCAAATACATCGAGTCCCACCATTAAGTGAATGTGAGCATCAATAATTCTGTACACCGCTCTAAAGCAGTGTCCAATTTCCGACATCAGCAGTTATAGCTTCCTCTTAGACAAAGCCAGCCCTGTAGGGTGAGTACGATATTGAGTCAGTTCAATACAGCCATCTAATGAGGTCAAATTCAGGAACGTAGCGGAAGCACGATATCCCAGGGAGCTGGTCTCGCCAATTCACCACCCTAGCTGTACATCCCTGCTCGTTTCGGTGAACTCCCTTTAGGCGGCGATAAGAATGATCTGACATGACACGGCTGTACAACACAACTACCGGACCGCCTTTTTGCCAAAAACCACCAACTACAGTTCTCTTCCAAGAGGCATGGCATAGCTAGGGCCAAGGTGGTGTATAGATAGTTCCCAACATCTCAGGTTACCTTACCCTGCAACATCCCATCTCGCAGCCAATGCCTGTCATGGCCCCTCTGAATCCATGCTCTTTATCCGTCGATGAAGAAAAAGATTTGATATCGTCCCGCTATTGTAACACGATATCGGTTTGATATTTTACGGCAAAGAGCGGAAAACATAGGAAAGAAGAGGCTTGAAATGATATTGGTCGTGATAATCGGATGTCGATTACGGGATGTTATTGAGTTACAGTACGACTGAAAGGGCCTTTTACGGACACGAGATCCCTGTCTTGAATTGGGCTTGATGCTGTTTTCCTCTTGATTGCTTTATCGATTGGAGTGTTGTACGTAGAGAGTTGTGAATGGATAGTTGGTTGAGACTATTTTTTCTCTTCTGTAATGTAATGCATAGTCATCTCTTGCCTCAGCATTACTACACGCGTACGTACGCCAGTGATAAACATGAATGCTACGCTTGTATGCAACTTGTGCCGCTTGTTGTTCATACGCAATTTACCCGGTAACTAAGGAAGTAAAGATACAGTTGGACAGTAAGAATAGGTACTGTCGACATAAAAAGTCTCGTTATGTCATCCTTGAATGAGGAGGCTATTCAGGGTCGACATGGACATCCACCACCGCAGACCTTGCAACGATAGCGATATCGACATCCATGGAAACAATTAATGATGGTGGTCCCTGGATCTAGGTAACTTAATGCGTACATACGCAGTTGGACCCCCGTTGTCTTGTCGATTGCCGGTCGCACGCATCTCGAGAGGAAAAACAACGCCATTTCCAAATATCCATCCATTCCAATTCCAACCGCAGGCTGAGACTAGAATCTCCGGGTATTGTTTTACGGACTATGATCCCGGCCGGTGCTCGCTCGGCTGCACAGGTCCGGACTCGCCGGGATGGCCGGAGTTGGCTCTGACAAGCAAAGACAAGGCACGCCAAGGATTATCGAGGGTGAATCCATGCAGATTTGATCGTGGCTGGCATCGCATCTTTCCTTACTTTTTTCTCATCGTCCCGTTGTTCCCCTGTCGCCGTCAAAAAGAAAGCATCCGATTTCTATCGAGGTATCCACTCATTCTGTGGCATTGAATTGTTTCTAGACGTTCTTAGACCCGTAGTTAGCATCAAGATTCCACCCTTGACAAAGTCTGCCCGATTGGGAGGGCCCGTAAACAGGGCACAATGGCATCATATGATTTTCTGACTGTCGGTCGCTACCTACGCATACTAGGCATACAATGGATCTGCTACAGAAGGGGAGAGAAAAAAAAAATAGCTGCGGCTAATGCAGAGTTAGAGCCTAGTTCGCAGTAAAAGAGCCGCCCTCCCGTGTGCGTGGCGTTGACTCTGGTAGCCCGTGGAGGGTCATTACATCACCATCAGAGGACTCTTATCGCCGTCACCGTAGCTTTTACTGTACTGTCACTCACTATCGCGGCTTCGGCCGCTTCTAGTCGGGAGCGAGCGAGGGAATATCGTGACATTCTGAAGCCGAGAATAACGGTCAAATTTGCTACTGGGCTTATGCCCGTGCTGTCTCCTTGACAGGTCCGATTCTAGTGACACTTACAGGGCCAGAACAGGACAGGACAGGACTGGGCTCATTTTGACCATGGTCTTATTTTTGGTGCAATCAATCAGATCAGATCAGATCAACCCATTGAGGTTTAGGAGCAAGGAAGAGCAAGGATATCATTGGTGACAAGCTACACTGTAAGGTAGGTAAACTGCTGAGTGTACACCCGATTTGTGAGGGTGCACACCTGCCAACAAGCTTCAATTGTATTGCTCACAGTCATAGCTCTACAGATACGTAAGTACGTAGTAGCTAAGCAACCAAGGTGAAGCATCAAACGTATAAACACCTCCTTCCCCCTCCACCGAAAACATCTTCTCTTCCTTCCTCATCATTCCATCGATCAAACAATCAATCACATTCCTCTTTTGGTTGTCTTGGTTACTTCTTAACCTAGACATCTCATATCATCTTCCCCTCATCCTCTAACATCTCTCTCATCCTACAAATAAGCTTCGAGCTTCCTCTATTACCCCTCCACATCAACCTTTATCTCACCTAACAATTTACCGATCAATCCGCAATCATGAGCAACTCCAACCTCCAAAAGCCAATTGACGTGGCTGAATACCTCTTCAAGCGTCTCTACGAAGTCGGTGTTCGATCTGTTCACGGTGTTCCCGGTGACTACAACCTCGTCGCCCTCGACTATCTTCCTCAATGCAACCTCAAGTGGGTCGGCAGTGTTAACGAGCTTAACGCTGGTGAGTTTCATCATGACTTCATCAACAACCTCAAAGCGCCATCTCACTAACATAACAATCTTAGCCTACGCTGCTGATGGATATGCCCGTGTCACCAAGATGGCTGCTCTCATCACCACCTTCGGTGTTGGTGAGCTCTCTGCCGTCAACGGTGTTGCTGGCTCTTACTCCGAGCACATCCCCGTCGTCCACATTGTTGGATGCCCTTCTACCATCTCTCAGCGTGACCAGATGCTTCTTCACCACACTCTCGGAAACGGTGACTTTGATGTCTTTGCCAACATGAGCGCTCAAATCTCTTGCAACGTCGCCAAGCTCAACAAGCCCTCCGAGATCGCCGAGCAGATCGATACTGCTCTCCGCACTTGCTGGCTCCGCTCTCGTCCCGTCTACATCATGGTCCCTACCGATATGGTCCAGGAGAAGGTTGAGGGTGCTCGGCTTGACACCCCCATCGACCTGTCTGAGCCTCAGAACGACCCCGGTAACGAGGACTTCGTCGTTGATGAGATCCTCAAGGCTATGTACGCTGCTCAGCGCCCTGTCATCCTTGTCGACTCTTGTGCTATCCGTCACCGTGTTGTCAAGGAGGTTCACCAGCTCATTGACAAGCTCGACCTTCCCGTCTTTGTTACCCCCATGGGTAAGGGTGCTGTGAACGAGGACCACCCCAACTATGGTGGTGTCTTCGCTGGTGACGGCTCTCATCCCGCTCGTGCCCAGTCTATAGTTGAGGGCTCTGATCTCCTTCTCACCATTGGTGCTCTCAAGAGTGATTTCAACACCACCGGTTTCTCTTACCGCACATCACAAATCAACTCTGTTGATTTCCACAGTACTCACTGCAAGGTCCGCTACTCCACATACCCCGGCGTTGCCATGCGTGGTGTCCTCCGCAAGATCATCGACCGAGTCGACCCCAAGTCTATGCCCGCTCCTTCTATCCCTGAGGTCAGGAACGAGGTCGAGAAGAACACCGACGACTCTGAGATCATCACACAGGCCTGGCTCTGGCCCCGTGTCGGCGAATACCTCATCCCCAACGACATCGTCGTCACTGAGACTGGTACCGCTAACTTCGGTATCTGGGACACTCGATTCCCCCGCAACGTCACCGCCCTCAGCCAAGTTCTCTGGGGCAGCATCGGCTGGTCCGTTGGTGCTTGCCAGGGTGCTGCCCTCGCTGCTAAGGATGCTGGCAAGGAAGGCCGAACAATCCTCTTTGTTGGTGATGGATCTTTCCAATTGACCGCTCAGGAGCTGAGCACCATGATCCGACATCACCTCAAGCCCACAATGTATGTTTTCAAGACTGATCATCTCCTGTGTCTTTTACTAACTCTTGTTCTAGTTTCGTCATCTGCAACGATGGCTTCACCATTGAGCGATTCATCCACGGTATGGATGCTGTCTACAACGACATCAACAACTGGAAGTACAAGGACCTCGTCAGCGTCTTCGGCGGCGAGAAGACCTGCAAGACCTTCCAGATCAAGACCAAGACTGAGCTCAACGAGCTCCTCACCAACAAGGAGTTCAACGCTGCTGAGTGCTTGCAATTCGTCGAGCTCTACATGCCCAGAGAGGATGCTCCTCGCGCTCTGATCATGACTGCCGAGGCCAGTGCTAGGAACAACGCCAAGAAGCACTAAACGGTTACTCAAGAAAGAGTGAAATTTGATAGACGGGGTTTTGGAAAACGTTCCTGGAGAACATAATAATGATTTCAGTGGTTTATGGTTTATACTATAGAGTGGCGGACGATGGTTTATGTTTTATGTACCTCAAATTGAAAAGCGATTTTCCTATAACTTTAATATTCTCTTATCTAACTGGTGATGGCTAACTATATTATTGGTTGTCGACAAGTTGGTGACGCATGTTTACAACGTTGTTATTCAAACTCTACTGAAATAATTCGAAATGAACATAACTTGTGAACGAGTTAACCTTTTAATCTCAAAGTCTGCGGCATCTGGAGATGTGGGCTGTGATATACTTCATCATGCGGTATCTGAAGCCTCTGGCTTGTTACGATTTTTTGTTCAATAGCATCTTGAGCCGCCTTCATCTATCCTTTTCTAATCAACTCGATTCAGTATAAGAGATCTTTATTTATGGTAAATAAAGCATATCAGTATAGTTCAGAAATATTTATTAGCTTTCTCTCTTCAAATGTTGATCGTCTTTCTCAACTATAAAGGCACCAATCAGCACACGTGATTCGCCTCTACCAAAATTCTCCACGCGCAACGACCTAGCTCAACAGCAACAAGACTCACTCTCCAAGCTTCATTTTGAAAAGGCTCCTGCGGCGTCACGAATATCTATTTGCATATATTTTATCAGTTACAGTAGGATATCAGAGGTGATCATGAGTGACGGAGCTGGAAAGCGAAAGCAGGGCCCTGGAGGCAATGGCCCAGCCACCAAGAAGAGCAAGGTAAGCAAATAAGGAGCCATTGTCGGCGATCAGGCTCTTATTTGGCCCTGGGAGACTGTTCATGGCTTATTGAACAGACTGAGCTAACATTTGAAAAGGGAGGCAGTGGTGGTAAATGGCAAACGCCACACCAAAAAGCCAGGAAAACTGAGCAGACCGAGCTTGGAAGGACTTTAGAGGTCAACGATGCCGGAATCTGGGTAACTTACGCGAGAGGAATGAAGGGCAAGGCGATTACGGAGTTCAAGAACCTTTGTAACGAGGTATGGCACTCGCTCATGATACCCTTTCAGTCTATTGGAGGGCTTGGTAAACTAACTTGTTTCAGTACGGAGAGTCACTGTTCGGAGTGAAGCCCCCGAATGAGGATGGAGACAACGACGAGGATGATGAAGATGCCGGTGACATTGAGGCGTCTATTGAGAAGGAGTTGGCCAGCATGGCACAGCCAAAGCCCAAGACGAAGCAGACCTTCACACCCATCGGAACTGGCCTCGACTGTGTCTTCTTCATGAAGACTGTCAAGCCCGTTGAACCTCTCAAGCTTGTCACCAAGGCCTGTCAGGATGCCAAGGACTGCCCGGATCCTATGCAACGCAAGACCAAGTACATCAACCGCTTGACGCCTATCTTTGATACGGACAAGGCGACAGACAAGGGTATTGAACGCGTAGCCCGCACCGTGATGGAGTCTCACTTTGAACTCAAAAGCGAGTCGGGAGAGGATGCTTCCGCAGAGCCCGCTACATCAGAGCAAGATGGTGAGGGGCCTGCAGCCTGCACGGTAAGTAAACAATGTGATTCGCGGAAAGCATCATTATTTGAAGCTGACGATGACCCCTTCAGTACGCCATCAGGTATAACATCCGGAATCACACCGCCTTCAAGTCGAGCGAGGTGATCAAGAAGATTGCGGACTTGGTCAGCCCTAAGCACAAGGTCAACCTGACGAGTCCCGACAAGGTGGTGTTGGTTGAGATTTTCCAGGTAAGCGGCCCCTCCTCTCGCGTATTGGACCTATCGCGGTGGCACGTAGCTAACTAGCGTTGAGACGTTCTGCGGAGTCTCGGTTGTCGATGGCAAGGAGAGCGAGGAGCTGAAGCGTTACAATCTCAATGAGCTGTACAAGGTGGCCCTGGAGGATAAGCAGCAGAAGGGAAAGCCTGAAGGCGAGGGAGTCGCGGAATCAACGTGAGCTATCTTTTGAGCCACTCGCGTGTGAGAGGTGTGTTTGCCTATGGATAGTATTGGACATTCCAGACGAATCGAGGCCCTTTTGCCTCATGGCTGCACAGAGGAGACCGTTGGGGTCGGATCCGAGCAGGATCACTTAGGTTTCAACGTGGTGTGGCGTCAGACAACCAACCACCCATCCATCCAGTCAGTGGAAATATGGCATAGCTATCTGCAAAGATGGGATTTCGATGTCCGAAGTTCCGTGCCAGGATAGCCAAGCATTTCATGTATCCAATCTACTTGGGGCTATGGGGTTTTGTAACAAACTCAACAGGGAGGATTAACACTACGACCCCCAAAGTGCAGGGTTCCTCTTCCCCAAGGAATTGGGAAGGCCACACGGCGATGGGGACAGAGAAGGATCGGCATATATCGGTGAATAGAATGGGATTTTCTGCCAGAATATCATGAGAGACAACAGAGTGATTATGCGTTTCAGCGGCTGCTGGTCAACAGTGGAGAAGTCTACGTGCTGCTATTATGGGGGAAGCTACTACGATCTATCGTGTCTAGCTCTCAAGCTACCCCGAGATTAGGGATCGAGATATGGGCTTTGGCGCACAACTCAGGAGATTGATCAGCCGTGGCTTTGTTGTACACGGGATGTGGGACGTGCCGTAAAGCTAAGCCAGGCAAAGAAGTGTGTATGTACCGTATCGCACTCGGTGAAGTGAGAGTTGAAGGGGTGACATTTTTACATTCTTTGACAAGGAGACTGAAGTATAATCAAGGTCATGGTTGAGGTTGGAGTAGGTATGGTATATCCATATGCGATGGTAAGGTTTCGACGAAGCAGGTTGAGGCCCACGTATGCCATGTACCTTAACTTATGTCACGTCACATCGAGAATACTGAGAATTCCATGACCATCAGAGATTTGACTTGAGATTTTCGGCCCCGAAGTTACGGACCAGTTGTTCTTGGCCTGTCCTTGTGCTCCCGGTACATTCCCGTGTTGTTAATTAAAGCAAACGGGTGTGGCTGAAGATAGTTTTGTTTTGGTGCAGTTTTAGGTGCTTATAAGAAGCAAAAAAAGAAAGGGAAAAAAAAAAGGGCTGAGGGGCTGAACAGACAGCGGAACCAGTCAGTGGTGATTTGGAATATGAGATACGATAATATGATGATGGTAGCGAAGGGGTTATTGTTAGTCTAGGCTGCAGTATAAAAGCAAACGGGTCTAGACAGGGGCTGTTTGCGTTAGCGGAATGTGACCCAGGTCAGCTTCGCTTGTGGTAGCCAATCATAAATTTCCCGACTCGCTTCTCGATGCACGCCAGAGGCTTCGTCATTTAGAGTCTGACATTCCGCTCTGTTTTTCTTTTCTTTCTCTTGTGAAGGCGATGGGCGCATGACAATGTCATCTGATGCATGTTGACTCTCACCAAAGTATACAGAGTCATGGTCACGGTATCCCAAGGGAATGGTAACTAAGATCAACTAGAGAATGCAATGCGGTGCTATTAAGCTTGGTTGGGCTCGATAGTGGTAATGGCTCGCTTCAAGATTCGCAAATGGGCCAATGACTGTGCGGTTCTCGTTCCGATCCGCGCTTCTCGATGTCGATCTCTGAGGCTAGCTAGCAAACACTATAGAACCACTAACTTCAGCTCATAAGCAGAGCCCTACGGGAGGTTGCAGTTGGCATTCTGCATGTCTTCGATCCTTCTTCTAGTCTTTCGGAGTCTATTCCGTCCTCACTTCTTGGCGTAATATCTGCGCAAGAAAGAGGCTTGAACTAAGGCTGCGGGCATCTTTCTACTTGGTAACAGGCCCCCCCCCCCCCCTTGTTCCTTGCGCTGTACATACTTTTCGTCTTCTGTGGTCTTCTAAAAAGTTTCGCTTGCTTGGCTACCCCAGGAGATGCTGGTCCGTTTCGGCGGGATCGAGTGTCTATCCGTGAGAGATGTGTGTTGTTGTATGTAGTGTACATCCTTGCTTGCTTGATGCTATATCACCATATGATACAGTCGAGAATGGCTTCGGGTTCTTACGTGTTATATTCTCTTGTATTTCTTTCTTCCTTTGATCTGTTTGTTGTCTTTATGATTGAGTGACTCCAGCTCATCGCCAAGTGTCTGTTTGTTCTCCGTTCAGCCAGCCATTGAATTGACTACCTAGTTATTACTGATATTAAAGGTTGTTGAAGAATACTACGAGACTAAACAAAAGTGCCTCTGACCCTTCAGTTACTGGCTCGCTACGTCGACCATTTACATTTCCGTTTACGCCCCCATCTTTTCGGTTCCCTGTTCCGCCCTCGCTCGTTCGTTCGCAAGCGTGGACCCTACTGAAGAAGGGTCCGTCCCTTGGCTAGCTTCTTTGCATTCCCCATGATTCTCGCTTCTGCTTCTTGATCTCGCTCGTCATGGCCAGTTTCGCTAACCAGGCGGTGACATTCTATCCCTGTATATTCCGCCTTTTTGTGTCTTTATCCATGTAAATACTACTACTACTCCGTCTGTCGTTCGTCCATTCACTGCATACACCCACCCATCATCATCACTTATTCTCGGACCCGAGAGATATGCTGGCGCAACCGTTGTCTGTCAATCCTCCTCATGCACTCTTCCTCCTGGTTTCTGATTAGCTCTCTTTGCCTGCCGGCTTTTTTGTTGTTCTTGCATTTGCATACGCATGAGGCGTTCGAGAAGGCGAATCTAGCTCCTGTATCGTGGAAGCTAATAACAACCTCCACTACTACACTACACCCTTCATCTACCCACTCTATCCTAATCCTCCTCATATATCATTTTCTACTACTTTCTCTACATTTATCTACTCAGTCTTCCGGATAATTACTTGTCGTCAGCACTTCTTCAATCTGTCATCCTTACTCAGCTATAATAGACGGCGAGTTTAAGAGTCTACTTACTCCCATTATCGAAACCTTCTGTCTCATCTCGTGTTGCAGAGTATCCTGTCAGACATGAATAGAACATACTGTTCACTCTCCTCTCTATACTAAAGGCTATCGCCTACTTAAAGCCATTCTCTGCGACTCCTTTCGCCTCGTCAGCGCTTCAGCCCATACATCAGATCAGATCAGCCATTCTCCTGAATATCACATCCTACATATATATCCTCTTCCCTATGACTCGAATGTCGTACCAATGCACCCTTCGGGACGACGGCAGTCTGCCCCTCCTGAGCCATTGTGTTGCGCAAAAAAGCTGCAACCTTGTACATGACAATTTCCCCCGTTCGGCCCGAAACCTGAGCTCTACTGAACCCTCTCCAAACGCCTCTATCTCCCCCTCTTCTTCTTCGACCTCTACTCCCGGTCCCATGGCGGCTGCTCCGTCAGAGAGTTCTGTCCTCTCCCTACTCAACGGCATCAGCCCTCGTCTGGCGGTAAAGGAACTCGAGGTTGTTCCTTCGGCTCGACTGCAGCGTCTTTATAATGTCAAGGTTACAGAGGGCCCGAGTCTTTTATTGGCGCTACCCCCACCTGCAGTTATACGGCTGCTACGCTCTGAGAAATCAACCCTTGGTACTGAAGCTGCTGTGCTCAAGTGGCTTTCCGCTGTTGCGAGAGAGAGGAAAATCTGCTCTGGCGCCGGGGCTAAAGAATCCACAAGCAGGACAGTGGGAAACCCTCTAGTGAATGAGACCAATGCTCAATTGATGACTGGATACTTACCTACCCTTGTTCGGCATGAGTCTATTGCCGGTGTACAACCAGTTGAATATAACCTCATCCGACCGCCAAGAGGTACTCCCATATCCACACTATCAAGACCCCTAGACTCCCGTGAGCAATGGACAGTGGACTTCCAGACTGGCCAACTACTCCGTCGGATATCCAGCCAGGTTTCACCAACCAGGAAATTTGGTATTGCCGCTGATGTCCTTTCAGTGCCTCCTTCAGTTGTCCATCACCCACCACAACGTTTTGAAGGAAGCTTGGCTGATTCAAACGGTGCTGATTCCTGGAGAGTAGCATTTCATAGCCTGTTGGAATCGGTCCTTCGAGATGGAGAGGACTTGACCATTATGTTCAATTACAATAACATTCGACACCACTTCGAGCGTTTCCAACATCTGCTTGATGCAGTAACGAAACCGCGACTAGTTGTCTTAGATGCCGGCGAAGACTCTAATACATTAATACACCGCCCATACGAAAGCGAGAAGAAATCTCACATGCCCCTTAAAGAGGTGCGGTCGCAACCGAAATTAGGAAAAGGGGTTTCGAGGAAGCCATACAATGGTGGAAAGGTGCGACAAGACTACACGATAGTCTTTCAGGATGATACCAACATAAAGGAGGAATATATGATAACAGACGAGCCAAGCCAAAACCCCATCGAAGTAACAGGTTTACGACAATGGAGCAACTGCGTATTCGGCGATCCCCTCCTGGCCACCATCTTCAGCAAACGACCCCGACCCACAGATGATTTCTGGCGAGGCTTTGATAAGCCACTACCAGGTGAAACAACGGCAAGCATCATCGAAGATCGAGACAATGCACACATTCGCATGCTGCTCTACGAGTGCTATCACGCAGTGGTCACTCTGGTGGGAGAGTATTACAGGCCGCAGACCGACAGCAGCAGGCGAGAACTTGCAGCTCGAAAACACCTCGGCAATGTGCTGGCTCGGCTTGAAGAACTTGATGATCGGGGCCAGCAGCGGCGTAGACGTATGAGTGGCGAGATGTCACCTGCGAAGAGACCGCGCTCTGGACAGGAGAGCGACGAAGATAGCGAACCTTGATGATATACGACCATATTTACAGGCCAATGGCTGTTGGTTAGCGGTACGAGTAATACACGAATAGACACATATTATGATTACTTCACTGCAACATGGTTGAATATGAGAAGTATATCTCGTGAAATAAAATGAGCAAAATGTCCACTGACAAACTATGCTCGTTCTTTTCCCTTCCCTTTTGCTGAATCATTGCCAGTCTCTTCATCTTCCTTCTCATTCTCATCTTCTTCATCTCGTGGTAGCTGAAAGCCCATCATACCTAGCAAGTTACCAGTCGGTCCAGCCATGCCAGCCTGGCTCTTGAAACTTTCGAGTAAGTTCTTTGCCAGATTGTAATCAATATCGACTTCCTCCTCACTGTTCTCTTCTTCTTCCTTGATGTCTGCTAGGCTACTCTCTCCCCCTTTTTGAGTCGCATCTTTCAGACGGGGTTGCTTCTCAACAGGGTCAAGCTTGAGCGCGCCATGTTCGTTGAGCTCTGCTTCGAACTCCGTGGTGAGCTTCTGGATCTCTTCGTCCTCTTCGTCAATTACGGGGGGGTTGGGCTGAGTTGCGGCCTTCTTTGCCGTGTTTGTGCTTGAGTCTGTGGATGGTAGACCCATCATTTCTCTCATCATCTTAGCAAACTCCTCCTCGTCAAAGCTAACCTCCTTGTCCTCGGACTCGCTGTCTTCGTCAAATTCTTCGTCGTCGTCATCATCATCATCGTAATCCATTTCGTCAAGTTCTGCTCCGTCCATTCCAGCACTATCATCATTCAGAAATGCTTCAAAGCGAGACACAATCTTGCGAAGATCAGATTGTGTATTCGCATCTCCAAACGCTGGCTTGGAGTTGGAGGAAGCGTTCTCTCTTTTGCCATCCAGTTCCTTCTCGAAATCTTGATAGTTGATGTCCATCCATGCTTCGCTATCATCAACATCGTGATCCTTCCATGACTTGATGTCTTCATCTGAGGGGAGAGCCTCGTTGCCATCCTCTGCAAGATCCTCAAGTTCGATCGCGAGCTCACGGACAACTCTGCTTTTGCTCTTTTCAGCCTTCACAGCCAGCATTTCGAATCCACAAGTGAGCTTCATCCCAATATCCAATCTCGCCATGATTTTGTCTGCCTCGCCTGAAGGTGCTTCTTTCTGGGCTTTCCGAAGGACTTCGCTCCAGCTCGGCGGGGCATCGAACCGTTGGGATCGCAACTGAGCGAAAAGTACCTTGCTAAACCTGACAGATATTGTGATGAGGTCCTCTGGAGGGAATGTGAACGGTTGGGTTGGTGAGATGACACGTTTCAAGGCGATCGGGTCTCGGAGATAGAATTCTTCGACTGCTGGTGCAACCGATTTAGGGAGGGAGTGGAGGATATATGCTAACTTCCTCGGTATCGTAATGAGAGAATGGTGTAGAGATTCACTGATCTGCCCAGGGTACTTTTCAAGTCTGTAGAAGGCTTCGGCTTCGACGAAACCTGAGTGAACAAGTGCATCGCGTTTTGTTTTGATCGCTTGAACTGCATCCGGTAGTTCAAGATTGCGAGCTCTGAGACCTTCTTCATCTCTGACGGGGATAAGAAGAAGGTTTCCTTTGTTAATCCAAGCTCGGTTGTTGTCAATCTCGGGGTTCAACCATCTGGGCAGCACATTGGCTGCTTCGACCAGGAGGAACTCGCCGTCTGTGTCAAATACCCGGATCCAGAGGTTGGGGTGGGATTTTGATAGTTCTCTTAGTATATATACGATGAGCCATTCATCTTCTACGGCATCGCTATAATCAGTGATACCATGGAGATACACCAGTCCTGTCACAGATGTTAGTAGGTATCTTGAAAGTGGTGAACGTTGCAAGTATGACACTGACCGTTTTCGTTTTTTAGAGTCAGATTAAACTCGTCTTTTTGCCATATGTAGTCTTTGGTAAGTGTGGTAGCAAGCTCTGTGGCCGACCTTCGGATATTCTCGATTTGTGCAAGCTGTTTGCGAATATCGACTTGAGGGTCTATGAAAAAAAGAAGATATTCGACACAATTATCTGGCAGTTGATTCTTGAAGTCTGTCTCTTCTGCATCGCCCGTTTGTTGAGGGAATTCCTCCTCTTCTATAATTGGCGACCTGAATGACATGACTTTCGTACGATGCCATTAATAAATTGCATATCCTGATGAGTTGCCGAGGGAGGCTTAGGTTGGGGTTCTGAGTTTACTTATTTATATACGAAAGCTACCGGGTAAGCAGCTTGCGGCGATGTTGGAATTCTGTGTCATTTACGGCAGATCTGCGCTAGCCCTGTTCTGGACAAAGCCCCCACTACAAGGCACGCTTGTCACGTCCCGTCCACCCCAGACGCGTATAGTGGGATACTGGACGCAACTGCCATTCTTTGATCATATCTAATCGCAACAATTCTTGGTAATACCAACTTACAGATTAAACAGTCGTTATCGCCTCTTGTTCTCAACACTCTTCAAATAAGTCCTTATAATAAAGAACCTATATTGATTCCCATACGGCAAAATTCAACAATCTTCTTACCAGTCGACCCATGACGAGGCTGCCGTGAGCATCGCAGCCATGGCACCCACCAAAAGATCGCGGCGAGACGTTGAACAAGAGGAGGACATCATTGTAGATGTACGACAAGCGCGATCTAACTTCTCGGGAGAAGATACCGTAAGGAACACACCAACCGCCCCCATGCAGCATGCCATCTAACTCATGTGCTATCACAGAGAAAGCGTGCCAGGGTGACCGTAGACGACAGCCAAACGAGAGAAACGCCCCAAAGAGAAAACACGCCGAGCGACCAAAGCGAAGATGACGAAGACCGTAGAAATATGGCCGCGCCGCCACAGACACAATACGAGATCATGCGAGACAACGGCTTCAAACATCTAGAGCACGCTGATTGGGACGACCAGCAAGCGACTCAGAAGCTCGCCAAGCGAGTCATCAATCTCGGCAACAACGTGGTATCTGAGAGTGGTATCATCGAGAGCATTACCTGCTTTAACTTCATGTGCCACGAGCGATTACATGTCAACCTAGGGCCACTGATCAACTTCATTGTCGGAGAGAATGGTAGTGGAAAGAGTGCTGTTCTTACGGCACTGACACTTTGTCTGGGTGGGAAGGCTAGCGATACCAACCGAGGTGGAAGTCTCAAGTCCTTTGTCAAGGAGGGCTGCGAGCAAGGCAGCTTGGTCGTCAAGATCAAGAATGCTGGCTCAGATGCCTACCAGCCCGATATCTATGGCGAAACCATCATTGTCGAGCGCCATTTCTCTAAATCGGGGAGTAGTGGTTTCAAGATCAAGAGCGCCCTAGGCAGAATCATCTCAACCAAGAAGCAGGAGGTAGATGAGATATCAGAATGGTACGCGCTACAAATCGGTAACCCCCTCACCGTTCTGTCACAGGACAACGCGCGACAGTTTCTCAACGCGGCGACTCCAGCCCAGAAGTACAAGTATTTCGTTTCTGGTGTACAACTAGAGCAGTTGGACAACGACTATAGGATGTCACAAGATACGCTTGATAAGACCCTCATACTCAGGGACGATCTAAATGCCAAGATCGAAGAGGTTAAAAAAGAGGCGGAAGCCGCACGCCGACTTGCCGAAGCCGCGCAAAAGAACAAGAATCTTCGTGAAAAGGCGCGGCATTACATTAATCAACTGGTCTGGTCTCAGGTCGTCGAGCAGGAACGTCTCCTTGAGGATTGCGAAAAGGAAATCGCTAGACGGACTGAGAGCATAACCGAGGCGGAAAAAAACTGCGAATCATCGACGCAAGCCCTCGACAAGGTCAACGAGAAGATCGAGAGGCTTTGGCAGGCAAAGGAAGAGATTGAGAGTGATCGAGATACATTCAAGGAACGTATCGATAAAGCCACAGCCGCATACCGCCAGGCACAAAAGGAGGAGTCGGAGCTGCTCAGGGAGGAACGAGATGCCTTCCAACGCCTGAAGACGGCCAGAGATGATATGAAGGCTTGTCAGCGCAAAATCCAGGACGAAGAACGCCGGCTGGGCGAATCAACAGGAAATGCTCGCACACAAAAGGACAGCGAGCTGGCACACGCTCGAAAGCGGGAACAACTCTTGAAGGAACAGATAGACGAAATTCAAAACAACCTTCCTGACCTTACAAGGCGACTTGGTGAGGCTGAGCAACACTTCAAGAAACTCGCACACAACAAAGATCTCAAACGCAAAGATATCGTGTCCGTGGAGCAACAAGTTCGAGAACTGAAGGCCGCTACTGGAGGCCGTTTTGATGGTTATGATAGAGAGATCAGGGACCTTGTCAAAGCCATCGAGAACGAGAGAGGATGGGAACAGAAACCTGTCGGACCTATTGGAGCGCACATCCGACTGTCGAAACCGGAATGGTCAGGGATCCTAGAGAGAACACTCGGCGAAGGACTCAACGCGTTCGTTGTCAGGAGTAAATCGGATCAAACAAGACTCGCGAATTTAATGCGTCGATTTCGCTTGAAGAGGCAGCCCCCAATCTACATTGCCTATGGAGGGAGAATTGACACGAGCAATCAGGAGCCTGATCCTAGATTTGATACTATTTTGAGCGTTCTTCAATTCGACGACGACATTGTCAGATCGCAGCTCATCATCAGCAACCAAATCGAGAAAATTATTCTTATTCGTGATCGAGTCGAAGCTGAACGGGTCATGGTTGAAGGTGTGCCTCCACGCAACGTCAGCGCTTGTCTCTGTTTTCACGACGGTCGTGGGAAGCGAGGATGGGGCCTCAGACTCACCAACCGGAATGGATCTGTTGGTACAAGTCCAGTCCTACCATACACAATGCGCCCCAGGATGCAAACAGACTCTGGTCAGCAGGTTGAGATCCAAGAAGAAAACCTCAAACACTTGGGCCAGGAAATGGCTGAGATCAATCGCGACGAGCGTCAGGCTCAACAAGCAGTTCAGCGATGCAAAACAGAGCTTGACAACCAGCGGAAGGATGTCAAGAGGTTTGAGAGCGATCTTCGTAGAACGCAAGCTGACATGGAGCGTGTGCAAATGGAGTTGGATGCATTCGAAGGCGTTGATGATCGACTGAATATATTGCGAGCTGAGCTCGAGTCGAGACGATCTGAGGAGGAGCAGCTTGGAAACCAATACGGAGAAATGGGATTGGCGAAGCGAGATCTGAAGCAGAAGGCCGAGAAGGCCCGGCTAAAGCTTGAGGAGGAAAAGAACGAGCAAGAGGACTGGCAAAACCGAGTCGACAAAGCAGCACAGAAGGTTGCGACGGCTGAAAATATGAGGAAGTCGATTCTAGCAGAGAAGAATGGTGCTTTCGAGAGCCTTGACATCGCCAAAAACGAACGGCGACGTGCCGAGGAAAGGAGGGATAGGAAGGCCGAAGAAGTTGCCAACTTCATAGAGCAGGCCAGGCAAACAGCACCAGAGCGAGTTCACATTCCGGATAACGAGACACACAGCAGCATTGAGCAGAAGTACACCAAAATTCGGGAACAAATCAAGCAGCGAGAGTCACGACTTGGAGCATCAGACCAACAGATTTATGACCGTGCAACCGAAGCTGAAGAGCGATATGAAGATGTTCAGAGACAGACGCAGGATGTTGACGATACCATCGTGGCTCTCAAACGTGCTATTGAGAGTCGCCTACAAATCTGGCGCAAATTTCAGCGGGAGATTAGCGCGCGAATTCGCATCCAGTTCAACTACCTTCTCAGTGAGCGAGGTTTCCGTGGCAAAATTGACCTCGACCATAAAGCGCGTAAGGTCTTTCTCCAGATTGAGCCAGATGAGACGCGTAAAAGCTCAGCTGGAAGGAATACAAAGACTCTATCCGGTGGAGAAAAGTCCTTTTCATCCATTTGCATGCTTCTATCAGTTTGGGAGGCGATTGGCTCGCCTATCCGTTGTCTTGACGAGTTTGACGTCTTTATGGACAATGTGAATCGTGCCATCAGCACGAATATGCTGGTGAGTAATTTCAGTACCCGTCCGTGGAAGAGATTGATGGCAGCTAACAGAGAATACATAGGTGGACGCTGCCCGTCGTTCAGTTTCACGACAGTACATCCTTATTACCCCTAATGCTATCGAAGGTCGGGCACGGTTAGACAAAGATGTCAAGATCATTCGGTTCGTATCCCCTCATTCACTGCAAGTTTGAGTACTGACGACTCTTTCCAGGCTGACGGACCCTCGTCAACGAACACTTGACAATTTTCAGTAAACGATATAGTATACTTGACACGGGCATCTTGGAGTTGGGCGTCATGGGGAACATGAGTTTTATGGGGGCGCTTAGAGGATGGGCAGACAAAAACACTTGCGCATTGTGGAGTTTGTTAGGAGTGATACCAGCGTACTTTGTCGGAATGGATTTTGTACAGATTTGAGCAATGCCTCCCTTGGCCCTCAGATAACGCCAGCGTTAGATGTCATTACAACATGCGCCTGCTGAGGCCTCTATTCATAGATATGTTACACACGACTCATACATTATTCTACAACTATATCTTCATTTCTGGCCAGTCCCCTTAAACTCTGACGCCCTTGCTCCTTAGTATATTCACACCAGCGCTGAGTGTGTAACCGGCCCACTGACCGAACGATCCGACCATACCACCAACGGACTTGACCTCGCCTAGTCTTCGCTGAAGGAATTGCCTTGTCTCGAAAAAATCGGGAGATCGGTCGTTGGTCATGAATAGCTCGCTTGTGCTGTATATCATAGAGAGGGTGGCACGCTTGGTGTACCACGAAGGGTCGACGGCCTTGTCACCGGCAAGGAACCAGATTTCATCGGAAAGTTTTGCCAGCTCCTTTATGGATTCGGGGACGTAACTGGGCTGAGCCATGACGGCCAATGCCTGTAAAGCGGAACTGTAAGAATAATATATCATGAAAGCCAGGGCATGTATCTTACCTCTTGCCAACGATCCAAAACCAACTTGTTACCCATAAGTCTCTCCCACGTCAACGCTTCCACTCTCGCCGAGACTCCAGGCTGGTTGGGATCAGGGAATAGTTCTTGGCTTCGAGTTGCTAAGGCCTCTCGCTGGGTAATAAGATGGTATCGAATCAGACCAAAGGCACCGTCGGGGATGACGCTCGCGCTAATGTCAAGGTAGCCAGCGTCTCTTGCACCGCAACCAAGAGCCTTCTGTGAGAAACCATGTTCCGGGACGTGTTTATAAGCCGCAGCGAGGATGGACTTTTCAGCATTGCCAAATGCTCCTGGTGGTGGTGGGTGATCGTATGAGTGGAAGGGTCGGCGGGCAAGGCTTTGTGTCAGCCTCGAAGTACGCAAGGCTGATCTTGGTAGCACTCTCATAGACGCTGACATATTGAATGATATGGCAAGGTATAAATTAGTCTTCATGAAGATTCCTGCTTCATCAAAATGGGTCGTTTTTTGGTGTTGACGTTTGCGATTTGTTTTAGATGCTTTACCGTCTTGACCAATCATATTATCCTTTTGCCCCGGAGTGGACCGCGGCGGAAGCGCTCGGACCACCCCCGGAACCTGTAGATTGTTACGGCGGTTTTAGTTCCGCCTGATGCACGCACGCACGCACGTACGGGATCGGCAGATGTTGTCAAGGGGTACGTACTTTCATGATTAGATGCAGACTAGAGCAGCTGACTGATACAATACGATACTCAAACCACAGGTAATGGCACGGCATTGATATTGGATAGTTTCGTGAAACTGACCATAGAAAATGCCTCATGCGGTGCGAACTCGAGTTTAACGCGAACAACATATGTACAATATCCGAGCTTCGATTCCGTTGAATCACGGTGCTGAAGCTTGTAGACATTTCTCGGTTTCGGGAGTCGGATAAGCAGGAATTAGCCTCATATTCAGTCCCTCAAGTACTTAGACGATACTGGGCAGAGTCTTGCTATCTACCTGAAGTTACCACGGGTCTTGTGCATAACAGATGGCGGGGTTCTGGTGGAAGAATGTCGTGCTTTCACTTCCTGTCTCTCATTCCCAGGTGTACAATGGCTCCAGTGTGATATGCTTGTAAACGATATAAACTGCCTGGTACCATGCCCTTTCCTGGATCAGACCTTGTCTCACTAGTGCGAATTCGTTCTTAATGTTCCGGAGGACCCTCAACATATAACAGGTTCGCGTCTGGAGAAGGAACCCTGGAGTTGATCTGGCCATATTAAATCTATCCATACAAGTCTCCTACAGCAACATATGCGTCTCGAGCAAATCGCGATGCTCTGCTACATTTCCCTCGAGGTAAGATCAAGATAAATCTCGTCTCCCCTGGCCTTATCTGTATGTCCTGCCCTTCAAGGCAACAAGGCAGATGTCGTGGAGACTGTAGGCTGGAAGTGCGTACTGTAGTTGCTCCACATAGGGTGCTGCTAACGGCCTGAGCGTCGTTAGATGCATCGTCTGGGATCCGCTAACAACCTTGATGATCGGAGACGGACTCGTTGCCAGAATCTCTGGGCTTGTTGCTTGTTGGTCCTGTGCTCTGCAGTAATATGCGCTATTAAAGTATCGAGATCTCAATTCCTCGAACAGAAAGACAAAAGCGGCCCTTGCTAATTAGTTAGAGTGCTGTACGGATGTTAAGTCCTTGCCCCTCGTGCATCGAGTGGCCTTTGCTATCATCACCAGTCCTCTCTAACCTCGGCGCTTGTTGGTGCCCATGCTAGAGTTGACAATAACGACGACAAGTGTTCAAGCAAAGCCTGTATCTGGACTCCGTATCCTTGCTCTAGATGCAACGTGCTGTGGAAGGGATGTCAAAAGCTCACTCTTACCAGTTCGACAGACTGGCATGTCGAACCTGGCGAAAAGAGTGAGATTGATGAGACAAAAAAAGCTAACAACCCTGATCCTCAATGCGTTGCAGAGGGGTTGACTTTGATAAAGCGGAAGTCATTGGCTGGCTTGTCCCGCAACTTGGCGCGATGGCTGTTGTGTAACCACGAAAGTCTTTGTAGCGAGGTCAAGGTAGGAGTTGTACAGGCCAATCAAAGTCTTGATTTCATACATTCAGCGACGCAGGCCTTGCCAGCAAAGTTGACACAGTTTCGAAAGCGCTTTGTTAAACTGTCCTGCGGTGCTCTGATGTTCGCTCGATGTGAGTGATACTGAGCAAGCATACGCATGAGGTGAGAACGCAGGCTGATGAATGAGACGCTGAGTGCGCAGCTGGGGTTGGGTAGGGGCCACAAGGATTGGTCAATGAGCCTTGTAGGTAATGTTAAAAAGCTCACTCTCATATCCGAAAATGGCGGTTCAAATGAGTGACGAGTTCTTGCCTCTCGTATAAGTCAACTCAACAACATAGACTATGTGGTAAAAGTAAAAGCAAGACAGCTTTAAGCTGTAGATATGGAGTCAAAGAACTTCATACCTCAAGTTGACAACAGCCCAAGGACAACAGACCCCTGATGCTGCAAGCACACATCTCCTTGTTCCTGGTACTTGCTAGTGCACTTGAGCCCAACAGGCGTAAGAAACGTAACCCAATGGCAGGTCTAGGATCTCATCAGGTTGGGTGGTGAAACCTGGCATCAATGCAATTTCGACTACCGATGCTGGGTCACGGGTAGACGGGAGACTCGATGACAACGGCGCGGCGATTTGAAAACTGCAATCAATCAACCGATGGAGAACGGATGGTGGGCGAACCCTGAAGAATGCAGGCAAGGATATTTACTTGCACTACTGTAATATCAGGCCGCTTGCAGCACACTTTGCAGCGTCGTGCAGACAAAGATGGTCCACTACGTGAAGCCAGAGTTCATCACAAATTGCTTACCAAACTATTGATAGAGAGTTTGGTGGAAGACTGACGCCAGCCTTTCACATATGTGTTCGATATCC
Organism: Fusarium oxysporum Fo47; assembly: GCF_013085055.1. Lineage (NCBI taxonomy): Eukaryota > Fungi > Ascomycota > Sordariomycetes > Hypocreales > Nectriaceae > Fusarium > Fusarium oxysporum. The sequence continues at coordinate 3,033,547 of NC_072841.1, read as the reverse complement.
GCCGGCTTCAAGTTGCAGCGTAGTGTAGTATCGACTGGGGCTGGCGACGGATTTGACTATCAGTTCGAAACTGTTGGGTTCAAGAACAAGAGCAATTAGTTAACTGGAAAAGGATTGCTCGAGGCTCGTCACAATAGTCAGCTTCGCGAAGAACAAGAAAGTGAGAAGCAGTATCCGTAATGTGAGAAATTTACCCAACGCTTGTCAATGAAGTTCAAATCTGGGCAGGAACAACCTGCAGCTTTTGTTCTGCATTCCTATACCTGCTGTATCCGTAATTTTTTTTTCTATTCATACAACGTGGAGGGAGCAACACCTGGTAGAGAGGCTATTGAGGAGTCAATAATACAGGTGCATGTAGTATATCTCCGGCATTACGCTTTGTAGAGCATACACCAAACCTTCAACGTAACTTGTACGGTACCTCGTGTTATCATGCTCATGTCCGGTAAGCTTTAGATGTGGAACCCATCACGTCCACCGTTCCTGGTCTTACCCTGGTTCCGTGTCCTCATTCGTCGCCTGGTCTCTTCTCATCTCTCACCCAACGCGTTCTTTTCTTTTTACGACCCAAGAAGAGGGAGAGAGCGAGAACCTTGAAAGTCAGCACTAAAGAGCCACAGACACCGAAAAGCCACTTTCGCCATCCTTTTGCCGTCGTCTCTCCATCGCTGAGTCCCTCAAGACCCCTTGAAAACCGCCGAAGTCGACACTCTCCCGTCCCAGGCGAAAGAAAAAAGTCGATCAACCAAACCAGACCATTCCCAGAAGTCGGTATCTGGTACCACCACGCCGCACGCCGAGGCCTTTTTCAGCCCAGCCAGCCAAGCCCAAGCAAGTCTAAGCCCAGCCCAGTCCACGCAACTGTGTGATTCATCCGTGTCGTGCATTTTTTAATGCTACAATCGCCATTGTTTGGTTGACTGACCGTGGATCCCTTCAGCTTATCTGGTTTTGGCTTTGCTGCCCTGGTAGCCTGGTAGTGTGTACCTTACCTAGCTAGCTGCCCGTCCTCGTCGCCCCCATAGCTGCCTATCCTCGTTCATCGATCACTCACCATCCTAATATTCCACTACCTTACCTTACGAAACGTGGACACCTACGGCCCGTCTCCGCTTCCCTACGCCGCGCCTACCTCTCCTAGAAACCGGTCGCGCCCGTTCGTCTGCTGTCCGAACTCGCACCCGTCCGTCCTTCGTCACTCACAATACCTACCTTACCAACTTATTACGCGACAAGGCCACCCACCCCATCCAAAAAGGAGCTTTCTCTCTGTACGTCCAGACGTACTACGCACACGATTCAAACCGCAGTCACAATGGGTAAGTTGAAGATGTTTCTTGCTTGATTCCTCGTATCGCGGTTTTATATCATGCGCGGCCATTCCTGCTCTTTATATCACCGTGGTTGGCCATAGACACACGCGTCTGCGCCCATCGAGGCAACGTGCGTGCCGTTCCTTTGCCGTCTCTGCTCGACAGTACTGTACCCATTGCCCTCAATGGCCCCTCGAGGCTCGGCGGACTCTGGCAGTAGTCGGCTGTCCCAACCTGTCTATCGTACCCGGAGCCTGATTGAGCCCGAGTCTATCCATGATCTGAGCATCCTCATCCCAAAGCCTGAACACAACAGATCTGGAGCGTCCTCTCAAGCCTTGTCTGTTGCTGCTGTGTCTTGCATCGTTTGTTGTTGTATCTGCGCATGCGCTCCCACTCCTTGGAGTGTCTTCATCAATCAATGTGATACCACCTCTTGCTTGATGCAGCCTCGGAGGTCCCCCATTCCACTCCAACAGACCTCTCCAGCCGCCTCTTCTTTCTCGCGTCGTCTTTCCCCATCCATTGCATTGCATTATCGAGCCCCCTTACCTGCATCTTCCGCCAAGGTCCACTCGACTCTGCCACCACCCCTCCACTAGAGAGGTTGACCTCGTCTGGTTACCTCAACCAAGCTACCCTCACTCCCTGTTATTTCAACCACTCTTCCTCTCCTCACCATTTTCCACCGTTGCGCATCTTACGCAGAGGTTTATCCTTTCTTGACTTTTTCCCATTCTGACGCTCACCTTTCTATAGCTGATTCCGGTGATACTTATCGACCCGTAAGTAACCTATGTTCATTTCTGACTTACTTTCAACCTTGCCTCGAGCTGCGCTGCTTGTTGAGATTACCTGTCTGTTGGCGCAATTGGCTTTATCGCCGTGCCGAGTTTGTGCGCTCCCCCGCGCTTGTTGATGTTGCGATCTTCGGTCGCCGCTTCGGTCGTTTGGCCTCTGCTACCCGAGCACCTTGATCGCAACATCAATATTAGAAAGAAGCTCGCATTAGCTCCTTTCATCCGAGATCGGCCGTCGCGGCGCGCTTTAATTACCGTTGCACTTTCCCATTCAAGATGTCAGGAAACATTTGATTGGAGAGGCAGGCGTATGGCACTGCTCTTCTTGGCCAACGGCTACCGTCTTGCCAGTTGACAGTGCCAGCGGCTGCGGGCAGTTGCAGTGATTCAAACTCAACTTCGCGCGCACACTTGATTTATCCGAAATATCTCAGTCCAACAAAACCCTCCGTCTACACAGCACCAGCGCTCTCTATCTCACCACAATTGCACCTTGGCATGGAATCACAACTTGTACTTTTACCTGCTAACAAGCTCAAGCGTGAGAGGTCACGATCTCCCCGCAGACGATCCAGAAGCCCTGATAGGTCACATCGACGCCGCTCCTACTCTCCTCGCAGCCGATCAGGAAGCCGGGACGAATATCGACGAAACCGTGATCGCTCGCCCATGACTAGCACAGGCGCACCAGGTGGAGGACAAAGTGCTGGATACGGTGGACAGGCACCGCATCGATCTTACGAAGAAAGAGCCGTTGCTCGAGAACAAATGATGAATAATATTCGCGAAACCTCCCAACAGGACCGCCGAGTCTACGTCGGCAACCTCTCGTACGATGTCAAGTGGCACCATCTCAAGGACTTCATGAGACAGGGTGAGGCTTTCAATGCCGCGGAATGCAGGTGGAACAAATGGGACTGACGAAATGGTATAGCTGGAGAGGTGCTCTTTGCCGACGTACTCTTGCTTCCCAATGGAATGTCGAAGGTGGGCTTCATCGCATGATTTTCTTTTCCCTTGGTTGGCTTTCCTTTGTGGCTCTTCATTCCCTCTTAGCATTTCTGGATGGTTGGGTTGACGGGTGGGACGTTGTCCTTGGTTAATTGTAGGGATGCGGGTAAGTTGATTTCCTCCACGAAGTCTATGGCATTGCTAACCTATCCAGTATTGTGGAATATGCTACTCGGGAGCAAGCCCAAGCGGCTGTTGCCACGCTCAGCAACCAGAACCTCATGGGTCGTCTAGTCTACGTGCGTGAGGTAAGTCAAAACTTCGAAGTTGGGCATGGGCATCTTGTTGACAGAATCTGAAGGACCGAGAAGCCGAACCTCGATTCATCGGAGCAACTGGCGGAAACCGTGGCGGCTTCGGCGGCGCCGGCGGTGGTGGTATGCCCGGTGGCTTCAACCCTGGATACGGCGGCGGCGCACCTGGTGGTGGTGCTGGAGGTGGCGGCCGTCAGATCTATGTGGCCAACGTTTGTTCAACCCCGATTTGTCTGTAAGTTGTGGATGTGTGTTGACATGCAGTAGCTTCCTTTCAATGTTGGCTGGCAGGATTTGAAGGACTTGTTCCGTCAAGCAGGTATGTCTTGATTCTTCTCACTTGAACACATGATTGGGCGCGGTTGGATCTAATCGTTATATAGCCCGAAACGGCGCCGTGATTCGAGCTGATGTACACATCGGACCTGATGGTCGCCCTAAGGGTTCTGGCATTGTCGTCTTTGAAAGCCCAGATGATGCCCGCAACGCCATTCAGCAGTTCAACGGCTATGACTGGCAAGGTCGTGTTATTGAAGTCCGCGAGGACCGCTATGCCGGCAGTGGACCTGGCATGGGCTTCGGTGGCCGAGGTGGCTATGGCGGTGGCATGCGCGGAGGATTTGGAGGAGGATTTGGTGGCCGCGGTGGTTTTGGCGGAGGACGTGGTGGTTTCGGAGGCGGCTTTGGTCGTGGAGGCTTCGGTGGAGGTGCTCCTGGCGGCCCAGGTTTCGAGCCCCCTGCCAGCTCCGTCCCTCCCAACCCTTTCACTGATTTTGCTACCGCCGGCACCGAGAGGGGAGAAATCATCTACGTTCGCAACGTGAGACTTTCCCATATTTCCTACCCGGTTGTTCCTATACTAATCTCATACAGTTACCCTGGTCGACTAGCAACGACGACCTGGTTGAGCTGTTCACCACCATCGGAAAGGTCGAGCAAGCTGAGATCCAGTACGAGCCTAGTGGTCGTTCTCGTGGTACTGGCGTGGTTCGATTCGATTCAGCCGAGACCGCGGAGACTGCCATTGCCAAGTTTCAAGGTTACCAGTATGGTGGCCGTCCTCTCAATCTGAGCTTTGTGAAGTATCTGAACCAGGGCGGAAACGACGTCATGGACACAGATCCCCACGGCGGATTGACCCAGGATCAGATCATGTAAGAGGAGGACGTTCATTTGCACTGAACTTCATGCAGCTATGTTTCGGTCGACTTTTGTCTTGGCGGCGGCGACCGTCTGCATCTACACACAAAGCTTTTTATATCTGGTTGTTTTGTTCTTTTTGGTACTTTTCGTTTTCCACATGAGCAGCAAAAGTTGGGGTTTATCAACGGTGGAATCTTAACTCACGGATAGGGGGTCGAAGTCACTATCACCTTGGAGAATAAGTCGATGACTTAGTCTCTAATAAGCTGGGAGCGAGGGAGGATTTATGATGGGCTTACCATACAGAACCGAATGACCCCACCGTTGACACCCAGATGACCGGTCCAACGCACGCGGTTATCAAGTATAGGGTTGCTCATTGTCAATGAAGGAAAAGATGGCTGTTGGCTTCTCAGGAAACAACAGAACTCTACTTAGAATGTATGTCGAGTAATCATGCGAAGGTTTTTAAGAACGATGGCAGGTGGTCTTGGTGAAGGGGAGCGTAGGACTTCAACGGACATGCGTAGCGTCTTGGGGCATGAAAGTCCGCTGGCCGGGCAACGATATAAGTGAAGGTGAAGGTGAAGGCAATGGTAAAGGTAAAGGTAAAGGTCAAGGTAAAACATAGTCACATAAAACTGCATGGTGAATGTCGGCGTTGGGGTAATTTGGTATAGTTGGTTCAAACGTCCATGAGGACGATAAGTACTGCCTGGGCCATGCTTTCGAAGCCCTGGCTTGGAGATGATGCGCTGCCGTCTTGTTCGCTATCAGGGTCATATCGACCTGAAGTTGACATGCACTCTTCCAAGCAGCAATAACCTATGACCTAGAGAGGGATCGAGATCCAACGCTGAGGGTATGCAATTTCGGTTCCCAAGTCTACAGACTCGCATGTTGATGTGACAAGTCTCCACCTATTGCCAACCTCGTTCTCTCAGTATGCAAGTCGACAATTGGGAAGTTCAGAATCAAGGGTGAAAGGAATTTGCTAGTCCGGAACTTGGACAACAGGCCCCTGACGGTGAGTGTTCGGAAGGTACAAGAATGAACGTTGCCGAGACAAGCGGGCTCGAAAAATAAGAGGTCCGATAGTCTTCGGCCACCAGCATCGAGCCAAGATTTGATGAAAGTAAGTGTTTGACTCACACGAGGGTAGTCGAGCTCGTGGCCTCTTGAATTTGTTAGTGTTCCAAGCCGGATCATCAACTTGCCGTAACTTAAGAGCTCCTTCGATCGACATCTGCCAAGCTCATAGTCATTCCTCCTCAAAGCTCAAAGTGCTACCCATTCTAGCCATTCTCCCTATTCTCCCTTGCCTAGCCCCATTACTCGTGGGCAAGTGCCTTGTTGTGCTGCGCAATTACCTTTTGATCCAGATCAACGTGTAATCAACCAATAGCGGAGGTTGTTGTTTAAGCTTCGAAATAAGCTTGTCTTAGCGATCTTCTTGCGCCGGAAGCTGGCGCATCCGTGGTCCTACTCCTCATCGATGCCAAGATACCTTGGCAGCCTTACTTTTGACAGAGGAAAATAACGAGTACTCAGAGTAGGTTGAAGCTTTGCCAGATGCACTATCTAGTACGTACCAAGTCTGGGCTGACGGAGGTGGTCGTTCGCCAATATTAACCGGTGCAGAGCTACACGGGAGCTATGTCCACCATTGCATCTCGTATACGTAACCTTTTTAAGAAAGCATCTCCCATTGACCAGATAGATCCGTTATTGTGTGTTGTTTGGTAGATCAAGATCCCTTGGCGTCGCTCTGCCGTGTGGCTGTGTGACAGGTTAGCTCAACCCCAAGATGCTTGGTAAGTCATCCCAATAAGTTCTGTATGAGGTGTCGCTCAGGCACCTTGGAAAGAATACGGCTTGGCTCATACGTTGCATGCGGTCGAATACCTCAGTGATATCTCCCTACATCGTTTGATTACTATGGCATACCTGCGCACCGAACTATTCTACTTGGTGTATGTTACCATGGATTAGAGGCTTGCCAGGGGCCTCACGATACTACGAACCAATACTGTAATGACGTTGTTACAATGCGCCCAATCTAGGTGTTGTTGAGCCGTCATCGTGTACTGAATTGTCTATAAAACATCTACTCTCCTCGCTGAAATCCTTCACCAGTCTCATCAGTATTCACTCGCAGAGCAACTTTACACCCTAATCTGTAATACCATTCCTCTGTCCTACATTTTCAGCCCAATCCACTGCAAACATGAAATTCTCTCTCTTTGCCGTTGCTCTCAGCACCCTCGCTGCTGCCTCGCCAACTCCTGACATGGAGCATGAGAAGCGCGTCCTTGGTCTCCTTAAGCCTAAGGGTGGCATCCCTTTCACTTTCACTTCTATCTGGGAAGTTCTTGCTACCCCTGATCAGGTTGTTGATGCAGACAACAAGTACACTGGCGGACTGAAGGGCAGCAAGGGCCTCTTCAAGTTTGGCATCAACTCTAACGAAGATGTCATCTGCTATAACATCACCTTGTATGGCTTCCGAGGTGACTACCAGTCTCCCGCCAACACTGCCACCCACATCCACGAGGCTGTCAAGGGCAAGTCTGGGCCTCCACGGTAAGTCGACGACGCAGGCCTGTACACAATTGGAGCTATGAAACGCTGACTTTGTATTAGTATCGCCTTCCCCAACCCCGTCGGCGACGAGAAGAGCCGCAACGCTGTCGGCTGTCTCCAGGGCCCATTCCGCACCGGTGTGATCCAGAACGGCCAAGATACTGGTGTAGGCTTCACTCTCGAACAGATCGAGAAGAACCCCGAGAAGTTCTTCGCCGACTCGCACTCCAGCCTTGCTGTTCCTGGCGCTTTCCGAGGACAGCTCAGCTCAGGCAAGGTGTGCTGAAGGGCTTAGCCCCTTTCCCAAACTTTACTCGATTTGCCTAATGCGCATATGTTTCTAACGGAATTGGATTGTAATACAACTCCGTGTAATATTTACTCTTCCTTTTGTAGAAATAATTCAAAGTCATGGTGGCTTGGAGACGTGTTTGGGTATCGCATAACATGATAATTCATTAATCCATGATATAACCTTAACCTTTGATGCTTGACACCTCAGAATTTGAACTGTGAAAAGAGAATCGTTTATGCTGCAGCCTTCTTCTTCTTTGCCTTGGCCTTCTTCTTGCTCCTGTCTCTGGGCTTCAGGGCTGTCATGCCAGCCTTGCACACATCGGCATACCGCACGTAGAAAGCCTCCAGATCCTCGGGGTTGACGACTGTTGAAAGCTTGGCTTTGTTAGAGCGATCCCTCTTGCCCTTGCCATTTGTTGCCCTGATGATGAGGGGCAGAGGCTTGCCAGGGTGAATATCCGGAGAGGGCTCCTCTTCTGAGGGACTGGGGATGCCCTGACCGTATGTGACTGAGAGTTTTCTTAGCGGAATGAGAGACAGGGCTGATATCAATACTTACGTCGCTTCTGGCTCAAGTAGATGGCGCCATGGTCGCTGCCCTTGCGATGATTGAAGAGCTCACCCAACTTGGCGAAGAACTGTCATGATGTCAGAAACAAAGCTGCTAGACGATCGTTCGGGTCTCTCTTCAGATAGAGAAGGGAATGTAGACTCACCTCGTCATGGCTCATATGAGAGTCAGTCATAGTGATGGGGTATGAGACTGTCAAAAGACGATGTATATTAAGAGATGAGTGTTAGCCTACCAATATTGAGGTTGACATTGTGCCCCGCCATCATGTCCGGGGCTCAAGTGTGGCGTACCAGGCTGTGGCAGCAGGTTGTTCGTGGCTTACCTCGGGCGGTGAGATCGATACCTGAGTTTTAGTGGAAGACTCACCAGCACTCAGGTACCCCTGAGTCTCTTGAAATGTGAAGGTATTTTCTGCCGGCAGAATATATTTTCTGTTCAGCATCATCTTCAAACTAATAGAACAGACTCAAAATATTCAGTTTGTATGAATCTAATCTTAAGGGATAACTCGAATTAATGATCTGATTCATCTGCAATTCTCAGACCACCATTGCGACAAAATTTCCAGAAGATATCGCCGAATCGTAATACTCATCATTGACCGCCTGCTAAATTAGGCACAACCATCATCAAAGATCCAGGATCGTTGCTTAAAATTCAGTCAACCTCAGGATTGTAACCCTGGGGCAACACGGCGCTACCCTTCCACTATACTTCCGGCAAGATGACGTCCGCACCAGAGCTTCAACAGAAGCTCTTCAAGCGTATGGGCTTGGATGTTCCAGAACCCAAACCACAGCGCAATGGACCTAGGAGATCGGGACAGCAGCTGTCAAGAAAAGAGCAACGAAAAGCGCAACGGGTACAGAAGCGAACTCACGTCTACGCAAGAGCAACTCCACAGCGACCACAACATATAAATCATGCTCAGAGAAGATCAAACACAACGCAGAGGAAGGAACAGGCGAACAAACCTCAGTCACGACCTCCAAAGCAGATTAGCGATGATGAAGATGATCTCGAAGACGAGGATGAGGACGATGCTGGAGAAATTTCGTTGGACGAAGACGATGATTTGGATGACCTGATGAAGGACGAAGAAGACGACGAAGAAGATGAAGATGAGGAAGAGGAAAAGAACACAAAAGCTAAGAGTGGGAAGAAGGGTGTTTCGAAGGCCGTGCAGGAGAGACTGGCCCAGGACGACGCCGAGATTGAGGCCTTTGAGCGAAAGCTAGGTATCAAGAAGGGACGAAAATCACTACCTCAGTCTTTCAAGCAGGATGGCCTTGGCGATCTTCTAGGGGACCTTAGCGGCGAAGAAGACGCCAGCGACAACGACAATGACAACAAAAAGAGGAAAAGTGAATATGATGATTGGCTGGCATCAAAGCGAAGAAAGACAGTAGAACCTGCAGGTCGACAAAAGGTCCGCGACATGTCTGAGGATGAGGAAGGAGATGAGGATATGGGTTTGGACGACGAATCTGGAGATGAAGGCGAAGACATGGACCTCATGGATGAAGACGATGAAGATGGAGGTGACTTTGATAATGAGTCATTCGGCGGTTTCGACGACGACGAGGGTGATGCTGCAGACAACACTCCAGCTCAACCGCGACAGAGAGAGAACCCCTATGTCGCGCCCACTACTGGAGTCACGGTTGCGAAATACGTCCCTCCTTCATTACGCAGAGCCGCAAACTCAGAAGAGGAGCGCAAAAGTCGACTAAGGAAACAAGTTCAAGGTTTGATCAATCGTCTTACAGATGCCAACATCTTGTCCATTGTCAAGTCTGTGGAGGAGCTTTACCAAAACAATGCACGTGGTGATGTGACAGATGTTATGACGGATGCGATCATGGCTCAAATTTGCAAGCCGGAGAGCCTCCCTGATCAGTTCTTCGTCCTCACCGGTGGATTTGCCGCTGCTATTTACCGACTTATTGGATCGAGTTTTGGTTCAGTATTAATCCGCCGTATCGTGGAAGATTTTGGCGGTCACTATGAGCAAGCGAGCAAGGAACAAAACGCTGAATCTGCTATTCAAAAGGAAGCCTCGAATATCTTGACACTGCTTTCACAACTTTACGTGTTTGAGGTTGTCACTTGCAAGATCATCTTTGATTACATGGAGAGACTTCTCAGCGACCTCAATGAGATCAACGTGGAACTTCTTCTGCGAATATGCCGCATGGCTGGCCGAATGTTGAAGCAGGATGATCAGCAATCGCTGAAGCACGTCTCTAGCGTTCTTAACCAGTCCGTCTCAAAAGTGGGCTACAGCAATATCTCGGCTCGCACAAAGTTCATGGTTGAAACCATCACCGACCTAACCAAGGGCAAAAAGAAGGCCCGAGGCTTGGACTTTACTGTCGTCTCAGAACATGTACAACGCATGAAGAAGCGTCTTGGTGAGCTCAAGTCTCAATCGCGACGGCTCGATGGCCTTGCTCCTATGGGCGTCGGCTTGGTCGACATAGAGGGAGCTGAGACACGAGGCAAATGGTGGTTGGTTGGTGCCAGTGTACCAACAACTCTCCTAGATAAAAGCAAAAAGGGGCATGTATCTGATGCTGAAATGAGCGATCATGAGGACATGGATATCGTTTTGCCTGATTACCCAAAGAAGGCTCGCGCTCAAGGTTTGAGTGGAACGGCCCAGATTGCAATTTTCACAGCATTGATGACGGCATCCAATTTCGAGCACGCCTACAGACAATTTGTTAACCTGCGGCTTAAGAAGGATGACCAGTTGGCCCTTGCCACTGTCTTAGTGCAATGTGTAGGCAGCGAAATGCAATACAACCCCTACTACGCTCTTGTAGGAGGAAAGGCCTGTCTGAGCAACAGCCGAATCAAGTTTGCGATCCAAGATCGATTATGGAAGATCTTCAGGAGTCTCGGAGAATCCATGTTCGGCGAAGCTCCTGAGGAGGATGAGTCGGCTGATGCTGAGCGCATGAAAGATGAGAGACGCATCACTAATGTGGCCAAGTTCTATGCGGCACTTGTTGCGGATGGAACACTGAATATCGCCATCTTGAAGCCTCTAGAACTTCCTGAGGCGAACCACTGGACATCAATGTTTGTTCAGCTATTCATACTTGCCCTTCTGAAGGAATGCAGGAGCAAGAAAAAGGGCCCAGAGGAAGATATCAAGCTGGAGAAGATCTTTGGTGCTGCCCGAGACTTACCAGGCTTAGCTGCCGGAATACATTGGATGCTACGGAAGAAGGTCCGGAAGACGAAATTGGTCAGCGCAAAGGAGTTGAAAAAGCTGGAGGGCGTTGGCGAGAAGGCGCAGATTATTGTGCGCCCAGCGGCAATAGAAGTGTAGGATATGGATAAGAGTCATAGATAGTCAGGGAGGCGACAATATTACAAAGTTCCTCGGCCTGGTTCAGTCCAGAGTCCAGACTCATGATGTTTATTAGCAATCATCTCGGTGAACCGGCGATGTACTCCGTATGTGAGCGGCTTTATCTTCCAGTGACGTCGGCATCCCGAGGGGCAATTAACGTCCGGCGACCGGGTAGGAACGGGACACGCCGGGTCCTCGGAGGTGCAAGAGACGGGATAAGCTGTGGTTGGGGGCGACATCAGTCTTTGGGGAGAACAGTTTCGGCGTGCGTTGGGACGAAATGCCCGAATTCCCAGGCAAGACTTAGCGTGAACCACCACTGAAACCGGGAATGGATACAAAAGTTGGAGATATAATGCAATGCCATTCGACAACGGGGCCGGAGATATATGTCCAGGGGGCGGTGTTCTCCAACAGGACCTAGCAAAAGCTTTACAGGGCACGCGGAGGGGAGGTGAGGGTGCTGTAGGTGGCTCCCTCACCGAAGAAACGACCAATCGTGTCAACGTGTCGGCTGGCGTCCAGGAAAAAATTACCTGATAAACGGGCGGGCTTCTCTTTGCCGAAGCTCCCTGTAGTGCATTACAGTGCTTTACCTTACTGGACTGACTGCCCTGTGCTTTTTAGACGGGCGAGCTTTGTTGCGGCAACGCCTCAACCTCAACCTCGTCGACTTTTTCTACCTCATCCTCCCCCTTCCTCTCCACAATCCGTCTGCCCTCCATTGTCTTTCCCACACAACTCACATCATGCTTTCCAGTCGTTTAATATCACGAGCTGTTGCTCGCCCGGCTTTCCAGAAGTCTACGTACGTTTATACCACCATGCGCTTTGCGACGAATGGGTCCAGGAGAAGCTTGTTTAAGCCCGCTTCTGTTGGGACCAATCCGTCATCGAGGGGAAAATGGCTCGTCGACTAACAATGTTTCTTCCTGATCGATAGGCTCCCCAGCGTTGTCGCCTCCTCTTCGCTGTCGCGATTCAGCCGTGGATATGCCTCTTCAGCTGGTATGTTACCTCCGAGCTCGTCGGAACACCACCCCGAACAACCCGCTGACCGGAATTTCTTGCAGAAGAGAAGGATCTCGTTGTTATCGGTGGCGGCGTTGCTGGCTACGTCGCTGCTATCAAGGCTGGACAGGAGGGCATGAAGGTTGGTTTTATACGGATACGATCAAGCGGACAGAATTGGCTGACCAGATCTTTTCATCTCATATAGGTTACCTGCATTGAGAAGCGTGGCTCCCTCGGCGGTACCTGCTTGAACGTCGGCTGCATTCCCTCAAAATCTCTCCTCAACAACTCGCATCTCTACCACCAGATCCTCCACGACACCAAGGCCCGCGGTATCGAGGTCGGCGAGGTCAAGCTTAACCTGGCCAACTTCATGAAGGCCAAGGAGACCTCCGTCAGCGGTCTCACCAAGGGTATCGAGTACCTCTTCAAGAAGAACGGCGTTGAGTACATCAAGGGTGCTGGTTCTTTCGTCAACGAGCACGAGATCAAGGTCGACCTCAACGAGGGCGGTGAGACCAGCGTTCGCGGCAAGAACATCCTTATTGCTACTGGTTCCGAGGCCACTCCTTTCCCCGGTCTTGAGATCGACGAGAAGCGCGTCATCACCAGCACTGGTGCTATCGCCCTTGAGCAGGTCCCTGAGACCATGACCGTCATTGGTGGTGGTATCATTGGTCTTGAGATGGCCTCCGTCTGGTCTCGACTTGGCTCCAAGGTCACCATTGTCGAGTTCCTCGGCCAGATTGGTGGCCCAGGTATGGACACTGAGATCGCCAAGAACACCCAGAAGATCCTCAAGAAGCAGGGTCTTGAGTTCAAGCTCAACACCAAGGTTGTCAGCGGTGACAAGTCTGGCGACAAGGTCAAGCTCGAGGTTGACTCTGCCAAGGGTGGCAAGCCCGAATCTGTATGTGTATCAAATCCTATGTTTTGCTTACAGTTCTAACCAACATATCTAGATCGAGTCCGACGTCGTCCTCGTTGCCATTGGTCGACGACCCTACACCGGCGGCCTCGGCCTTGAGAACATTGGCCTCGAGGCTGACGACCGCGGCCGTGTCATCATTGACTCCGAGTACCGAACCAAGATCCCCCACATCCGATGTGTTGGTGATGTCACCTTCGGCCCCATGCTTGCCCACAAGGCTGAGGAGGAGGCTGTTGCCGTTGTCGAGTACATCAAGAAGGGTTACGGCCATGTCAACTATGGTGCCATTCCCTCCGTTATGTACACTCACCCCGAGGTCGCCTGGGTCGGCCAGAGCGAGCAGGACCTGAAGAACCAGAACATCCCTTACCGAGTCGGAACCTTCCCCTTCGTTGCCAACTCCCGAGCCAAGACCAACCAGGACACTGAGGGCATGGTCAAGATGCTCGCTGACCCCGAGACTGACCGCATTCTCGGTGTTCACATCATCGGCCCCAACGCTGGTGAGATGATCGCTGAGGGTACTCTGGCTCTCGAGTACGGTGCTTCCAGCGAGGATATCGCCCGAACCTGCCACGCCCATCCCACACTTGCCGAGGCCTTCAAGGAGGCTGCCATGGCCACCCACGCCAAGGCCATCCATTTCTAAGCAATGCTTGAGCGGTCGAAACTGGTTGGATAAGTTGTTGGGTGCCAATGGCTACAGATGGGTCAAATTGGTACCAGCAGGTCTCTTCTGTGCTCTTTGCGGCGGGAATGGACACTCTTGAATGCATAGACTTGATAGCGCGTCTGTAGTCGCCGAGAACATAACAAAAAAGATGACACAGGGTCAAGAGGAGGCCTCGCAAGGATAGTGCGAACGGGATAGAGCCCGGGGCATCTCGGACTCTGGGTTGTGTAAACTAGTAATAATTATTTCTGTTCAAGCATGATGTATGGAAATCACACGGCAAGATGCTTTGCTTGCGTTCCAAGATTATTAGTTGAGTTCGCAATGCGTGAAAGAAGAATACAAATTATATGATCAATAACTCAAAGTCTATCTTTCGAATTGACTGGCTAAGCCTTTAACTCTTTTACAAAACTTGATTTACAAACTTAGTCAGGGCAAGCTTTAGATCAAAGTATCCAAAAGCTGTGTAACATTGAGAACAAGAACTAGGAAAGAGATAGGTGGCTAAGACCAGCACTCCATTCAGATATTATTCTCATTTTCTCGAACCTATTAGTCAAACCTCTAGTCGTTACTCGAATGAGTCGAATACGAATTCGAGAATGCGTATCGAATACTTTCGACTGACACAGGCCCCTCGAGAGACACTAGACCCGAACCCGTTTGCAACGGTGGGTTTACAAGGTTGTTCAAGTCGAAAGGTTCTTGCGAGGGGATACACCAGATCAGCTCATTCTCGACCAGGAGCCAGCTAGGGATCTGGCTAGCGCTGAGGAATATGAATATAGGTAGTTGATATTCTTCAAACCCCCTTATTGTTATCGACCCTTTTCAAGTTGTAGCTGGCAGTGAAAGCATCAATTGACTTACGCTGTTGTGAGTGATGGAGAATGCAAAGCATCTGAGCTCACCAATCGGCGAATGCGGGTTCTTAGGAACCCGAGGACCTTCACAATAACGGAAATACGGATGTCAATCGTTGTCACTGATCAAAAGCAACATGGTATTGGTGATCCATGGTGCTTTGCTCTGCATATCTCCACCAGGTTGGAGATCCTGTGTCTCGATTGAGTAACCGCTGCCTATATCTAATTTTGGTGCCTAGATTCAGGAACAGAGACTTACGTATGGAGCGAGCCTTTTGTGACAGGAATGCTGAAATCAGGGACCTAGGAATGTATGAGATGGAAGCTTGTAAGTCAATGTTGACAAGGGACCTTTGTTTTGAGGTTTCCAACTGGTGGCGGGGTAAATCATTACCTGTCTATCCCCAATTCCACTTCAGCCCCTCCGTTACAGCGGAGAGATTGGGCCATTTTGACAGAAGTGAGGTGTGCTACCAGCTGCGCCGCTCCACCACTGCCGGTGCTAGGAAATGGCACGCACTTCGCTGAAGGAACTGATAAGATGCGGTGAATTGAGCTGCATATGATTCGACCGCAAGCTTAAATCGGCCCCTTTTTAACTTAAACATTTAAATCTTGAATACTCCCACATTCATCCCTCGCTTGGAGACACCCAGCCCTGGACAATTCTGTTGTTTGGTGCAGCAGAGTCCTCCACATTCTTTCTGGCAGTTTTGTTGTCTGTTTTTGCCTCTGTTTCAATCTGTCCTTCGCTATGGCCCATAGCGCTATCGTTACAGGCCTGCCGCCTCTGGCAGGTAATGCGCCTGAGAAGACACCGAAGCTTATGACCAGGGACGAGATTGAAGCCTTGATCGCTGAAGGCAAGCATGTCGCTATATTCCATAACCAGGTCATCAAGATGGATGCTTGGATGCCCTATCACCCCGGAGGTGACAAGGCTATGCTTCACATGGTGGGCAAGGATGCTTCTGATGAAATCGATGCGTAGGCCACAAGCAAATCCAGCGTCTAGAGGGTCAATGCTAATCCGATGACTAGTCTACACTGTTTCGAGACACGCCAGAAAGTCCTGCGCTATCGCATCGGTCGAATTGAAGGGACTTGGGAGAACTTCCTGCCGCCTATCCAGGGAGGCGTTTACCGTACAGACGAAGAGATCGAACGAGCTAATGCCGAGGGCGAACCCCACAAAGACCAAGACTCGAGCGCTCCGTCAACTCGTGTCCCATCACCAGTCTTCGACGAGGAAGAGACCGCCGGAGTAAGACAGCGAAAGACCAACAAGAAGGATGGAGCTCGGGCGCCCTCGATATCATCTGCCTCCAGCGTAGAAGAGCCAGATCTAGATGGCATGTCGTATCTTGATACCATCACTCGCGAACATATCAGTCTCGACCTCGACAAGTACCCTCCTCCTGACAAGGAAACACAAGCCAAGATCGTTGCCAAATATCGCGAGCTCCACCAGAAGGTCTATGACACAGGGCTTTACAACTGCAACTACAAGGCCTATGGAATCGAATTCATTCGATACACTGCATTGGCGATCGGCTCAGCTTTCTGCCTCCGTCACGAATGGTACGCTCTAAGCGCCTTTCTCTTGGGCGCCCTTTGGCATCAACTCTCATTCACAGTCCATGATGCTGGGCATATGGGTATTACCCATAGCTACTTCATTGATTCTTGCATCGGAGCCCTGATCGCCGACTTTATGGGAGGTCTGTCGATAGGATGGTGGAAGCGCAACCACAACGTGCACCACGTTATCACCAATGCCCCGGAGCACGACCCTGATATTGAGCACATGCCTCTCTTTGCCGTCTCTCACCGTCTCCTAGGCAGCTTGAGATCAACATACTACGAGAGAGTCATGGCCTATGATGCTGTGGCAAAGGTTCTGCTTAGAGTTCAGGCCTGGACTTACTACCCGTTGCTTGCACTGGCTCGTTTCAACCTCTACCGACTCTCATGGGACCACCTCATCATGGGCCGAGGTCCAAAGAAGGGACCTGGCTTGGTTATCTGGTGGCTTGAGATCATTGGACAGGTTTTCTTCTGGACCTGGTTCGGCTATGGTCTGGTATATAACCTCCTCCCTGACAACTGGACCCGATTCTACTTTGTCATGATCAGCAACATCACCGCCTCGCCTCTTCATGTTCAGATTGTCCTGTCTCACTTTGCCATGAGCACAGTTGAGCTGGGGCCTCAGGAGTCGTTCCCGCAGAGACAGCTCCGAACCACTATGGACATCGATTGTCCTGAGTGGCTTGACTTCTTCCATGGTGGTCTTCAGTTCCAGGTTATTCACCATCTCTTCCCTCGCGTACCCCGTCATAATCTGCGTGCGACACAGAAGCTCGTCCAGGAGTTCTGTGACGAGGTCAACATCCCTTACGCGTTGTATGGGTTCGCCAACGGCAACCAGCAGGTTATTGGAAGGCTGGCAGAGGTTTCCCGACAGGCGGCGATCCTTGCTAAGTGCCAGCAGGCGATTCAGAACGGTGACCTTTCAGGCCATCACCATTAGACGAAATACGACCGACAGACTGGCATTTTGCTGTATATATCTGTGCCAGTTTCTGCTTGCAAAATCGTCAAAAGTTTTGCTTAGATTAGACCGATGGGAACTGTCATGCTAGATCGTTTGCGAGGTATAATGATGAATTTATGAATGTTTCTGTCTCACTTTCTCTTCTTGTTGACAATCGTGATCTTGTCTTAGACATTGAGATGTATCACCTCCACAAAGTGTGGTTGTTGGCTAGGTTGGAAGCAAGCTCTGTTCTGTGCAGGACAGTCTGTGGGCAAGTCTTGGTCTAGAAGCTCATAAAGTCCGGAGTTGTAAGACTTGGGTTTGGATAAACAACAAGTGCCTCGCGTGTGCGACGGATAGTACAACCTACGAGCATCGAATTTCTTGCTGGGCCATCTGGAGAATTGAGCTGGTTGATTTAGGTATTGGAGTAATGTATGGCTCTCTTCAGATGATAGAAGTTGTTTGGGCATTACAGGCTTGAGGCCTCTTATTAACCTCAGTGAGTCTGGGTCACATGGTGAGTTGTAAGCCGTAGTGATGAAATGTGCCCTTAGCCTCGCCGAAGGAGTTCCTTTGAGGCTTTAGCATTGGGCAGATGAAGAACCGGGCTTGCCGCCCATCACATGGGCCAGTGGTGGTAGTTAAGTGACGTCGATTTGTCGCACGAGGGGTCGTCATGATGAGGGGCAGAAAGCATAAAGCCTGGAAGCGTTTTATTCTTGGACGCGTGCATATTTCATGAGAACGACATTTCGATCTTCATGCGAGTTGATTTGATTATGCATGTTCTAGAATGGACTTGTTATTGACACTGATGATGGTATAAGAGTAGACATGTATTGCTTTAGATTTTGATAGAGTTAGTGCAAGCCTCGTTCATGCAGGCAGCAAGCTGATAGAGTCAACGATTGATAGCAAGTACTCTTGATAGATTTTTCTATAAACAAACAAATGAATCTCAAGGTTCAGCAGGTTGAAACACAAAAGTAGACGCGTTCGTACATCAGATCACGAGCACGGAGTACAAAGTCCTAAAAGGTGGGCGTCACCCAAAAGTCGAGACTCGTGGGGCTTTAGTGGGGGGTTGGCAGCTCTCCTCCTTCCCTGTCCAGGTTACCATACAGTGCGTGGATGGAAGCAAGATTCCCTGCTCCATCTCAAACGAGCCAACCACTTTGAAACTTAATTCCTACCTACGACAACAACTCCAAGCTTAAACCAAGCTCTACTTTTCTTTACCACTTCCAAGGGACTCTCGTTCGTTCTTATTCTGTCATCATTAGATATCTGTCACCCCTATCTGCCTCCACTGAGCAAGCAAGCTACCTACCGCCATCTCGTCGCGCCTAGCGGACGATGTGAATGAGCTACAGCTATGGATGCCAACATCCAGCGGGCCCTTAATGATAAGCTCTACGACAAACGTAAGATCGGGGCTCTCGAGTATGTCTCACTTCCCATCACAGATATGCATTATATTCCCAGGCATTTTATTGATAGCTCTCTGCTTTCACCTTCGCCAAGAGGTCACACCTCGGTCCGACGACTTACTACCATTACTTTCAAGCTTCATAGATGCAAATGCTGACTTTCATATCACAGGCTTGAACGTGTAATTCGAGATCTTGTCAGTGTCAAGGACTATCAACGAGTTCATGATATTCTGGAGCAGCTGTGCAACGACTATGCGTACGCTGTGCATCAGCCTCATGCTAGAAATGGTGGTTTAATAGGCCTGGCTGCTGCCGCTATTGCCCTGGGTCCAGTACGTTTCAACCTACGAGATCTTCTCGTCTCAATGCTAGATGCCTTCTCAGAAGAGATCTAGTACCTCAGTCTTCCCCTAGAGCCTACATCTAAATTTCAAGCCAGGAACTACCTAGATATCTCGCCAAGATCGTCCCCCCTGTCCTGGCATGTTTCACCGACCAAGATGCAAGAGTAAGGTATTATGCTTGCGAGGCCATGTATAATATAGCCAAGGTTGCAAAGGGAGAAATATTGGTGTATTTTAATAGTATCTTTGATCAGCTTTGCAAGGTATGTTGTCCCTTCCGGTCTTCATATTTGATAAGTCAACCATTCTAATATGCTCGGCTTTCCAGCTTGGGGCGGACTCGGAGCTGTCAGTCAAAAACGGAGCGGAACTGTTGGATCGACTCGTAAAAGATATTGTATCTGAGTCTGCTGCTTCATACGTCTCTATTCTCGAGGCACCGCCGGAGTTCGATGGCGATGATAAGGTATCGCTAGGCGAGAACTCCCACTTGCCTACAGCGTTCTCCCTCCCTCGATTTATTCCACTCTTGAAAGAGCGCATATGGGTCATTAATCCTTTCACTCGGCAATTTCTCGTGGGCTGGATCACGTTGCTCGATTCTATACCCGACTTGGAGCTTGTCACATATCTCCCGGACTTCCTTGGAGGCCTTCTCAAGTTCCTATCCGACCAGAATTCGGACGTGAGGGTCGCCACGCAAACCTGCTTGGATAAGTTTTTGAACGAGATCAAACGCATTGCACGTATCAAAAAGGGCATATTGGAAAGCAAACGCTCTAAGGAGGGTGCCAAGCGGAAACGACAGGACTCGATCGATAGCGAATCGATAAACCCCGACTTCGAGGAAGGAGATGAGCTCGACTCGAACGCCGCACTCGATGATGATGATGACGGCAGTGGAGAGGATTGGATTCCTGGTCAAGATGTCGAGATAAACTACAAGGAGATCCTTCAGATACTCACTGCCACGCTGGATTCCCCTCTAGGTTTGTTACTCTTGAACTTCCTTGGATACGGCTGACACGTTATCAGAGGAGGATTGTCTCCTCGAATCACTTAGATGGGTTGTTGAATTTCTAGATATTTGTCCCGAAGAAGTCCTTCCCTTTACGCCCAAGATCCTCGCCCATATGCTTCCAGCTATGGCCAGCACCAAAGAAACCATCCATCAAGCAGCAACCCGGGTCAACACATGCCTGATGGACTATGTCGTTTCACTTTCCGACGACTCGGAGTTGAGTCAACCGCCGCCTCCTGCTCAGCCGCCTCAACACCTCTCGACCTCTCGACTGCCAGTTCTCGGAGAAAAGGGGACCGAGGGCAACAACAGCAACAGGGCATCCCTATCAAGCTCCAGAGACCTCGATCTTCGTAGTCCTACACCTGCTCAAGGCCGCTCGATATCGACTCCTGCTGATATCAACATTACGCAGACACAAGCCGATCTGGACTACGCCGCCGCCGTCAACTCTTTGACTCTCCTCTTCCTCAACGACCATGAAGCGACCCGGGTGGCGGCCTTGACGTGGCTTATTATGCTACACAGGAAAGCTCCCCGAAAGGTCCTCGCTTTCAACGATGGCACGTTCCCAGCATTGCTGAAGACATTATCCGATCCCTCAGACGCCGTAGTTACCAAGGATCTTCAGCTTCTCTCACAAATCTCAAGGAATACAGAGGACGACTACTTTGCAAATTTCATGGTCAATCTCTTGCAGCTTTTCTCAACAGATCGAAAGCTGCTTGAAACTCGAGGAAATCTCATTATCCGGCAACTGTGTTTAAGCTTGAGCCCGGAGAGGATTTACAGGACACTAGCAGACTGCATCGAGAAAGAGGAAGACGTCGAATTTGCAAGCATAATGGTGCAGAACCTCAACAACAACCTCATTACTGCTCCACAGCTAGCAGACGTTCGAAAAAGATTACGAAACCTTGAAACAAAGGTAGGAGAACGCCTCCTACGCTACAATTTAAGACAAGAATACTGACAACTTCAAGGATGGTCAAACGCTATTCGTGGCATTGTTTCGATCATGGTGCTATAATGCTGTCGCTACCTTCTCACTTTGCTTGCTCGCCCAGGCCTATGAGCAAGCTTACAACTTGCTGCAGATCTTGTAAGCCCAGGTGCAACAGAATATGCTACTTAAACTGACACGTTCCAGCGGCGAATTGGACATGACAGTCAACATGCTCATTCAAGTAGATAAGCTAGTACAGCTTATTGAGTCACCCGTCTTCACTTGTAAGCGTAGTCCCCATCATACACTTGTCGTACCCGAACTAACAACCCGTCCAGACTTACGACTACAGCTCCTGGAACCTGAGAAGTACCCATACTTATACAAGTGCATGTATGGCATTCTCATGCTTCTACCACAGTCCTCGGCATTCGCTGCGCTGAAGAACAGACTCAACAGTGTCAGCTCTATAGGTTATCTACATGCGGCACCTCGAACGTAAGTTGAAGATTGCTTTGTAGTGGGCGTGTTGGGCGAGGATTGCTTAGCTCTTGACTCCCAGCGAGATGTACCGGCTTTTGTGGCAAGCTAACCTGTGGACAGGGCTCCTCCAACTACAAGTAGCTCCAATTTTGACAGACCCAATCGACTCAAGAGCAGGGAAGATGGGAACATACGATGGGTTGAACTCCTGGAAAAGTTCCGAAGTGTGCAGGAACGAGCTAGACGCGCGCAGCGTCAGAACAACATGGACGGTGACGAAATACCACCAATGGGAGTCAGTGAACTCCGCATTGGCGACGGAGCGGTAGATGTCAAAGGCAAGGAGACACGGGGTGTCGGCTTGCAAACGATTCCCCAGAAAGAGCCAGCGCCCGCTCCTCCGGTGCCGGCCAAAAGAATAGGGTTGGGTAGACAGTTTGGAAGATTGGGTGGCGCCGTGGCAGGTAAAGGGCGGCGAAACCCATAGCGACTGATTCCAGTTTGGTTATATAGGTATTGAGCGTTATTTGTCAGGTGTGTCGACTTGATGCGGAAGTAGAGTTGGCAGTGTTCAAGGTTCATTAATGTATAGTATCAGGCCAAGGATCAAATAAGACAAACTCAGCGTCGTCGCTTAACAGGACTTTCACGTTCCACTAAGCCTTCAAAGACAGCATCACGCTGCGATTCTACGGAACGTAGCTGATCTCGGAGCTCTTCGAGTTCTGCTCTGGCCATGTCTGGATTGCTAGGAAGACCTTGAAACGTGGCCAGCTGGAGGTCAAGCTCCTTCTTTCGTGACAACACTGACAAGTATTCTTGCTCGTCGCGAGCGAGGTCGGCAACGGTTGGGTGCGAGGAGTCGGTGGATGTAGCCAGAGCAGCAACCTTGTCTTGAAGCTCAGGTAGTTTGGCGGACAATGCCTTGACCTTGCGCTGCATGTCGAGGTTCTGCTTGGCCAAATGTGCCGGAGGCCGATAGTCGTCTCTCTGTAGCTCTTTGAAAAGTTCCTTGATACGAGCTGCTTCATCGTCTATATGTTTATGGAGAACCTCGACGCGGGCCTTCATCTGTTCAGCATCGTGGATGCTTGCCTGAAGTTGGCACATGCGCTGGCCTAGTGTGTCGGGCTCTGGGAAAGCGACTCCGAGTTGAAGAGTCATATCGGCCATAGCATCAAGAGCGGTGTGGCCATCGGTAGGTAGATTGTGTTCTACGGCTTCAATGAGGCCTTCCCTCAGTGGCCGGCTAGTTTTGTCGATCTTCCTCCCAGAGTCGGTGAGCTCCTGCAAAGCAGTTGCTTCAGACTTAGCCACCAGGTTGCGCTCATCATCGGCAGCTTCGTTGACAGAGGCGAGAGCTAATAGGGCTTTAAGGGTGTCGTTGTTGCGCTCGAAAGACGGGACCGGTCGAGGGTGAAATTTGGAGGAGAGCCAGGCGTCAACATAGGACCAATCGCGGGCGGTGGAAGCCGCGATACGAGCAACCGAGGGAGAGAAAATGGCCGAATCTTGACTGAGGAGACGATGGTGGGCCATGATTGAGTGCGCCAGAGAACAAGTGAATGAATCTCTCTGTTTTGAATCAAGGAGCGGATTTGGTGTGCAATTCTCCAAGTTTGAGGTGCATCAACAAAACAATCAATGGCGGTCGAGACAGTGACGCCACAGAACAACCTACCTGTATCCTAGCTGCAGCCCGTGCCTGTCGTTCCCGGTCTCTGTCAATTCATTGATTTGATGGTAGGAACCCCTGCAACTGCAACAGCAGAAGTGATTCGGTCCCTGAGTGTACTAAGTTATAGTGCCCGCCGCTAATTCCTGCAGGCAGAACATGCTAGACCTCTGCTGGAACGGGCTGTGGCTCGAGAGTTTGGGGGTCTGGATTGGTAGACGAGTACTTGTGGCCACCTATGACATTCTAGACTGATCTATGTACCTGGTTGACAGATGTTAACTTTCCCGGCTAAGTTGACCGTCGCCTTTTCCGGTTGTTGGCTTCTTTCATCAAGTTGAGTTGTCCTTTTTGTCCCTCGTCAATTGCTAAAACCTCCATTCATTCTTTCTTTCTTTCTTACTGTTCTTCTGTACTCAAACTGACTTTGCCATCGTTGTCGTCGTGTACTCGTCGTCAACTATTGCACCCACTGAAGTTGATGCATTGCCGTTAGTATCCTTCAATCTGTATCGCCTGCGATTTGCCCCTCGACCTATCGTATACTTGGAATCGAACAAACTTATTCAAGATGCACCTCAATCTTGCTGGTCTGGCAGTGGCCGCTACGGCCTTCCTTGCAACTGCCAGCGCCCTTTCGCCGCAAGATATCCCTGCCGATCTCCCTGTTTCGAACCTGTTGACAAAAGCGCAGACGCATCTGTCCCGTGGCGAGACCAACGAAGCCCTCGTCTACTACGATGCTGCCATCGCCCGCGACCCGACGAACTATCTTTCCCTCTTTAAGCGGGCTACCGCATATCTCTCACTCGGTCGAACCTCCCAGGCAACTGAAGATTTCAACAAAGTCCTGTCCCTCAAGCCTGGCTTTGAGGGAGCCCATCTTCAACTCGCCAGGCTTCGTGCCAAGGCTGGAGATTGGGATGCCGCAAAGGCACAGTACGGTCTTGCTGGGAAGGCTCCCAAGTCGGCTGAGTTTGTCGAGTTGGAAGAGGCCAAGCTCGCAGCTCACCTAGCTGACATGGCTAGCAAGGGCGGGAAGTGGGAAGAGTGTGTCAGTCACGCCGGTACTGCCATCGTTGTCGCGAGCCGATCTCCTCATCTGCGTGAACTCCGAGCGCACTGTCGCTTCGAGCTCGGCGATGTTGAACTCGCTCTCAGCGATTTGCAACATGTCCTTCACATGAAGCCCGGTGACACTTCTCCCCATATCGTTATCTCGGCGACTTCGTTCTACGCTTTGGGTGACCTGGAGAATGGCATCGGACAAGTCAAGAAGTGTCTTCAGTCAGATCCTGATTCCAAGATCTGCAAGAAGTTGCACAAGCAGGAGAAGAAGGTTGAGAAAGCATACAAGAAGATCCAGGGACAACTCAGCCGAGGACAGCCTACCACGGCGGGCAGAGCATTGGCCGGTACTGCCGATGATTCTGGCTTGGTACCTGATGTCCGAAAACAGGTGGAGGAGCTTAAGAAGAACAAGAGCATTCCCAAGACCGCTCGTATCCAACTATTGGAGAATTTGATTGAGATGACTTGTCAAGCATACACCGAGGTGAGTTCTTCGGCCTCGTACAATCCCTGAATATCACTAACTCTATCATAGTCAAGCCACAAAGAAGCCGCCAAGTACTGTGACGAGTCACTGCAACTCAACCCTGACTCTTTCTGGGGCCTTCTTCACAAGGGTAAGGCTCAACTCAAGAGTGAGCTTTACGACGCCGCCATTGCTACCCTTGAGAAGGCCGCCGAGATCCGTCCCGATCAGAAGGAGAAGGTCAACCCAATCCTCAACAAGGCTCACATTGCCCTCAAGCGCAGCAAGACCAAGGACTACTACAAGGTGCTTGGTGTCGAGAACGACGCCGACGAACGCCAAATTAAGTCCGCCTACCGCAAGCAATCAAAGATCTTCCACCCTGATAAGGCCGCCAAACAAGGTATCCCTAAGGAAGAGGCCGAGAAGAAGATGGCCAGCATCAACGAGGCATATGAAGTTCTGAGCGACCCCGAGTTGCGTGCCCGTTTCGACCGTGGCGATGATCCCAACTCTCAAGAGAGACCAAACCCCTTCCAGGGACAGGGCAACCCCTTCGGTGGTGGTCATCCATTCATGTTCCAGCAAGGCGGCGGCGGCGGTGGTCCCAACATCAAGTTCCAGTTTGGTGGCCAACCATTTGGATTCTAGAAAGCACACGACAAATTCTGAAGTTTTGCAAAAAAGATACTACTGAGGAGTTAAATAGCGAAGGGGTCAACTACAGAGGCAATTTTGCTTGATCGGGAGGGAGTCTTTGCTGGTATCTACATCTTTACTAGAGATCAAGAAGGGCGGGGCTCTCTCCAACAGGAGTATTGGGGTTAATGGCGTCGGAGTTTCCGTAGATCGCTCACTTACGTCAAGAACAGTACATAGCGAGATCGTATACCTTGAGAATTCTTACTTTATACCGCAAATATCTAAGTCAAATCAATATGTCAATCTATTTGCCTAATTTTCAGTAACTCGATGAAGCGTGGTTGCTCGGCCTCGGTACAATATCACCACCGCCGACGTCGGCGCAACAGCGACATCGCAATGGACACGCTTTGCCACCTTGAACAGAACAAACCCATTGCTCCAATCGGAATAGTCACAGCCTGTGCTAGGTCCAAGATAATGTGAGAATCAAGACCAGTTGGAAATTGTATGTTGCCAAAGCATATCCGCTTAGTATTTTGGCATAAGTAATAACAGACAACCTATCATAACACTCCTCCGCTGTCTAACTGCGTGAATCAACACTAGCAATACCTCATCCGTTTCCCATACATGTCGCCGCTCCCCGATTTTTTCGTTCGTAAGAAGTGATGATATTTCTTTATGTACACGATCCGTCGCTTGCCTCGATCTTCACTCAACCGTCGTCCTTGGGTAAGTCGTGGTCATTTGCAAAGTCGGTAGAGGTCCTCGGTATAAAGGGCTCGAACCGAATCGGGGAAGCGTCGAATCAAAAGGTTATTGTTCAAGGGTATTTCGGATGTTGTCGTTGTAGTCGTCTCAGTCCCATATCCATGCTCTCTAAAGCGTCCTCGCTCCCAAATCCATCTCTCATGGAGATAATCGCAGGGTGTCGAATATGGTTGCAAATCTATGCAGAGTTGAGGTTTGGCCATCCAAATTTTCCAAGACTTAGATGAGATGTTCAGGCAGCATCGTTGCGCTTGATGAAATAGGACCTGGTTAGGTTTAAATATTAGCTTCAGTTCACCAAATGTAATCAGCCACGTCACGTACTTTGAAAACTCATATGCCGACCAGCAGATGGCTGTGCTGGGCATTGTGGTAACAATGCGAGGTCGCACGCCCTTGAAGAAGCCTCTGACACCGGCTCTTTGATATAATAGGCGACAGCCTCCGATAAAGCTGTTGACACTTCTCACCTCGGGGTCGGTGGAGGTTCCGCGAGTCTGGAGCATAGTCTTGATGACATCCATGGGGGTGGTAAGACCAGCAGCAAAGCCACCAGCAACGGCACCAGCCAAACAGTGTGTCAGGGGGTCGTAGTTCTTTGCGGGGTTCATGGCGGTAGAAATAGACTCGTATGCGAGGAACTGTAGAGCTGTGAAAGGGACTGTCATGGATAGCGTCGTGGGGTAAGAGATGTAGAAAGCGCCCAAGCCCTCAGACTTGTAGACATACTTGGCGCAGTCCAGCATGGATCGGTACATCTTGCTCGAATTTTGAATCTGCATGCGCTGCTTGATGACTGTAACGGGTTGTCAGTGACCATGTTCTAGGTGCTCGAAAGGATGCGGCGTAGGGGGCGTACCATCGAAAGGGTTCATGAACGCGTCGCTAGCAATAGTGGCAGCGGCACCACTGGTGGCTATGGAAATTCGGTTAGTAGCTGTCAGATCGCAAATTGGGCAGAAACCGGATATTTACCAGCAGCGAGGGGATGGTGAACACCGGCCTGGTTACCGCCCATAGCATGTTTGACTGCTTCGTATGTTGCAAAGTAGACGGCATGTGCAGGACCTAAACGGTTTTAGCAACGGTTAAGAATAGGCAAAGATACCTAGACTTCTGGCCTGGCCATGACGTGGTTGACTTACCAGCTCCAACTATGACACTAGACATGCCGCGCCATAAGCTGAAGAATCCCTCGGTGCGGGCAATCTGAACGGTATTACGAATGACGCCCGAGTAGGCCGGTGTGGTGCTGGGGTTGAGGATTTGCATTCTGGTCTAAGAACTGTGTCAGACTCGAGATCGACAAAGCAAGCACGCATAGAATGCAGGGCAGAAGCATACCTTGATTGCATCAATGGGATACATGGCAGTGTGCTCCTACAGGAAGACGCAAAATTAGCCCGGTATAACTTGTATTGCTTGTCGGAGGGTTTCATACTGCTATGCCCGCAAAGGCGCCTGCTGCCATGTTCTGCAGCAGGGAGAAGTTGGGCGGGAGGGATTCATAGCTGCGCGAAAAACAGTCAATTTCGAGGCCCTGAGGTGTATATATCCATCTTGACGAGGATGCTGAGTTGTGCTCACTCGTATTCTTCGACTGGCTCTGCACTTGGCTGGGCCATGGCGGCCACAGCTTCCGATGCTCCGCCGAAAGGCTTGGTCTCGAGGGCCGCCAGGTTGGCGACTGGAGGAGGTATCGAGGCAATTGCTGCTATAAAAGTGACGGCGAGCGACTTGTGCCGTAGACGGAGTCGGCTATGTCGTGTACGGGGTTGCAGGAGGCTCAAGATATGGAGTTGCGCCGGAGGATGGTCGCTAAAACGATGACGATGTCAAAGTTGAGATAAGGCCTAGGTAGGTAGGGGCGAAAAATATGGCCTCGACTTGCTGGAGCTGAAAAGACCGTGCAAAGTGGTTGCTATGTCCGAGCCCTGTTCTTGTTTCGCCTCGGTCTATTCGAATACACCGATCAATGAATGATGAGTCTTGTCGCCAGCAGTTAAGGTGTAGGAAATGCAAGAAAGAAAGTCGAAAGCCGAGCGGAGGCGATGGAGCAAAAAAGTAGTTCAGAGGCTGGTGGTGGTGGTGTTCTACCATTCCACCTTAGTCTGAATTGGACAGCGCGGGAAAAACTCCAGGTCAGGTTGAGTACCTGTAGGCTCTGGAGCTACCCTCTGTACACTATGTCCAGGGCAGTCCAATATTGTCTAGAATTTTTTCTGGGGATGAGACAGCTCCGTTTACGGCCTCGGAGTCCGGACGGGAGCTACGGCAAGTACCCTTCCGCCAGATTATTGCTGCAAAGCTACCTCCGCATATGCGTCTTCTCTTTTCCCCTCCCCTCCCATCTCCTCCTCTAGGGCCTCTGTCGTTAGAAGTAGCGTGGTTCAGGGAGCTCGGCGCGCCGGCTCAGATAACAATGGACCTACCTTACCCTGTCTAGTATACAGCGAGGTATTTTCTACTGCCAAATTGTGAGGCGAGATACTTGGTGTTGTCCATTTCTCCGCCATCTCCTGTTGCGCTTATATGCCCGCGGAAGTGCAGTTGTATCCATTATCAGTTTATCTACCACCGGAGCAGTTATGAGGGACTATAATTGCCATCTGTTGAAGTTGGCCCTAGTAATCTCAAGTTCATCTTCACTACTGCAACTACCCACGAATGCTGGCCTTGTTACACAACTTTGAGCTGCAAATTGAGGCCTGACATGTTTACCAACACTCTGTTTGTATCCATACATACTGAAATCTGGATATACTTGATCGTTTCTCAGCGCGCATTGGCGCCCAAGACAGGCGTGGCAGGTCACACAGAGATAGAAAGGCCATCTGCGCTAGACTAGATGCTCATCTCTGTACGTAAACTGGCCAATTTGCTTATTTGCAGAGTGGATCAGCGTCACTTCATATCATATCATAATCCCTGTAACCGTCTCGTCGGGTTTGGAATCAAGATCAGGATCAGTATCGATCTCTGGCTTACACGAATAGCTGCCGAGGTTAACAGCATGCCGTCACGAGAAATATAAATTTCGGACTGGAACAGGAGGCAGGAAAATACCTTAATAGGGAGATTCCCTTCTTCTTTCATCTTCCACCCATGTTCAGTGCCTACTACTTTGCAGATCTGAAGCAAGTCAGTGGCTGGATCAACTCCACAAGAGATAGAGCACCCATGACTGACATGGAGGCATCGTGACCACGAGGCGTCTCCATTCGACAATAAGCATGCCAAGTGCTTCCTACCTTATGTTCAGGAATAATAAGCGTAGGAAACTTATAACGGCTGACAACAGCACGGGCGGCAAAAGTTAATCAGGTTTGCTTGTAGTACCGATATGGGTAAGAATGCTTATATATAAGGAAACATTTCTGAAAAAAAAAAAAAAAAAAAAAAAAGAAAAAATTAATTGAGAAATTCACTCATGCCCACAGCCATCAGGGTGTTGGACTTGCAGTTGAATCTCATCTTTCACCGAATCATGAGCCTGGTTGCAACCCAGGGATCAGGGCATGACAAGGGTCACACACATTGGAATTAAGTTATCAATCAGTTCGGGGACCCATTCTACGTAATCAATCAGTCCTCAAACTGGATACGTTGGAGTTCCACGGCAAAAACTCGTTGGAAAATGGTCATCAGCCAAGCAGGTTTAGAGTGACCCAGTCACTCAAGATTGACGAAAACGCATTGCAACATTGATGGTCCTTGTTTGACTCTCGCTTATCAGGCACTTGAAGTTACAACTTGTGTGTCTGTGTTTGCATCTCGCTGATCTGGTCTGAATAAGCTCACTTTTAATGTCATCAATGTCACACCCTCTTCTAAATCTTTCCTCTCCTGCTTCCTTCGTTTGC
This sequence comes from Fusarium oxysporum Fo47, assembly GCF_013085055.1. Classification (NCBI taxonomy): domain Eukaryota; kingdom Fungi; phylum Ascomycota; class Sordariomycetes; order Hypocreales; family Nectriaceae; genus Fusarium; species Fusarium oxysporum. The sequence continues at coordinate 3,003,458 of NC_072841.1, read as the reverse complement.
TACCTATGTAGTCTCCGTGCAAGGAGCTCCCCGTTGACTGTGTTTTGTTTGTACAAACGACCTTGGTATTACCACCAAATAGGACTCGTCGTTATTCGGAGACACATGCCACAGCCTCGGATTTATCGCCCCAAACCCGATATTCTCGTTGGAATCTGTTTGCCTGTCGGATAGACCTGAGAGAAGCAAACCAGTCTGTACAGTGTGCAAGAGTTCAATAATGGGTATAATGTTTTACTCTAAATGTAGTGGACTGATTCATATATACCCAAGAGTCTACTCCTGCGACCCAAGCACACTGACCGACGCTCCGATGCCAAACTGTTCACTACCAGTCATAGGACGGATACTCGCAATAAACAAAACCCAATCTATGCAAAGCGCCAATAAAATCCACCTCCGTTTTCCAAGGAGTAGGGTATTTCGGGGAGATGACTTCCAGTATGCGCCTTGACACCATGTGGTTCACCAAAAATGGGAAAATGAATGAATGAATGAATGAAACCCCCGCGAAATGTTCTATATCAGACCATGCCCCCACCGCGCCGGGATCGCTGCGTTTGTTGAAGCTGGTATATCATACCCAATACTCCTTCGCCAGGATCGTCGGTATTGGCTGCGCTGTTCTCCCGAGTCACCCCTTTCGCGGGGGACGTTTCCCAGGTCGATTCACCTAGTTCTCCCCCTGGCTCGTACAGTTCGTCATCTTCCCCAGTTCGCCTCATGGCGCTATCTTCAGCTTCTTCAGTTATCTGGCTTTCCCCACGGAATCCTCGCGGATACCTTGACCAATGAAGACTACGTGCACCCATGTTCACTCCAGCAGGTTGATGATGTTGATCTAACAGGATAGACGCCATTGGGGAGGGCTGTGGCATTGGTCCCGTACGTGGGCCCCGTCCACCGGGGGCTCTACTCCTGGCACGTCCCGTTTCCGCCCGACCAATATGAGAGCCCTGCATGTCTGCTCCTAATGATGGAGAAGCAAGTCCTGGGAAAGCTGGAGGTGGGTGAAAGGCTGGTTTTCCTCCAAACGGCGTATGGCCGGGGATGCCAGTTTTGGGGTTTGTAACGTAGTTGTCAAGGAACCCAAAGTAAGATGCGGCCATCTTGTTGTGCTTCGTTGAGTAGTAATCCTCACGAACATCCGGTCGTTGTCCCTGATGGCCCGTGTTACCTGGACCTTTCTGGAAATCGAATACCGCGAAGGAGCAGACATAACCGAGTCCGTCAACGTGGATTGTGAATTCGCGAAAGAAATCGACGATCTGGTCACTACATTTAGGCAGTGAAAACAAGAGCAACATAGGCGTCGTGACTATGCCCATCACCTCCTCCAGAAAGATGACTACTTTCATCTTGTAAAGCTCTGCAAATTCCTGTTTAACCTCGAAGCTGTGAAGCTTGTTTTTCCAGTGATCGGGCATGTAGTGTGTGTATTCAATGACATTCATCAAGGCATATTCAGGATTGAACACCAATGTCTCTTCGGACACCATTCCTCGGGTGATTGCCCAAATGGCACCAAAGATTCCGAGATAGAATAGGACTGGTCTGTCTTTCGTGATCTCGAAATTAATAAAAAGCTCCGAGTCAAGAATAGAGCCCACAGCGAGAATGGCGGTGATTGCACCTGTCATGAAGGCGATGGTTCGCGCAATATCTTCAGTCATCCTCTTCGGGAACTGATCGATATACCGAGTCGCGAATGGATAAGACATGTGCAGCCTTTCGTAGAATATATGTGGCAGTTCGTTGAATTCGCGGAATTTCCATTCTGCAAGAGAAGTGTACTTGCGCGCTGCAGCTTGCTTGGGATCCTTTGTGTACTCCTGTAATTGAATTAGCTTTCAAAGAATAGAGTGCCTGGGCTCAACTACTGACATAATAATAAGTAAAGAAGTAAACAATGACAACATATGCAAGCACAACAGGCGCAAAGATAAGATTGAGGAACCCCGCGAACATCAGCCGCTGCTTCAGTTTCTGGCTCAAGAGACGTCTGCGATCTGGGCGCAAAAAGTCCTGCTGAACTTGGCCCAATTCGTTAAAGGCCATATCAAGGATGCAGTAATGAAGATACCATTCCATTGTCTTTGAAAATAGCTGGCGGCCGCGAAGAAACGGAACTGGTAACGACAAGTTCAGGACGTCCTTGTTGATCATTGCAATGAGGTAATTCTCTTTGCGCATAAGTCGATTAGCAATATCGTGTGCATCAAGCCGTTCTTTCGACTGGCTGCCAATGAACTGTCTCAGTTTCGGCGTGATGTTTGTTGCAGTCTTCGGGTTCTGTTCACGCAGCGCCATAATACGAGCCACAATGTCCTGCCAAGAAACAGTTTGCATGTCTTGTTCTGGGATATCCAGCAAGTAAATGTAAAAGTCCCTGATGTAGAGGAGGCGGCGAATCTCTACAAAGTATTGGACGCACTTCCAGATGAAGAAGAAGGTGTAAAGCCAAATCGCCAGGTTCCAGAGACCGGACATTCTGCGCGTGCATTGAGGAACTACAACTTCATGTAAGGACTTGCTGTGCGGAATCTTTGAGTAGTCGATGCATTGACACAGGAAAGTGAGCAACACCGCGACGAAAAGTGTCTCCCTAAAGCACCGATTAGCCACTGCTGTTTCGTGCCTTAATGACCGAATACTTACAAGAGCCAGAGAGCGTTAGCACACAGAATGCACCACAGTCCCCCACCTTCATAATAGTCGTAAACATCCCGCATAAAGCTGTCTAGGTTTGAGGTGTTAACCCATCGCCAGAGTGCTTTCTCCCTCGGGTTACTCGCTATCGAGCCCCTAGCTACGGGCATAGGCTGTGGTCCAGCGGGCGCCCCATATCTGTTTTCTTGATGAAGTTGTTGCTGAGCTGTTGCTGCTTCCCACTGGGCCCTTGCCCGTGCTGATGATGGGCCTGCAGCTTCTGGACTTCGAGGATTTTTGGATGGGGCTGCTCGTCTGGGCGATGCTGGGGGCAAGTTTACGGCTTCGTTTGGCTCCATGAGTAACGATGCAGGTACCTCGTTGTCACCGTCGTCGTCCTGCTGGTGCCATCGCGGCGAGGGTCCGCCGGGACTTTGAACCTGCTTCCTTAGTGTCTTAGCCCTTCCTTTGCCCTTTGGGTCCAGAGCTGCACTTTCTATTGTCATGCGGCTATCGCCAACATCGAGTCCTTCGGGATGAAAATCGTCATCAAATCGATGGCCAAGGTTCTCTTCGTCGATGCCGGGATCGTACTCGTCATCATCTCCAGAACGTAGCTGTTCGTAAAACGATCGTGACCCTCTTGCGGGAAAATTCGATCGGGAGAATAATTTCGAGGACATATCGAATTCTGTCGATGAATCAAGCGTAAAGATCGGCGGGCATGTTGGTTCGGGGTCGAGTCTAAGGCGATTAATGATGTTGATGCTGGGTTGTTGTCTTGCCGTAAATGCGAGACGAGCAGGGGTTGCTTCCACCTTGACGATGAAATAATTGGACTTGGACTTTGTTGAACTTAGGGATCCAGGAATTATGATGAACGTAACTTTATTCGCTGAATGTCAGTGAAATATGGAGGATAGGTAACCCAAGGTCACGAGGGGACGTTGATCACGATAAGCGTGACCCGAGGCACATGCCTACTCCAAGCAAGGGGGCTGTCCGGTGTGACAGAGTCTAATCAAATGGGAGTTGGAGACCACAAAGAAACCCTGCGCCTCGGACCTGAAATAAAAGTGAATAAATCACTCGCAGGTTGATGGATAGACAGACAGTTTAATGCTCCAGGCATCACCAGCCGCTGGTATGACGCTACAGAGCGGTGTGCGATTCTGCCAGACAAATACCGATAAGATCCAATGAATGGTTGCACACCGCCTTCCCCTTCCATGCACCCTTTACGACACCTGGCACTCTACATGATCGTCCTTGTCTTATACGGAGTATCTGTATAGAGATCGCTCGTGATCGCTGTTGGTTTTAGAATTCAAATTAACAGATTTACTTAGGCGCTCCATCGAGCTTGATCGATTAATGGGCTTGCGCGGAATAAGTTAAAGTTTGCTGCCTGCAACAACTCGACTGAACAGCATTACTGCTGTTTTACTACAATATGGCACCTACAGATCGCTCATTGTCATTGAAGAGCCTGCCTATGAGAGATGCCTCTGTTTCAGGACTTCTTGCTCCAGATGGCTATCCACAAACTCCCTCAACACCAAGAGGGATCACTCCACTCATATCCAAAGTAACCAGTGTCCTTTCAACGACTCATTCTGATACTGAGTTTCGAGACGCTCTCGCTCTTCTTGATGAACGTGGAATCCAAAACGATGCCGAAACTCGTCGGCGTGTTCGACTAGACCTACAAAAAGAAGTCATTGACAGTAATGGAGAAGTTATTGCCGAATTTGGGCGGGTTGCAGAGGTGGGTTCAAGCATTTGTTTTACAGAAAATCGTACCAACATGGCAATAGCAACTTCGGCGTATCAAAACAACTATTGACAAGCTTAACAATGGTTACGCGGACATGAAAAGCCAAGTTGTCGAAGCTCATAGGCAGACATCGCCAGCACTCTCCGAGGCATCCTCTCTCCTGGAGCAAAAGAGACAGGTTGAGGTGAAGCAAGAGCTTCTCGGTGCTTTCAAGAAGCATTTTGTCATGTCGGAGAATGAGGTTGCCGCACTTACTCAAACAGCTGAGCCAGTAGATGACCGCTTCTTCGATGCCTTGAGCAAAGCGAAAAAGATCAGCAAAGATTGTGAGATCCTGCTTGGATTCGAGAAACAGACTTTGGGTCTAGAACTGATGGAGCAAACGTCAAAGAACATCAATCTTGGTTTCCAAAAGCTTTACAAATGGATACAGCGAGAGTTCAAGACATTGAATCTCGAAAATCCGCAGATGAACTCATCAATTCGCCGGGCATTGCGAGTTCTTGCCGAAAGGCCGTCACTGTTCCAGAACTGCCTAGACTTTTTCTCCGAGGCTCGAGAACGAATCCTTTCAGACTCGTTCTATGTCGCTTTGACAGGTGCCTCGCCCTCTGGTACTGAAGATCCCTCTGTCAAGCCCATCGACATGCTGGCACATGATCCGCTACGCTACGTGGGTGACATGCTAGCTTGGATTCATTCAGCCACTGTCAGTGAACGTGAGGCATTGGAGGTTTTGTTTGTCGCAGAGGGGGAGGAACTTGCCAAGGGTTTCAAATCTGGCCGAGACGCAGAGATCTGGCGCCTCATTGCAGAGGACGATGAGGCTGAGGCTGACTTTAATGCGCTCAAGGCACTGAACGACCTAGTCGACCGCGATATCTCTGGAGCGGCCCGCGTGCTTCGCCAAAGGATGGAGCAGGTGATCCAAGCCAACGAAGACACCATACCCGCCTATAAACTCGCAAATCTGATCAATTTCTACCGGATCACTTTCCAAAAAACGCTCGGTCCCAACTCCAACTTGGTAGAGTTGATTGGAGGCCTGGAAACAGAGGCCTTACGCCAGTTCCGAGCACTTGTCAGAGATCACATTGCAACTCTACAGGGAGAATTCCAGCACGCTCCATTAGACCTTGGCCCACCTGCATTTTTACAAGATTCGCTCAAACAACTTAAGGCCATCATCAAAACTTACGACTCCTCCTTATCGACCTCGGAGGATCGCGAGAGCGAGTTCGAGAATGTGCTTTTGGAAGCCTTTGAACCATTCATGTCCGGTTGTGAAAACATGGCTAAGAACATGAATGCCCAGAACGGTGCGATCTTCCTGATTAATTGTATATCTTCTGCGATAGCATGTCTAGAGCCGTTCGAGTTCACGCAACGTCGAACTAAACGACTGCGAGAGAAGTCAGATGATGCGGCTAAAGGACTCATTACAAGTCAATACCAATTCCTTCGAAAGGGGTCAGGGTTAGATGCAATTTTCACGAAGCTGGAGGAGGATGACGACAAGAACGCTTCCTTGCTGGATGACAAAGAGCTCGCTCAAGCAAGCCAGAGATTGGATGACTTTCTGCCATCAGCACTCATGGACGCTATGGATAATCTGAAGCACCTGCAGGATTCGAAGTTGGCTCGACAAATTACTGAGGAGGCAGCAGAACAGTTCTGCAATGACTTTGAACAGCTAGAAGAGGTTATAACTGAGGGGGATGATGAATCTGTTGATTCAGAAGAGGACGAAGGTCTACGGTCGGTTTTCCCTAGAACAACTGCCGAGATTCGTGTATTGCTTTCATAGATAAAGGGGCGATATAGATGGCCCAGGAGTAAGCATGTAGAGAAGCTAGACATACAGCTGAGCAGAAGTGCAAAATTTATATAAGTACCTAATAACTCGCGTACTCTATCAGATTACTTTATCCGCAAACGGCTGGATCATAATTTAACGATTGGCTTTACATGTTTCCACAGCTGTTCTTGGGCGCTCTATCATAGCTCATTAGTATGTATGAGGCTCATTGTCTACCCCGCCACCATCTATTGCGACTAGGATGGGCGGTGCGATCCTGGACTACGTCACCGCCTGCCCAAGTTTAACCTGCTAATCCATGTCAGGTATGCAGGTCGATCAACTTGATCACGTTTAACTATCATCAGCAGAGACAGCGCCTTATACCATCGGCCTTGACTCGATCACGTCTTTTTTTTCAATCACACCAAACACCACAACGTGCGCGACCCTGTTATACCACGGCATTGGCTCATCAACTCAACTGCTCAGCCTAAACGCGTCCCCACCTAAACAACCTTCACAATCTGCTCTGCTCGCCGAACACATAACAGTTAACACCACGGCAGTCTTTAACAGTCGGCGGGCTAGGGCGCAACTGAAGCCAGTCTCTGGGCTACTATGGTAGTGATTTGCAGTGGGAGCCATGTTACGGAACAGGGCCCTGGCTGTTTTGCAGAAGACCTACGATGATAGTTATCTAAGTTGCTCGACTGCTATTTACTATGAAGGCCAGGTAAGACTTGGCGATTTCGCTTCCATCAATTATCTACTAATCACTGGCTTGGGTCCTAGGGTAATGAGATAGAAGCCATGCGACATTGGCGAGCTGCCCTTGATCAGATCTATGATTACAATGCAAATCGGGCACCCCCCGCATATGGCCCACGTACAGACACCGAGAAAGCCTTACAAGAGGCTCTGAAACAGCTCGAATTACAATGTAAAGAACGAATCGATCTTCTGGAAGCTCTCAGAATCTCGCGGCAAGAAGAGATGACCACCCCGCAACCACCACCCGGCAAGTTGACAAAGCGACCAAGTATTCCTGAGGGAAGAGGTTCTCTTGGACAGGGCACAATCACCGCCATGCAGTATTCTGAACTATCACGACCAACCCTTCCACACCGTCCATCACAGCCTCGGCGTACATCATCAGAACTCGCTATCGTGGATGGACCCAGCACACATCTAGATCCAAACATGGCCTTCCCGTCGCTCTCTCGGTCTGCATCGCCTGGAGGACCAGCTCTACCACCGAGACCGAACAAGACTTTACGGGCACCAAGCCCAGAAAAGCACACCATGAGGACGACTTTACGTTCCGGTAAATTAGGAGAAAAGTCCACCAAACCGCGAAAGCCAGCAAAGCCACTCACCGAAGGATCAAGCAAAGCAGCGACTTTGGCATGGAGCGCGCTCGGTTCAAGGGAAAGATTCGCGAGGGGGGCCCAGTCGGAGTCCACTCCAGCAACAGCGAGCCCTAGCTCTCGCACTTCCTTGGATCAAATTCGCAGGCCAGTACCAACGCAATGGGATAGTCACTCGAGGCGTTTGGTTGTGCCAAAGGACCGCGATCTTGATGGAGAACCTTCAGGAAATACACGACACTCTGATGAGTACTGTTACGCCCGTCCATCCATGCTATCGGTCACTGCTGCTTCCAGTGCTTTAAATTCGTCTTCGTATCAAGATTTACCTTCATCAGATGCTTACACAAGTCGAACGGATCGATTGCCCAACTCGCGCAACGGATTCGCTTCGCCATCGCCACGCAAAGTATCGAGGCAAGAGCGAGCCAACGATACTGAGACCGGCGACGATTCTGGAGAGGCATCAGAGAGGAGAAGTGTGTCAAACAACTTACCAACCCGTAGTCCAGCAGCGAGGCAGCCTGGAAGATCTTTAAAACCCTCAAGGCCTCATGCTGAGAGCAGAGATAGGTCACGACGGCGTGAACGCAAGGTTCGGCAAGTTTCCACCTCAAGCGCCTCTGACGATGACACGAATGGGACAAGTTCCAGACCACGTCGAGTGAAGGAGAAAGAAGCTCCTATAGAAGCCGGTTCCCAAGAGAATGATTCAGATGCGTCTGAATCAGAGACTTTAGAAAAGTCCCCTGACGATATGAGTGAATGGAAAAACAAGAAGAAGCAAATTTTGAAGAACCTGCCCGCTGGCGTCGATACAGCAGCCGCCAAGCAAATATTGAACGATATTGTCGTTCAAGGTGATGAGGTTCATTGGAGTGATGTGGCTGGTCTTGAAATTGCAAAGAACGCACTTCGAGAGACTGTTGTTTATCCATTTTTACGGCCCGATCTTTTCATGGGCCTCCGAGAACCAGCCAGAGGAATGCTCCTATTCGGACCGCCAGGAACAGGAAAGACTATGCTCGCGAGGGCTGTGGCAACAGAGTCTAAGTCAACATTCTTTTCGATTTCGGCAAGCAGCCTGACAAGCAAATACTTGGGAGAGTCGGAAAAGCTGGTACGAGCTCTTTTTGGATTGGCCCGGACACTGGCACCCAGTATTATCTTTGTGGACGAGATCGACTCGCTGCTTTCACAGAGATCAGGGTCTGGAGAGCACGAAGCCACCATGAGGATTAAGACAGAGTTTCTTATTCAGTGGAGCGATCTTCAACGTGCTGCTGCTGGAAGAGAAGCGACCGAGAAAGACAAGGAAAGGGGGGACGCCAACCGAGTCCTTGTGTTGGCGGCGACGAACCTCCCCTGGGCAATTGACGAGGCGGCTCGAAGACGTTTTGTGCGACGACAATACATCCCGCTACCTGAACCGACTACTCGCGAGACACAGCTCAGGACCCTTCTGGGTCAGCAGAAACATGACTTGTCTAATGATGATATCCTCAAGTTGGTGGAATTGACAGATGGTGGGTAGTTCTTTCATACGTTTCATGCAAACCCAACTGATTTGTGATTGCAGGTTTTTCAGGTTCAGATATTACAGCCTTGGCTAAGGATGCAGCCATGGGACCATTGCGATCCCTTGGAGAGGCACTGTTACACATGACTATGGATGAGATCCGACCAATTCAATTGTCCGATTTCGAGGCGAGCTTGACGACCATACGGCCGAGTGTCAGTAAAGCTGGTCTAAAAGAGTACGAAGACTGGGCGACAGAGTTTGGAGAAAGGGGGGGATAGATAGACTGCAATTATTCTGGTAAACAAACATGTAACAAAAAGGCACAGGTACATTATATGCGCAGGGGCATCATGGATAGCACAACCCCAGTCCGACACACTGGGCTACGGGTAAAGGAGTTGTAAACGGGCTGAATGTCTAGTATGTCATTTATATGTTACAAATGGTACAGTTGGTTTAACAGCTCCTTCTCTGTTGCCATGATCCTCCCGCATGATATCGTACAGAACTTAGCTGTTCCAGCCCTCTGTTCCTATCGCCTTGTCCCAAAAAGCAGGTATCCCGCATTGTCCATTCCTATCTCATCACCTGGAGATGTTGCAGTCATGTGTCGTAATATCAAGGTTGAATAAGTTTAATCGACGTCGCTTGCCGATGTCTGAGGTTTGCGCTTCTGCTGAGCTTCCTCCCATGCTTTACGTTTGGCCTCCTTCTTTTCGTTTTCCAAACGCTTCTCTTCCAGCCTCTGGTTCTCCTCTTCTTGTCTTCTCGCCGCCCTTCGTTCATCCTTCTTGGCCTTCTTAGCCTCGTAATCCGCTATCCTTTCCTCTAACGTGGGCACGGGAGGGCGCTCTGTGATGGGCGTTCCATAAGGCGCAATAATGTGCTTGATAACGTGACGCTTGTGCTGGGAGGTTGGCCATCCAGGAACAATGGAAACGACATCGCCGGTTCGGAGGGATGAGTTGGGATCGTGGACGAGATAGTGCTTAGGGTCGGCAAACCACTAGAGACCCATTTTTAGCCTATGTTCTTGATGCTATGAAGTGCACTTGGGAGTTCTCTCACCTTGTTGACGATCTTGTTCCATTTTTGACCGCCAACTCGGACCTTGACAGTCTTGTCCATTAGGCCAGCAGAGACAACAACACCATGAAGCTCGTGTGTCACACGGCGCGCAGCCTTTGCTACGGGAGAAGACATGGTGAATATGTCTCTTCTGTCCAGTTGAGTGTTGGCTCGCTTGTCTGGCAGGCCTGAAGTGTTGCTGGTTCAACAGTTGCTCGTCACGGTCAATTGTTCGATATCCAACTCGTAGAGGCTCTCTAAAATTCGGTAGCCAATGAGGAACGGTACAGGGTGACAGAGATTATGTAAGTGCTCTACGATATGAGCCCCGCCGATTGGCTGGATAGGACCTCACACGACTCGACGGTATCCTCGTGCCTGCAACTTCTAAGCGAGAACTCATTTAACCGCAATGCTAGACCATGGGGAACGAGTTAATGTGATGATTGTCTCTTTAGGCGTTAGGTGAGACCATATTGAGTACAAAAACGTCTTTTTGAGGGAATTATCGGTCATTATACAACGATTTCATCCTTCGAAATACTCCGAACCCGCATGTCCTGCCCGTTCGGCATCCGGGACCCGCTGACAGTGCGTGAGCTTCGGCGAGATGTGGGGGCCGCTACCTTCAGAATATGGCTTGGCCTCAGGGTTCAATATCCGTAGCACCTTGTTTATTACAAGCACCGCTTTTTTTTTTCCTCAGAGACTAATTTTCACCCTTTCTTTTCATCTTGACCTGCACGCGACAAGCTTCAATTCAACCGACAACAATCGCATATATACACACAATCGTATTGTCTCGGTAACTCACTGTTCCAGTATCTACCGATTCATACTGTCTTGTCTGTCCGTGACTGTTTCGAGACACTCTTGAGTAACCAACATCCAAGCTCAACTCCCCCACTTACCTTTTTCTCTCGGTCTCGCCCTCTCTCTTCTCCTTCATCATGTCTTCGCCCGAGCGTCGAACTGCTGGAGTCAAGCGACCTCGTAAGAGCCAACCAAGAACTCGACCTGCAATTCCTACAGAGTCGCCATTGACATGTTGGAAAATATAGGCACACAATCTCTCCCTCCCCCCTCGCTGCCTCAGCTGGTTGCCGAGCAGAGCACTCCCATCCCTCCCACAGACAAGGACTCTCAGCGTCTGATCGTCGTCCTGTCCAATGCCAGTCTTGAGACGTACAAGGCTTCTCACGGAGGCACCAGCCGCAACCGTGAGGACAAGTACTCTCTGCTCAACAGCGATGAGCACATCGGTGTCATGCGCAAGATGAATCGGGACATTAGTGATGCTCGTCCCGACATCACCCATCAGGTTTCAACTCTGATCTTCTGAGTCGGCATTCAACATGCTGACCATTTCTCTTAGTGTTTACTAACCCTTCTGGATTCGCCCATCAACAAAGCCGGCAAGCTCCAGATCTACATCCATACTGCCAAGGGTGTCTTGATTGAGGTCTCGCCCTCAGTCCGTATTCCACGAACATTCAAGCGATTTGCCGGTCTGATGGTGCAACTCTTGCACCGTCTGTCCATCCGCTCCACCAACTCTAACGAGAAGTTGCTTCGAGTGATCCAGAACCCCATCACTGACCACTTGCCTCCCAATTGCCGCAAGGTTACTCTGAGTTTCGATGCGCCACTTGTCAAGGTTCGTGAGTATGTTGAAACTGTGGATTCCAAGGATAGCATCTGTGTCTTCGTTGGCGCTATGGCTAAGGGTGAGGATAACTTCGCCGATGCGCTTGTTGACGAGAAGATCTCCATCAGCAACTACTCTCTGTCTGCTAGTGTTGCTTGCAGCAAGTTCTGTCACGCGGCTGAAGATGTCTGGGACATTATGTAAGACCTGTCGCTGATCAAGTCGGCGAGGGGCCGAAGCTGCGATGGATACCAAATACCGGCTCGCCCTACGACGATACAACATCGTCGTTGGGGTTGAGACGGTTCGGTTGTAACTTGGAATGCCTGGGGTGTTCGCTGTCGCTTGTTTTTGCAACCAAAACATGGGGCGTTCAACATCGGGTCCGAGACGTGAATGTCGTCTTGATGGGTCATTTCAACCTGACCCATACCTTCCTATTTGTTCTTTTCTACTGTCACTCAGCGAGTCTGTTCTATTTTGCCCCCAGTGCTTGATGGTTGTTTTGCCAAGGTTAAGTTGGATGGAATCTACTTATAAATTTGTTTGGGCCTATTGGTCTAATCAGTCAAGGCTTCTTGGTGGGAAAGCCACGACGAGGCATTTTGAGAAAGATCCGGGGAGCTCTTGCGATGGAATCTGCATTTCTCAGCAGTTCGATTTCTTTGAGGATAATGGGGCTGCCACAACGGGTCAATCCCGTCATGGTTCTTCGGTACCCCTCAATACTTTATCCGCGATGGACGGACAGATAAGACGCCAGACAGTCAAAGAAAAGACAATATTTATTGTAAGGGAGGATGCGGATATGTAAACTATTGTGAAGGTAGCCAACAGATTTGCGTGTGTATCTCAAACCAACAGGAATCTGAATCTGAACCAAAGACATGACTAACGTTAGGACTGAGGCCACCAAGTGAAGCTAATCCGCCGCAACCGCGAGTGTGCAACAGACCAAAAAGGGCTGGTGTAGCACCAAATCGCCCCGCACTTTAGGTAGGTCTCGTGTGCCCAGAGCTATTCTAGCTTGGGTGAAAGAATGGGAAGCATGGAGTGATGGGACCATGAAGGATGTGGACAGCATTTAAGATGGTGCCAGAATAGTTGTTATATGCCAGCACGATTACCACAGTGATTAAAGTAGTCACGTACAAGGAAATGAGTTATGGATATTGGTCATTGTAGTAGTATGGTTGGTTATTTACTACTACCTATGTTAGGTCGTCAGTCAAGTACATAGCCCCCACGCGATTTGAAGGGTAAAACACCGGTTCTGAACCCTTGTGCATCGGAGGAGTGAGCAAACGAACGATAGGTTGAGGAGGCGAATAATAAACATGGCCAGGAGGTTGGTCGGCCGCAAGTTCGAATCGGGCCTGGCCTTTGGCCAACACCACGACAAGTCATTACATAGACGTGTTGTTCTCTGCCTCGCGGTGGGATATTTTATTCCACAAAATGGCCCTCTTTTCCTGCTGAAAAATATCTAAAAATTACTTGGTTGTTCCAGTCAAGTCGAGTCAAAATCGAGAATCAGACAGAGAGGGCTTAATCCTATTCAATATCTGATGCTTGATAAGGTAACCGAAGGGCCGGGGTTGGCCGGTCCAGGCCGGGGGTGGATGTGCCGGTGGAGGTCCGGTGGATCAAGCCGGACGCCGTGAGTCCAGCCGCTGGCCTTGACGTGGTCACGCATCGATGGCCGAAAGTCATTGGACCGATTCCCATGAGCTATTCTCCGATGATCGAAAAGAGCAAGACGATGGTGGAGAGGATAACCACAACAACCAGCACTAGATATCTTTTATGAGCCATGGCGTGTCACATATCCTTATTATAGCAATAATCTAGCGAGCCATGGCGGACAGTCAGATGTTATTATCTGGTGCAGGGAGCTGTCATGATCAATATGATGAGCAGAGCTACCTGCCCTACTGAGGGGCTTGAGGAGAGGGGTAGACTATGAGGGGAAGACAGTATCAGGAGGACGGTTTTGGAGTAGCTCGGCTGCATGGCTACAAGAGAGGTCAAGACAGTGTCACCTAAGCATGGAAGTTAATGTAATGTGGAAGTGGTTTATCATTTGTGAGGGAATTCCGGGCCAGGTTTACTTAGTGGTGAAAGGGCTTAAGGAGTTTAGTAGAGCTGTGTTTGGTCCAATGCCCAGAGCTTCCCACCCAACCATCCATTCATTCGTGGCACCATGGATGTTAGGTTGACTGACCCTTCTAGCTGCAGGTACCAAGTTAGGACAAGTCGTTACAAGGATGGCACATGATGCTATCACCGCATGTGCACAGCATATCATGAAGGGGGTATGTTCTTTTTTTTTTTTTTTTTTTTTTTTACCACCGCCTAAATCGGAGAATCTTTATGAATTGTTCAGGTGCTTTGACAACAACGACCTTGAATAGAGCAACAGCTATCCAATTTTGGTTCAGAGCTTGAAGGGTTCAGGGGTGGTCATGAGCGGGTGCTGCCGGATAGCGCGGGGCTAGTGGGCCGGCTTCTAACTCAAGACGGGATACGCGCTATGTGTCTAGCTAAGTGAACAATTACCGCCAGCAAACACTTCAGGTACCGCTGAAAGATGCACAAGTGCACCTCACAATTCTAGAGCACTTCCATGGCAGCTCACGGCATGCGAAGCCCTGTATCTCTGCCCACGATGGGGGCTATGGATCTGCCCAGGCCTGATCGTGTCTGTGATTCGACCCAACGTGATAGACTATGATGCGATGTGATGCAGAACCCATGCCCTGCCCACGCCTGACAGAGAGGGGATGGGTACTTGCGACTACTTCTAGCTGGATACAGGAAGAGCACGAGAGGGTCAGATGTCAGCGAGTCACAGAGCCACAGTCACAAGAGGTGCATGACAGGGCCCTTTGACTTGTTATGAGACGCAACGGGAGGGCTGGGTTGGCTGAGACAATGGGCGTCCGGTCACCTTCTGGACGCAGCAGCAGAACGTCTGGGCAGAGACATTCAGTAGACAGGCCCTAAACAGACCAGGTACCTGAGCCAGTCAGTACCTCCAAAGTAGAGCCCACCTTCACGACACCTTCTCAGGGCATCCCATCCGGGTGATCTTCTCTCTTTAGCTGCATCTTCCTTTTTCTCTCTCTCTCCCTCTTTCGACTTCCCCCCTCGAGCCTCTCCTCCTCTTCTCTTTTACAGACAGAGCCTCTAGAGTCTCCAGTCTCCATTTCTCAGAGCAATTGCTCCAATTGCCTTGAGCAATTAACAGAACAAACATAAACGCATATCCATCCACGCATCCCTGCCTCGTCTATTCGGTCAAGGGCCTTGCAATTGCATCGCAGCTTTGTCACATTCAATACCGGATACCTTACCCTGGTGTCCAGGCTCTTGTTATTACTCACTACCTCACCGTACCGTGCCTATCTGGAGCCACGAGGATTACTCACAGTCTCGGGTACCAATCGATCTTTGTGTGCTCTTACTCATCTCGCATCTTGGACCTGGCCATTCATCTTTGACTCTCTTGTTTCTTGTTGTGTTGGGCGTCAAAGGTGTCGGTCCAAGCAGCAATTGACCGACTAGACTAAGGAACAGACAACTCACCATTCGACTTAGGCCACTCACAATACCTCACATCACCTTGCCTTGCTTTGCCTTGCCTTACCGTACCGTACGGATCCATTCAATTCTCTCTGGGCTTCCGCACGGCACTACCTCAGCTGGACAACTCACTCACTCAGTTACTCATCTCAGGGCATCGAATTGGATACGCCTTGTTTCTTACCTTGGGTCGCCTCGGAATCCCTACCCGTTCATTCTCGACCGCCTTCTCTCATCCACTCCGCCACCTCACCCGGCCAACATTCTTGCTTGCCTCACTGTATTTCTCGCTATCTATTTGGACCTTTCTTCTTCGTGGATTTTTTTCCTTCGAATCTGTCGTTTTTAAAATTTTCGGTTTTAATTTTCTCCAACAATTTGGGGTTGCTACTCTACTCCTGGTTCTTCATTACTCATCACCGCCAACCTTGACCGATATTCCAGTCTCCCCACCAGCCCCCTCCTCCTCTTACATATTGCTCAGCCAGTAACGCTCGAGCAACGCATTCGTTCAGTTCCAAAAGTCTTTGGAGATACTCCAAGACTCCAGCAATCTCGGCCAAGGCATCCGAGCGGGTACCTCACAGCAGGCAGCCGATCGGACAGTCCTGGCACTCAGAGCTCTATAAGAGACCATGACACTACCATTCGTTGAGGTGTCACATTTGGCACAGTCCTCATCTTTCTACTCGGCAACTCTTCAGCTCATTGGCCTGCGCTTCTTGAACGAGTCACGCGAACAGAACTCGTCCATTGGGACTATCACTTACGGAATTCCAGCTGGAGCCGGCAAGTCTGGAGGCAAACGTGGTGACGATCAAAAAGGTGGCACGCCAGTTCTGCAGATCCGTGAGGTTTCTCGACCTTTCGAACCCGTCAAGCTCTCGACTCTGGTCTTTGCGGTACCATCCACTGATGCAGTGATCGACTTCCACGACTGCGCCTTCACCGCGAATCCGTGGCTGAGTATTCAAACTGACGGTGACCCAATCTATCCCGGAGGCCCCAGCCCCAGACCTCGTTTAGGCTTTGAAGGCGGTGAAACCCCAAGACGAGCAACAGTACGTGACCTTGACGGCAACACCATCCAGGTCGTTTATCGACAGCCTACTTGTCCTCGGGATTATTTTGGTCGAATTATCGAATGGACTTATGACGGCACCACCGCCCAGCCAAACAGGAATCGCTCTCTTTCACAACCTCAGCTTCAGCCTGTTGCTTCCGCTCGTTCGTCTTCTTCTTCCATAAACGGGCAGTCACCCTTTCAGCCCCGTCAGTCTCCTGCCAAACACGGCCCCAATACCGTCACAGCTGCCGAGATGACGCAACGTGCTGCCTCTCGTGCCGATGAGGACGAACCCGTGTCTGTTTCCCCTCGCCAAAGCTCCAATAACAACGGCCTAAGTACTACCACTGTCGTCGGAGCCATCCTCGGAGTTGCTGCCGCTGGCGCTGCCCTCACATATGGCTTTGCAAGCCACAATGCTAAGGAACGAGAACGAAAACCAAGACAAGAGTATGAGCCCCCGTCACTCCCACGACGCTCAACCTTCCCCGAGAAGGCCCCAACGGTTCACAAACTACACAATGACGAGCGTCGAATTACCTACGCTGACTATCCTCCCACGGCGTCACAATATCCGCCCAAGGCACTGCCTTATCGAGGACATGGTGGTTTTGCCCCTCAGGATATGTATCCCGAGGGATATCCTTTCCAGAAACACATGCAGAATGACTATGCTCCCCGCAAGATGCATCACGAGTCGTATCCGCCAAGGAATCTCGGTTACATAGAAGACGACAGCAGTGAGGATTCTCCAGACGAGCCGGTCCGCCCCATCCAATACCTGACGCAAGCCCCCTATGATGAGGAGAATCCATGGTCAAACGAATCCCGAGCCAGAAGTCGGAGCAGAACTCGGAGTGTAGCCAAGAGCACTGCGAGGAGCGCCGCTGCGAAAAGTGTTGCTCCAAGCACCAGAAGTGTTGCGAAGAGCACTGCAAGGAGCGTTGCTCCTTCTCGGGCCCGATCGCGAAGTCGAGCCCCAGAGGAAGGATATGATAACACCCGAAGTCGACGCTCGTCAAGGCACCCTCCCCCAGAAGACGCCTATGAGTTTGTGGAAACACGCAGCCGTCATGCGTCGAGAGCTCCGGACGATGGCTTTGAGACACGAAGCCGTCGTGCGTCAAGGCCGCCACCTGAGGATGGATTTGATACACGCAGTCGCAGGTCGTCACGACCTCCGGAAGATGGTTTTGAAACAAGAAGCCGTCGGTCTTCCAGGCCTCCTATAACTGACAAGTCTAGGAGCGTCAGAGCCCGCAGCGAAGCAGGTGTTAGTCGCAGCAAGTCTGTAGTATTAGTGGACGATCTCCGAAGTGAGGCACCCGTCAGCCGGAAGTACGACGACCGCCGAAGCCATGCCGGTTCCCGAGCGCCCAAGTCATCACAATCAGTCGTCCGTGGTCACCGGCCTCCGTATGACGATGAGCGGACATACTTTTCAGCTCGGTCACGCCCGTCTTCACGAGCTCCTCGTCGATCCTCCCGCACTGAGGTGGAGGCCGACATTATGGAAGCACCAGAGGTCCCCGAGGTGCCTGACGCGCCAGAAATTCCTCTGGATCCCGATGTCTACGAAGCCCCCGACATGCCAGACATGATGCCGAGGAGTCGGGCCAGGAGTCGGTACAACGTGCCCCGGATGGCCACTGGACCTGATTACCCACACATGGGCTACCCAAGCAAGGCTCAGAGCTACGTATCTGCCAGGAACGTTTCGCTTCCAATGAGCGGCATTGGTAGCAGCCATGCTGATTGGGATGACGACATGGTCAGTGTTGCTCCAAGTGACAGTATCAGCTGTGTTGGGGTGAAGCCGAGCAGACGAAGCCGCAAGATACGATAAGGAAGAATTACGATTATGAGATGCATTTCTACGAGCGGCGATTAGAACGACACGATTGACGAGTTGATGGGACGGATAGAAAGCGATTCATGCATGACTAGGCCTTTTCAGATTGGTTCGACAGAATGATATGGTCCAACTGGCAGGCAGTATGTTGTTTACAGACCACAGATGGAGCTTCATGGGGTTCTGTTTCAAGGATAGCAGCTTGGATCTAATCTCATGGGGTATTTGATTGGGATATGAGGAGGCGTTTGTGTGTTACTACTATTATGGTGTCCGGGCAGGGCCCATGGCTTTCTTTCCCAGGTTTTCTTCGGTGAAGGGAGGTTTTGCGATGATTTCCTGTTTCCTTGAGTAAGACGCATTGGAATATAGCAGTTTGTTTGGTTGACGACAAGCTGTGACTAGTTGTTGGATGTCAAGACTGGACACATGACGGAACATGAAGAAAGACAGAAGACATACAAGTATTCAGAGATGCGCAATAGAGACGACACAATCATACAAATACAGAAGACATTGGCATTGCAAGATCACAGTCAGCGGTCTATTGCCGAGTCATTTACCGCCCAGAACATAATCCTTCACACCTCTGCTAGCTGCCCCTCTATCTCGCATCATCATGGTGCAGCCCACTCCTTGCAACACCCTCATGATCCATCAATGTTGGTGTTTTTAGTGTGGGGGTCACCATGAGCGTCACATTAATCAAGTGCAGTACATGGGATATCACCGACTACTTTACCCTACCTAGTCGCTAGTCTAGACTCTGAGGAGTGATATCCCACCCTAATTATTATAGAATTGGTCATTGGCAATTCTCACGGTTTCGTTGTTATGGTTTGCACCAATTCATGGAAATGGAGGGGCGAGATGAGGAGAGACTCAATATTTTTGTGTGAGATAAGGCTTGAGAGATGATCTACAGTAAATACAGCTCAGTGAGTAACTTAACCAAAACAAGCTTAAAGAGTCACTTGTCCCACTTGAATCCATTCACTAGCACAGCCTATTCTCCAGGATTTCTGGGTACATGCCAAAGACTCACACAGGCTTTCCCCTCCGGTTCTCGGACATTTTTCCCCCTCGATCCAACCACGGCGCCACCAATTCACATCGAGTCAAAAGAAAAAAAGTTGTCTCACATATACTTTTTTGTATAAACTTGCTATTCGGTATATATCGGCTTCAAATATACCGACCAAAGTCTAGTCATCATTACCTTCTTCTCTCTTCATCCATTTCATATCAACTTCATCTGTTCAACATTATAATGCCAGAGATTGGCCTGGGCGAGTCCATTCCTCCCGACACGGCACATGTGAGTCAAGACCAAACAATTGAGTGTGTATCTATCAGGGAACTATTTTACTAACTGATGTCTTTAGGCCGTCAGTGTCTCTTTGCCAACATGGAAAGCAAATGTCGGATACGAAGAGGGCGAGGATTGGGTTGTGAACCGTATGACGACGGGTTACCCTCGGTGAGCTGAGCCATATCAACTGTCGTGCTATACGAAGTACCCTCACTTACATGAAACTCCAACAGATTCTTTGTCCATAAAGGTATTCAGGCTTTCGCCAAAGACATTGTTGATCGCTATGGCAGTCCTGGTCAACAGGCTATGCTCTTCCCTACACCGCGAGTGGCAAACCGCTGTCTAGACTTCATCCTCCAGCGAATCTCTCCTGAGCTGGCGAGTCAGGTTCGCAACATTGACTTTACTCTGGACAAATCAAAGGAGCTCTCGCCTGTGCTGAGGAAGCTCACTTCCACCATCTCAGCTGTTGTTTATCCCTCTGAGGTATTTCCAATTGCCAAGCAGTACTGGCAGCACACCGGCGAGGGCACGTCCAGTAGACGTGCTGAGTTCTGCCACGGCCTGTTCAAGGATGATCTCCTCATCCCAGCTGCTCGATCACGGACTCCTCCTGAAGCCTCGCAGGGCAGACCTTTCCGCGGTCCAAGACGCTATACTCGCCCGGGCTCAATCGATGGTGTCTCCTCTCCGGCCCCTTCAACGCCCAAGCAACCTTCGCCGGAGACTCCTGTTGAGTCTCTCGAGAGCTCACGTTTCCTTGAAGAGCGCTTTGGTAGAAACCTCGATTTGTCCATGGTTGAGCGTGCCAAGTCTGCTATCCGTAGACGTATCGCTGGAGCCATGGCTCATGACGTCGATCTGAACAATGGCCCTCTACCTGCAATGACATCCAACACTCGCGGCATGCCCAACCTTGAGGAGAGCGACGTCTATCTTTATCCTGCTGGCATGAACGCCATTTTTAATGCTCACCGTGCGCTCCTTCACGCAAGAGAGCCAGCACAGAGTATCAACTTTGGTTTCCCTTATGTGGACACACTCAAGATTCTGCAGAAGTTTGGCCCTGGCTGTCTCTTTTACGGACACGCCTCTGCAGAAGACCTCGATGATCTCGAGGCACGACTCAAGAATGGCGAGCGGTTCCTCGGCCTCTTCTGCGAGTTCCCTGGAAACCCCCTGTTGACATGCCCTGACCTCACTCGCATCCGCAAATTGGCGGATGAATACGACTTCGCAGTCGTTGTCGACGAGACAATTGGCACATTTGCCAATATCAACGTCCTCCCTGTTGCAGATGTAGTTGTCAGCAGTCTCACAAAGATCTTCTCGGGCGACTCCAATGTCATGGGTGGAGGGCTTGTTCTCAACCCTGAGAGCAAGTATTACCGCACACTCAAGACTACCATGAACGAGATTTACGAAGACAACTACTGGCCTGAGGATGTCATCTTCATGGAGAGGAACAGTCGCGACTTCGAATCTCGAGTGGTCCGCATCAACGCGAATTCGGATGCTATCTGCGAAGTGCTGCGAACACATCCCCTTGTCAAGAGCATCTACTATCCCAAGTACAATGACTCCAAGTCTCACTACGAAAAGGTCCGTTTGCCAGATGGCGGATACGGCGGTCTACTCTCTGTCGTATTTCAGCAAAAGGAGCATGCTCAGGCCTTCTTTGACGCATTGCCTCTTGCAAAGGGACCAAGTCTAGGAACAAATTTCACCTTGGCCTCACCGTATGTTCTCCTGGCCCACTACCAAGAACTGGAATGGGCTGAGCAGTTTGGCGTTGATCCTTATCTTGTTCGTGTAAGCGTTGGTTTAGAGGAGACTACTGAACTTCAGGACACTTTTACAAACGCCTTGAAGGCGGCTGAGGCTGTGTCAATTACGAGCTGATGATAAAAAGCAAATGAAAGTGCTGTTTTCCTTGCACATAATCGTCAATCTGCGTTCTATAAAGTTCATGTCATTACTGTTCCGTACCGATGCAGTCTTCCGTCGTAAATCTAAAGAACGATGTTAGTTGACTGTGCCCTTTACTGGTAGACAGATGACATAGAACTTACAAATGTCATGGTTCTTTCTGATGCAAAAGTCCGTGTCAATCCAAGGCGCTCAAGTATGCCGTGATGATAATAATAGTCGTGTCCATGTCTGAGCCTCTTGAGCTCACATTATGCAGCATTCCTGGTGGACATAACCAGGCCCGTAGTCCTCGATACCACGCTCAATCTCGTTCGCGCGCGCTTTCTCTTTGACCTCCTTTGCAAAATATTTCTTCATGTACTTTTGTAGCTCGTAGTCAAGATTCATCGCAGAAGCCTTGAGGACCACATCTGCTCTGCACAATGGGCAATGCTTCTCCTTTCGTCGCTGAATCTTGATGACACAACGGATACAGAATACGTGTTGGCAGTCGAGACGGACAGGCAAGTAAGCTACTGAGAAACAGACTGGGCAAAGATAGTCGTTCAGCTGGGGGACCTTGGATACGAGCTCTTGCGACATTTGTGCGCAGACATCTCGTGCAATGGTGCCTGCTAAGAGCTTGTCTGAGTGAACAACGGTAGGGAACTTTCTAGCAACTCCCAGTGCTGTTCGTTTGTCAAATTCTTTGGCGATGTCAGTATCTCGGGCTTGACAAGCAGTTGGCATATCCTACTTACTCTTGAGAATTTTGGCAACGGCAGTCTTGTTAAGCTCCTGGAACTGCATGTTCTTTAGAAGGGACGCATTCAAGTTGATGAAGCGGGTGAAAGCTGCCTTGCTCTCGGGAAGCTTGAAATCCTTGACGAGATTCTGCTTAGCGACCTGGTCCTGGAACCATTGCAGCTGCCTCAGGGCGACTTGACTTGAGCGTTCTCCATGGTCTTGTTCGTGGGTAGCGAAGAAGATCTCAGCATCCAAATACAGCTCGAAGATTTGTCGCCATCGTGCAAGATCTGTCTTTGAAAATCGCTTCGGCTTTACGACCTGTTCAACTTCTTTTCCAAGCGCTACGATTTCCGAGGTCATGGTTTTCTCTTCCTCCATTTGCAGAGCATCAAGGTTGTTGACATCGCTCTGAAGCATCTCGAAGAATTCGGCATCGAAAGTCAGGGGAACCTCGATGATTTCATACGTTCCTTCGGTCGTACCAGTAGCAGGTGAGGTCGGCGAGGCTGGGGTCGAGCCATTGCTTGTAGGCTCAGCGATGGATTCTGTTTGTTCGGAGTCGCTTGCTGGCGTTTCGGTAATTTTGACAGTCTTTTCGTCGGCGAGAGCAATGGCGAGCTTGTCGTTGGCTTCGTCAGCGAGCGCATCGACCGTTTCGGCGGAGGGTGCAGATGTGGTCTCGACAACGGTTTCGGCTTTTGCGGCATCCTTCACAGAGTCCGGGATTGGCGATTTAGTGACGGGCTCGACTTGCGCCGGTTGGTTCTGGGGGAGGTTGATTGCGATCTTGTTGAGAAAGTCGCGCGTGTTGGGCGCAAGCGAGGCATCGACGGGGACACCATCTTGAAGATGGACCTGTACGGTGAGTTTTGGGCGGAGGTGAGAGTCGGCACCGCCTGTGGAAAGTCAGTCAGTTTTGGGCTGAGACAACCGTTGAAAACGTTGGGGTCAGTCCGTCATGTCATACCGTTGAGTTTATACTTCAAGGCCACAGGAGACGTTTCATCGGGGTTGAGGAGCTCGCGCAACGTCTCAGGATCGAGTCCAAGCTCATGTAGCTCCCGCGCAACTTTCTTGAGACATTTCTTGAGCTGGCTATAGGGAATAGCATGATCTACCCAGTGAGCAGGGAAGTCTGTGAGGCTTAGTTAGACACTAGGGTGCACAGAAGTGATAGTATTGTGTAAATAAAGTATACTGAATATGAAACAACCCGAATACGAACAAAACATGTGAATTAGACGAACCTTGAGCTCGTAGAGTCTCTTTGAAATCGTGACCGAATTTCATGGTCGCCAAATTGGTGGAGCAGCAAATCCAGTGTCAGGAGTTTTCGCATAAGAGAGGCACGCGACCACTTGCAGTATAAGGCAGTTGGTGGCAAAAAGACGGGAAAAGACGAAAGAATAAGAGCAGACCAAGCGACGCTTAAGGCTGAAAGACTCGGATCGCAGGAGAAAAGCAGGGGAAGGATCAAGAATCAAGTCAGGGAAATGCGCCGCATCAAGGAGAAGGAGGAGGAGAAGAATAAGTGAGTGAGTGCCATTAGTTGACTCGGTAATTAATGAATGACCTCGTGTGTGGAAAAGATCGATATTGTATCAAAAGAGAATGGGAGGGAGGGAGGGAGAGACCTAACTTAATGCAGACTCGCCCACGTAAATATTGGCACCGATTTCGGGTAACTCATGGTCTTTTTCCCTCCGAATGGTGTCTTCCATTTGCTTTAGAAGAGGGAAGAAACGGGTAGGGATGAGCCTGGAGTGGGCTCTCGGCAATCTCTTGCCGGCAACGGTAGAGGCGTTTAAATTGAATGATACCTCTCATGAATCAGACCAACTGCGTCGTTCGACCTTTTTCGCTGACCGAGACTCGAGACTCTTTCAAGCCAGACCTAGACCAGATATTTTCGCATTCCCCCGATCGAGTTTTGCATTATGGACGTTGGTGATTGGCTCATCATGGTATAATCAGTGGTGCCATGGATGAAAAAGTGGTCAGATGACTGCTAAAATAAATAAATAAAAAACCCCAGCCTGTATGGCAATGCAAATCTGGTCAAAAAGTCATGATGCCAACAGCCAAGATGCAATAGATTGCCATGTCCATCCAATAACTGGACTATCGACGTCAAGGCCATCAAATTTCAGACGAACCGCGTCTGTGCTCTGTTAGCTCATCGATCACCCGTACAACTAGTCCATTCTCTTCAGCCTCGTGTGTGATCCAGGCTTTGCCATTGGTAGACCCAAGGTTTCTAGATCATTTCCTTGAGGAACCATCAACAGTGAAATCAGAGATGCAAATGGCATGAAGGCGTTGATCCGGAAAGCTCAGATGAGCTCTTGTAATTTACACCGGCATTAACCTGATTCATTCACCGTACGAAGGATATCTCATAATGGCGTAAGAGCGAAATGAAGGAGAATGGAGAACCTACTAATTGTTAGTCATGAATGAACCAAAGGTAGCGTTGTATCTGATTGAAAAGTAACGAATATTCAAGACTAGAGCAGCTCGTGTGGAAAGGGAACATGTGATAGTAAGAAATGATGTCAATCAAAAGAACGGCCATACTATACCCATTTAAGAATGAGACTGTCTTCCATAAACTTGTATGACTCTTTGTGAATCATCCGGCGTACAAAGTGAGATAGCATGGCGAGGAACAAATGAGCTTACACGCTTCTAATGGATCTTTTCTGGAAAACGAAAATAGCGGGGATACATCCTGCGGGGAGAAAGCAAACTTATTTTTATTTGGTCTGATTAAATTGTCTATCGTTGATTTTGCCCCGCGATGCCCCTCCTTCACACAAAGCTCCAAGTCAACACCTGAAATATATCATATATAAATCACTGCCTTTTTTAGTATTTATTTTCCGGAAACAACAGATTCGACCGAAACTCTCTCTGGCCCCGTGTTGCTCATTCAAGTAGTAGCCATGGGAGCCCAACAATCCTCAGAAAGCTCCAATGCTGGTGGCCCAGCTCCCGTCGCAAAAACTTGTTACTACGAACTGCTCAGTGTTGAGCGTTCTGCTACAGACGACGAGTAACTCTCTCCGAATATACCCCTCTAGGTCTTCCTACTGACCCTTTCTTGAATAGAATCAAGCGAGCTTACCGCAGAAAAGCACTCGAGCTTCATCCTGATCGCAACATCAATGATGTCGAGACCGCCACACGCCGCTTTGCCGAAGTTCAAACCGCTTACGAGATCCTATCTGACCCTCAAGAGAGAGCTTGGTACGATTCACACCGCGATGCCATCCTCAGTGGAAGAGACGGCGACGATGACGGCCAACCTACTACGTTCCGCAATGTGCGACTCACATCGGCTGAGGAGATCATGGGCTTGATCCGCAAGTTCAACGCTGCGGTACCCTTCGATGACGAGCCCACAGGTTTTTACGGAATCTGCAGGGAAACTTTTGAACACTTGGCCATGGAAGAGGAGGCTGCTGCTGACAACGACGACCTCGACGTCCGGGACTACCCAACTTTTGGATCCTCTGACGATGACTACGAGGATGTTGTGAAACCGTTTTACACCACATGGACTGGTTTCGCAACCGTCAAGTCATTCGCATGGAAGGATAAATATCGACTCTCCGATGCCCCCGACCGTCGTGTCCGCCGTCTGATGGAGAAGGAGAACAAGAAGATGCGGGAGGACGCCATTCGCGAGTTCAATGATGCTGTCAACTTCCTCGTCGGCTTCGTGCGCAAACGAGACCCCAGATACCTACCCAATTCGCAGACCCAAGACGAGCGCCAGACTTCCCTTCGAAATGCTGCTGCGGCCCAGGCCGCTCGATCGCGTGCTGCGAACCAGGAGCGCATGGCATCATTCGAGATTCCCGAATGGGCCAAGGCTCGATCCGACGACAATGGAGCAGAGGGGGGGTTTTCAGAATCTGAAGAGGAATCAGAGGTTGAGATTCTGGAGTGCGTCGTATGCAACAAATCGTTCAAAAGCGAGAAGCAGCTTGAGGCGCACGAGAAGAGCAAGAAGCACATCAAAGCTGTTCAACAACTGCGTCGGCAGATGAAGCGCGAAGGTGCTGAGCTGGAGCTTGATGAGGTGTCATCACCACATGAGGCAAATGCGAACAAGCAAAAAGATGTTGCAGCACAGAAAGACAATGTTAAAGAGGAGTCGTTAGGATCGACTCAAGGTGAAATTGTATCACCTTCTCCAGCGGATTCGTCTCTTGCCGCGACACCTGTTGAGTCTGCAGACGCATCAGACGACACCGACTACGCGCCCAGGGATGTTGTCGAGGAGAGAATAGCTTCAGCCAGCAAACTCAAAACGGCTGGCGATGTGCCTAACGAAGACGATGAACTATCAGCATCAGTGCAGGATCTATCTGTTGATGAGCCTGCGCAGGGCAAGAAGGTCGGCAAGGCCAAGGCGAAGCGCGCCAAGAAAGCTGCGGCTGCACAGTCGCAGAAAGAAGAAGTATGTTGATTGATGGGCATCCTTCTGATACAAGCTGACAACAGTTCATAGCCACGGTGCGGAGTTTGTGGGGAGACTTTCACTTCTAGAACCAGGCTGTTCGTCCATATTCGAGAGGAAGGACATGCGGAACTAAAATCAGTGACTGGTGGAGGCAAGAAGAAGAGGTGATTAAGGATCTAACGCACACGAGATGCATATTGCATTCGGCCATATCACCACTCGGCAGGTAACATCAGACAACAGACAGCGCGTGAATAACGCGTTGTATCACGCAGCCTGAAACGACAATATCGTGATAAGGAGTGTCATTCAAATCGAATTCAATGTCTATCCCGACGTAACGCCTGGTCCTGCCAATCATTATGGGGTGCAGGAAATTACAGCCAAAAAAAAAACGCCGGGCCCAATAACCAATCTAGGCCTCCTGAATGGTATCCGTATCATCGTCACTTAGCGTCTCAACTTCGTCAATTGCGCCTTCGCGGCCCTCGCTTGAGCCTCCGTGGACTGCGTTTCGCTGCGCCACATGGATAATCGACTTGCCTTGAACGTGCTTCACGCTACGCTTCCAGTCCTGCCAGTCCTCCTCGCTTCGAATCAGAAAACCTATCAGCATACTAGGATCCATCTCGCGGACATGGATGCGGCGCAGTCGAGCAGTATGACACGATTCTATCTCTTCGCTGGTGTAATCCATCGGGTTCTCGTGGTAGGGGAGGGCGGGCCTTGTATGATGAGGATCAAGGTAGAATAGGAAGGAACCTTGCGAGCCGATGAAGTAATGGGATGAGGATGGACGGCCTCTGCGCATGGTCAGTACTATGAATGTACGAAGAGTAGCATGCAGTACTCACCCTGCGATACCAACGGACTGCGGCATCTGAAGAGCTGCAATCAAAGCTTCCCAATAGACGGGAGTTATCTTATCTAATCCCAGCCGAGTTCCTACCAATACAAGCGTGGGGTGGAAGGCTTCGCCGGTTGGATTCGCAATTTTCATAAAGTCATCTTCGTAGACATCAGGCCCATCGCCAGTGGAGTATACCCTGATTGAGGGCTCATGTGAGTTCGCCAATGCTCTTCACGTTATGTGTTAGTACGGATATCGAGTGTAACGGTGGTGAGAACCCGGACGTACTGGATACAGCGGGCTGTTGCTGATGGACCAAACCATTCACCTGGATACTTGCCACACGCGCTGGCACCATGTCGGACAAAACTGTGGATTGAGTATGGAGCTCTTGGATCATCGGCGAAATCTTTGAGGATTCGACATTCTTCTTCTAGTGATTGTCCCTGACGCCAGTCTGTACGATGTTAGGCATGTGATATAGTCTAGTGTGGCGGGCGCTTTGACTTACCTCTCCCGAGGCGAACGAGTGCGATGGTGTTTGCAAGTAAACTTTGACCAGACCGAATCATGCATCCCCATCCGCTGTCTGATGAGAATGGGCTTTGATCCCCTAGTTGGCTCTTGAGTCTCATGGACAGTGACAGTGAAGATGTGGCTTGGGGGTTCGTGGAACGAGGAATGGGATCGAACTCGGATCTGTAAGTCATCCATATCCTTGATTCAAAATCGGTTATGAAGCCAGATGGCCATCCACCGTCATTCGACTGGTCGTCATATGCCAGTGATGATGAGAAACTGCTCGATATTGATTCTGGTGGGGTTTCTGGGGCATTTGTCGGTATGTTGGGCGATCGAGCTGTATCCTGATCTTCGGTGTCCGACTTTGGTGCTGGGGGCGGCGTCTGGGGATTGTGTTCATCGGACTTTGAGTTTTTCTTGTCGCTTAGCTTGTAGGAGCGTCCAAGACACCAGACTGGGTGATCGTGGGCAACATCGTTGGTAGGTTCTGGATCCCAGAACATCTGCACGATCCGTCGATAACGTCCTAGGTCGACATTGGCCATGGCGTTCTCCATGTTGATAGACATGGATCTCAAGCTTTCATCTGTTTTCTCGTTCGTTGTAGAACTGGAGGAACTTAGGAACGAGACACAATAAAAAATGTAAGAGAAGTGCCTCGACAAGGAGGCAACATGAGGCTTCTGGTGGGATAGAAGGCAGCAGATGGGAAACGGGCAGATGGGGTCCTGGCTATGGGTGAGCTTTGGCCTTAGCCTGGCAGTGGGGAGTCAGCTGGGGCCGGCGGGCGGCGGGGGAGAGACAACCCAGTAGCTTGTGACTCGCACCCGGAGGCCAGCCCGTGAGAAGCGCTGAGGTGGACTTCGGTTCCAGTGGAGCCAATATTGGCTGTAGGTACTCGGTACCAACGCACGCGATATGGGATCTGATGCACAGACCACCCGTGGCACGTCTCGACGTCAGACTCGATATCTGTTGAATTGCTTGAGTTGAGTTCACATAGCCTGTGGTTGATGGAAATGCTGGAATTTTTTGTGTTTCTGTACTTATGTAATCTGTTTACACGTATACATCCGCGTTTTCCTACATCCTCATCTCTTCTTATCATAGTGGGGTTCTGCATGTGTTTTGCGGGAAAGTCAACTTATCATACAATGATTGATCTTCTGGGTTCACTGGAATATTGGGTAAAACACGATGATGTCAGTTTACAACGTATAGGCATTTTAATATGCAAAAGATACAACCCATAGACACTTAATACATAAGAGAAAATATGCTCATATATTTAACAGTTTATTTTACATGTACTTTCTGTTGAAAATTGCAGATGTCCAGTTCTTGATATTGCTTCATGTTCCCACCCTATACCCAAAAATGGGTGACTGTGAATTCATCGGTACGTACCGCGACTGCCTGGCCGCACCCTGCCCCTAAGCTTTCCCGCAAACGCTCAAGCGGATCCGCCAAACAATACCGCCTCCCGCCTGTATCCTGCATCACGGCTTCTTTCAATGACACTTATCTATAGGACACGGAGCTCCACTATATTTTCCGAGCCAATCGATAGATCAGCGGCAACGCAAAGTCCACCGCGGGGTGACTCGTTTTCTTTGCCATCGACAAAGATCTGTAACATCTTTCTCTCACCCAAAAACCAGCATTATTTTTTATGGTGCCCAACTACTATAAAACTCAATCGGATCGCCACATTGGGCTCTCACAATGAAGGCCACCTCTCCCTGATCTTGCTATGGCCAAAAACAAGAGGGGAGCTCCCGCTTTCCGTGGCGCAAAGAACGCCAGGGGAGGACGAGGAGGCAGGGGAGCTTTTCGTGGAGGTGGGAGCTATTCATCAACGCCACCCCGAGTCAATTTTGTCAGAGAAGAAACTGGTACGGATCACCTTGAGGCGCAATGCGCACATGCTGAAGTGCCTGGACGCTGACCTGATATATTACAGCTGGATTCACACTTGCTGACGAAGCTCGCCAGACGTCGCAACATGATCATTCTACATGGGGCAATTCCAGCCTACGACTGCGACCAGTCACTTTCGTCAGCGCTGGACCTAGCGAACCTCTGAAGCATTTGGATGCGATTGTTGACCCAGCCGACGAGGAACTAGAAGCAATGACCGAAGAGGAAGAAGTGCACGAAAAGGAAGAGGAGGTCAAAGATGACCAGTTCGATGAACAGAGCTTTGAGGAATTCACCGACAAAGTTGACTTCATAGGCCCCGATGACCTCGAGGAAGCTATACAAGCCGAGACTGTACCTGAAGAAAGCACACCACAGGAAGTACCATTCTTCTTTGATCTCACAGGAGACCAGTTGCAAAAAAAGAAGGATCTACCCCCAGTGGAGATACCGGATAGACCATCATCGAGGAGCAGCACCTCGAGCGAGGAAGTGCTTCTCTTCAAGGGCCGAGGTGCGCAGAGAAACGTACAATCTGTGCCTGATATCGACATGGTGCAGATGCAGACTGAAATCCGTGTCGTCGAGCAGGCCATCATTGCTGAGCCGGCCCATTCAGCACAATCACCAGCTCCCGAACTGCAAACGGAACCAATCCGTAGCAAAAACCTATCCAAGAAGGAGAAAAAACAGAAGAAGCGCGAGAAACGCAACGCGAAAACCAAATTCGATGACGAGGAGGATGCCATTCTCGCCGATTACATCGCCAACCTCAAGGAAAACACTGAAGTTGATGATTACTTCAGGGAACTGCTCGAAGGTGGAAGACACTCGGACGATAGTGGCGTATCCGAGTCAGCCAACGCTGCAGGAGATGACACGGATGCTGATACAGACGATGCTGAAGCGACCAACGGAGATGAGGTCCCTAGCGAGATCGATGATGAGACACTCGCAAGACTGATCGCCGGCCAGCAACTTGGTCAAGATCTGGGTATGGAGGATGTACATTTCGGAGACTCTTCGAGCGACTCCGACTCAGACGATGACGACACTGGCAAGAGGACGAAACAGCGCCAGGAATTTGACGATGATTTTGATTTGATGGATTGGGATCGCCCCAGCCTGCGTCGGCGCAAAGGCAAAGGCGCTCGAGCTCAGATCAGCTTCAATATGTCCGATTCCGAACTGGAAGCATCTCTCCAAGCCAGCTGGAAGAGCGATCGTCTCAAGAAATCCGAGCGAAAGAAACAGCGAGAGGAAATGCGTGCCCTTGGCATGCTAGGCAAAAAAGACCCTGACGATCTTCGGGTCAAATATCCAGATGGAATGAACATGGACCAAGTCGCAGATGAGCTACAAACATTCCTGATGGGTTCTGACGAACAGTGAGTTATCATTAAGTTACTTATGACTTTTAACTGACTAGTTACAGACTTAATTTCCCCCCAATGGATAACAATGCGCGCAAGATGATCCACGAGCTGGCGAGCAAATTCAAGCTCAAGTCCAAGTCGATAGGAAAAGGCGACCAACGAAGACCGACACTTCATCGAACGAAGCGTACGCCTCCTTACGTCCCAGCAACCTTCGATCAAGCTCTCA
Source organism: Fusarium oxysporum Fo47 (assembly GCF_013085055.1). Classification (NCBI taxonomy): domain Eukaryota; kingdom Fungi; phylum Ascomycota; class Sordariomycetes; order Hypocreales; family Nectriaceae; genus Fusarium; species Fusarium oxysporum. The sequence goes on along the minus strand of NC_072841.1, from coordinate 2,971,779 downwards.
AGCGCGTCAATCGCAAGTATCTTCCTCGCTCGGACAAGAAGGGCAAGAAAGGGAATCGCTTGCCGCCTGCTCGTGGTGGCACTTCCGTCGCGGCTGCTACATATCAAGACGGTGAGGTGGTTGGTGCTTCAGCGCCAGAATTGGGCATTGAGAATCGTGGAAGAGCGATGCTGGAGAAGATGGGCTGGAGCATGGGAACCGCGCTCGGAGCCTCGAACAACAAAGGCATCATGCAACCTGTTACTCATACAATGAAGCGCTCAAAAGCTGGACTGGGATAGAAGTTGGTCAAATGTTCATCATAGCCCTTTAAGAAGTTGGAGGAATGCAATACACTGTAGAGATTAGAAACCAGTGGCATCAGGCACACATGTAACAGTAAAAGGATGGGACACAAAGCTTATGTGCACGAATTCATTTGATCGAGACCCTATTCTCGATGTTTATTGTACAACCGCGAACCCCGTTGCCCGTGTGTGAAGACATTGCCCCCAGGAAATAAAACAAAACCATCCGTAACGCATTATGAGGCCCCTAAAACAGGGCTGGATCCCCGTGAAACCTCAGACTCATGACACCCTGATGCCACGCGTGAAAAACCAAATGCCCAAAACAAATCAAGCCATCAAAGCACTTATTTCGTCGAGGAGGAGTACTTGGTGACAGCCTTGGTACCCTCAGAGACGGCGTGCTTGGCAAGCTCACCGGGGAGGATGAGGCGGACAGAAGTCTGGATCTCTCGGGAAGAGATGGTGGACTTCTTGTTGTAGGCGGCAAGCTTGGAAGCCTCAGAAGCGACGCGCTCGAAGATGTCTGGACCAGAAGTCAGATCAAGTTGGACTAGAGAAGTAGATGAAGCGACATACCGTTGACAAAAGAGTTCAGGATGGACATGGCACGGTTGGAGATACCAGTGTCAGGGTGGACCTGCTTGAGGACTGGAGATGCAAGTCAGTAAACGCGTTACCAAAACAAGACGCGATTGAGATGGGAATTGGAACTCACCCTTGTAGATGTAAGAAGAGTAGGTCTCCTTGCGGGTCTTGGAGCGCTTCTTCTTGTCACCAGAGGCGGCAGTCTTCTTGCCAGCATCCTTCTTCTCAGGAGCCTTGGAGGCAGTAGCGGGAGCCTTGGAGGCGGGCTTCTTGTCAGCAGCCTTGGGAGCCATTTCGAAAGATGAAGAGGTTGGAAAAAGTGTGGGTTGGTTGTGTCGATTGAGTAAGAACTCGTGCGTTGAGTAAGTTGGTGTGAGGCGAGAAGATGCTGTTGTAGATGGGAAGTTGATGGCGAGAAGAGAAGATCGGGGAGTGGGTTGGGTTTTTGTAGCTGGCGCGTTGTCGGTGTTAGCGGGTTACTGATTGCCTGGGGGGCGTGCGCACGCGTGCTTGCTTCAATTGCGCGGGCCTGCTTAGCGGCTGGTGGAGGTGATCTTGGGAGGGGACCTGCCAGGCCAGCCCCTCTTTTCTGTTGCTGTTGGTGAAATAAAAATTGGGTGACGGTTCTTTTTTTTGATTGGCTCTGCGCACTCGCAATCACGCTGCGAGCTTTACAAGGTTGGCCCCCCCACAGCATCCTTTCCGTCATCGTTTGATGGGAGCATCCATTCCCGTTCCCATTTTCATTTTCATTTTCGCGTCGTGGTCTCTTTGCTTCCTTCATCCTCTTTCATCCACCTCCCAGCTCCCGCGTCTCAGCCCGGGTCATTATTCTCTTGCTCTTTGAATTCTTTCCTTTTACATATCACTTCTACTCATAGTATAGATACTTTTATCCAAAACATGTTGCTTGAATCCATCATGTCCATCTCGTGGACCTGTTTAAAATGTCGTGATGACTCCAGATATGACCGATTTTTGACGTGACAGTCCTGGAGGACTGTAGTAAGCGTGAAATCTACGTAAATCGAATCGTATACAGTCCAGATTCGGGTCCTTTGCGCCCAGATCGGTTCGAGCATCCCTGCCTACGCGTCCGTCTTTCTCATCAACGCGTCCGTTCCGTCATGAAGGAAGGCTCCGGACTGTGGCCCGTCACGGCCGCAACGCATCGCCATTCGGTGTCCGTCGTCGTGAATCCTGAGGATGCCGTCCCGGCTTCTCTCCACATCTGCATCCGTTTGAGTCCCGAGACGGAGATCTATAGGGCTATTGGCTCCGTCGTGACGGGTTCCTGACGGATCTCGAAGAGATCTGATAACGAAAAGCCGGGGATTTTGATTTGTGGACCGTTCACACATGCAATATACGTCACAGTACCTGAATCCGGGGTTCATGGAGTCAAATTGAGGCTTAAATCTATCTCCAAGTACTAAAAAAAAAAAATTAAAAATTTTGAAGTTGTATACACCTTTCAAAGGTGTATATGGGTCAAATCAAAGTGAAAAAAAAAGAAGAAAAAAAAAAGACAAATATGCCTTGGTATGACCAAGATGGATCAAACCTCACAAAACCATAATAATATATCAGACCAAAATGGGTCAAAGTAAAAGGTCAAAGATCAGACCAAGTTGGAACAACAACTTCAAAGAGACCAGGTGGAGGAATCAAGTCCAAAAAAAACCACGCAAACGAGAGCGCGACCGAGCAACAACAGAGCAACCGGACCAGACCAGTTTCAAACGAGATGAGCTGGACCTGGCAAAAGTTGACCAACGTGGGAGGCCAAAGGTATCGGAAAACTGCAGTGACTCTGACTGATTGTGAGTGTCCAACATGTCCTCCAATCATCAAATCGCTCCACGCACAGCAAAAAATGAGGACAGGAGGAAAAATGAAAATGGAGGACGAAAATTCTTGTGGTGCGGGCAAGGTGAGAGGAGAAAGCAGAATAACGCGCAAGTGATCTTGGTTGGAGAGATCAGACTTGACATGGGCGCGCGGGGGCCAGGGCATAACATAGAAAATCGGTTTTATTATTTCGCCGGGGGCCATTTTAGTGGACCATCGACCACTGACCAGTAATAGGTGTTGCAGGCGCGCCAGGGGTGCCCGATTTTATTTTTTAATGCGTCGAGGAGCTTGGTTTCCCAATTTCGCCAAATGCGGCTAGCCCCAAATCGCGTTGCCAGCTGCAAGTGAGTGATCTGGGATCAGAGCTCCCGACGCGCGAAAAGTACTTAACCTCTACGTCCCCCGCCAACGTTATCTCTTCCACTTCTCATCAACCAATTGTCATCACAACCACTCTCTTCGCCTCTTCCATCCATCTCAACAAAGTCTTTCAGACTCCTCAATCACTTCATTTTAATCTACCACCCCCAACCACCCAACCTTCAAAATGACTGGCGGCGGAAAGTCTGGCGGCAAGGCCTCTGGTTCCAAGAACGCGCAATCGTAAGTCTTACCTCTTCGCCTACTTTGACGCGCCTTTTCGATCGCATCTTTTGCTTTGATCTCAAGCTAACACTCTTCTCCAGGCGATCTTCCAAGGCTGGTCTCGCGTTCCCTGTTGGTCGTGTCCACCGTCTTCTCCGAAAGGGCAACTACGCTCAGCGTGTCGGTGCCGGTGCTCCCGTCTACCTCGCTGCCGTTCTCGAGTACCTCGCTGCCGAAATCCTCGAGTTGGCTGGTAACGCTGCCCGTGATAACAAGAAGACCCGTATCATTCCCCGTCACCTTCAGCTCGCCATCCGAAACGATGAGGAGTTGAACAAGCTTCTGGGTCACGTCACCATCGCCCAGGGTGGTGTCCTTCCCAACATCCACCAGAGTATGTTCTCCGCTTTGCTTCATCACTTTACACCATCACTAACATCCCTCCAGACCTTCTGCCTAAGAAGACGGGTAAGACTGGCAAGAACGCTAGCCAGGAGCTGTAAATGGTTCATTTGGTTCTTGTTTTTTCCATGCGATGGCTGGTTGTTTGGGTTGTCATGACAAAGGGGTCACGGTTTAAGGGTTCATACGGTTGTTTTTCATCAGTTTATTCGCGCGTTAGGGTTGTACAATAATCCCCCACGGCTATGGTCATGAAATAAGAATACTTCAAAGATCTACATCATCGCCTCTTGGTCCTGCTGTGAATGTTTTCGCCACTTGATATCATCATCTTATCTTGCGTGACTATGTCTTGCTCTCGCTGCCCTGAACTTGGCAAGCCAGCTGTTTGCAACTGCCATTTCCTTGTGATCCGCATTCAACTATCGCTTCCAAATAACCATTTGCTTGCGGTGATTAGCTTTCCAACATGCACCATCGATAAGATTCCCGGCGCTCGTACGAATAGAGTGTCAGTAAATGCTGATTCTTGTGGTTGAACCTCAACCTCGTTCGCACTGATGTGGTCCTTGAATGACCAAATTCATTTGATTCATGCTACAGTCCTCTCCGCGAGCCCATCTGTATCCTCTTCTATGTACATATATCCTCTCGTACAGCCCAAATAATCCAGTCGAGTTTTTAGTGTCGGTTGACAGGGTGTGGGGGAGCTGGTCACATATCAGTTTCCGGATTATCCATGGCAGGGTGCCACCGGGTAGGTACTCACGGTCGAGAACAGGCGACGGGAGGTTTCGCTCGTACTTGGAACCTGCGGCGGTATCATTAGCATTCTGCACATGACGACTCTTCCCGTATGCTGGCGAGACATACCTCCGGGGGCTGTCGGGGGAGTATAAGGGTCAGGGTGCTTCCAGCTCTCTAGCAGCTTCTCGGTCTCGGTCAATAGAGCCTGTGCATCGGAATCAGCGCCGAGATCATCTTCCAGTCGCCAATTTGTGACAAACCCTTTGATGCCGGGGATCGGTGACATTGCGGTTGGCCTCGAATAGTGAGCGAATATACATAGCCTGGCCACGCCACAGGTGTCGATGGACGGCCCAATCTAGCGCCAGCTTCAATGAGCGGCGGTAGAGGGATCTGGATATGATGACAGTCAGCGCATGGAGCTCGATGAATCGGCAATCGCTGGGCCGGCGGTTCGGGAGGAGGTAAAGGTTACTGACAAGGCAGCTCGTCGCGTCGACATGGTTTGTGAGGTAGTGAGAGTACGCGTGACCGGGCCCAGTCGAGAGAGGCTCCTCGCTATCGGGCAATTGGTCGGTTTTCGCGGGGATATCTGCCGTCTGGCGTTCGCTCGAGGGTTTCGTTGTTATGCTGGCCGTCTCGGTCGAGGTTGGGATACCACGAAGAATGTCGACAATGACGGCAAAGATTTGGTGCCTTGTTGCCTCGTTCCGATGAATAGCCGATCGGCTTCAACTACCCTGTACCTCGAAACAATATCGATTCAATGCATTACTCGTTCGACAGAGGCTTCTTGAACAAGCTGAACGGTCTTATGGGCTTCTATGTGTTAAATATAATGATAAAATCAATTAGAAGCTAGATCGAACGAAGCTGGCGGCTCGATCTTGATATCTTGATAATGATTGCTGATTTAACATGCATATGACAAGACAGTACTTGCAACTAACAAGTGGATTTGAAGAGAATGTCAAGCTCAGCTACCATGTCGGTGGCAATGAAAACCCTGCCTCAAAAGAATGAAAGCGAGTGAGAATTAGTTTTCCTTGAGTAAGTACAAAATTCATTGTTGCTGGTATCAGTATGAGCTATTCAAATGGTGCCAGAGACAGCCTGGTACAACAGCAATTGAAGTGCACGGACCAATATCCGAATTAGTTTTATGCGATATCCCATTGGTTGATCTTAAGCTGCCAGAACGAGGTAGCTTCGAGCTGAAACTGGGGAGAAGCCGCGCCACATATCGCATGTTGAGCCACACTCGCAGTACCTTGGCTCCGAAATATGACTTATACACTCCGGCAATAGTGCACTGACTGAGTGCATCGTAGTAAGAACTCTGGTACTGTCATTGAGCACTCGAACTTGAGGCCTCACTAGCCTCAGTTGCTGTGATATATCTGATGGAAGAGTAGTTGAGCTGGGTCCTTGTGTCTATTTGGCATTACATGAAGGCATGAGACATGATCGACATACTGAAATCTCGAATCCAGCAGCTACGGACTGCAGTAGGAGCAACGACAAGTACTCAGCGAATCCGGTCATTTGAGCTGATATGAGATGTTTATGATCAGCCTACTGGAGTCTCACTGGTAGCGCACTGAACGAGATGTATGCTGAGCTGGCTGATACAAAGTGGATGTTTGTAAAGCAAGAAAGGGGCACCCAAGCTGAAACCCTTTAATTTTCAGCTCACTAGAGTTTATACTAAACATGATGGACATTCCTAGAGTGAGGCGGAATATTACTCACACTGCACCACGGAGCAATGTCGCCTAAACGTGGTTTATAACGGGGATACCCAATCCACCAGCATGCTAACAACTACTTCACCATTATACCGAAACAATTAATTAGTAAATCTAAAAGCCAGAAAAGATACAGTGACATGTAGTGACATGGTGCTATATACGATTAGCTGTGGCCTAATTGAGGGTGAAGATGCAGCTGTTCCCAGGGCGACGGTGAAACCTGCGAAGCATGGAAGGCCTCTGGATGTGAGAACAAAAGAAGAGCTTCACCGATATTATACCAAGGGGCCTCAATCATACTGATAGGTTGTCCACCTGAAACTGCGAGCTGCGTGAATGTCTTTGTGTCCTAGGTCCGGCTAATGGCTAAGTATGAACACCGAAGGGTAAACTTCTGAAGTTGAGATCAGTACAGTCATGCTTTCTCGAGGCCTTACGCACCCCAGTGTCCAGTTTGAATTGACGGCCGTGCTGAACTCCTGAGAAAGGCTTCATGATATATAAAAAGTAGTACATACGTTCATACCGCGGATGAAGGACGAAGAAGCGAGACTGAATACAAGTCTAAAAAGGGGTGAACGGACAACCTGAACTTGTGAAAGCATTTCTATAGAGAGTGATACGATTCGTGAGGAGTTGCATAAAAGAATAGCTCTCAGAGTACAGGGTCTCAGGGATACTCACGTCACCAATGTAGCTGGCCCGAAGACTTGGGCATTGGGAGTGTTGGCACTTAACGATTTTTACCGTAAAAGTGGCTCATTGTGCATGGAGTACTCAATTGCTGCAAATTTCGGGTTGGTGTTAGATTTATGCTTGAGTTCCTCTTGGACAAAAGCTCGTTTCAAGAAGTCTGACTCACGGATGAAGTTCTTTCTCCCTGATCCTTGAGATTGTCATAGGGAGTGCGGACGTAAGACCAGCAAACCAGCGGATATGATAAGCAATGTGAGAGAAAACTGATGGTCCAGATATACAGTGACTCGATAGCGACATTCGCCAGACGATAAAATGTCTGAAAAGAGAGTGCCGCTGGTAACTCGGAAGCAAAAGTTACTATCAGGAACGATCAGACTTACAGTCACGACCCCTAGACCGGAAGTCGACGAAACACAACCCAAAGATGTTTCTATGTACCAAAGTTTAGACACTAAACATGAGCGAAAGTCTGTTGAACACCATGGATCTTGCCGTGAGAGTTGAAACGAAGAAAGGACTTGGCAGAGACTGGGTGATTGTGTGACGGCTGTAAGAACTTAATATGAACTGAAATGCCATCCCCAAGCCGAATCGCGACGTTGAAAGGCGAGTGTCAGGGCCCTCAAGAGGAGAGCTTGTTCTTCTGCCATGTTCCCCAGAGGAGTCACACTGGAGTCCCTGAGGACAGCAGAACTATACCGAGAGTCACTGAATTCGTCTGTGTCACTGATTATCTATTAGTACTCAGAAAAGTTTGACCAGGGCGCAAGGTTATCACACAAGCTCCGGACTTTGGTCTTGGTAGGGGCGAGGGGAATATTTTCGCAGAACAACCTGTCATCTTCCAATGGACTGAATGAAACCCAAAACTTCTCACTGACCTAGTCCAAAGACTGCTACTGTTATAGAGGCAGAATAAAGAGTAGAAAAGTGCCAATGGGGAACGAGAGTGGCCTTGGGAGATGATGTTACAGCAAGCAAAACCAGCACAGAATAGGCGAGAATACTCGTATTCTTATTCATGTAGATCAACCGACGAAATCCGACTTGGGCATCAATATTGCTAGTATTGCACCTTGAAGTCCCCCTGAAATACTGGTCAGTACGACTACTCATACGCATCCATGATACACAAATCCGAAACACTCTGTACCTTGGAAGACGAAATCTCAACAAGGAATTGAACGAGAGGTGGGAGCGCAACCAAAAGCTAAGCGACAACATTCACGACACTGCATGTGGAGCGAGTGAAACTGGTTCCCGGGCATCATCAGTTCATACTCAATCTTGGCTGAGAAAGGCCACAAGGCCAGCCCAAGAGAGACCAACATGAGAAGCTGGCATTCTTTTCTAACAAGAACTGAAATCGAATTGGCGCTTGTCGGTGAAGGATGGGGTTTTCACACATATTTGACAGGCATCAAACCCAATCACTGTACTTCTGGCAGCTGTGATGCCTGAGCAACAGTCCGAGGACAAAGCTTTATACGCGAATGATACGCCGGATCATCTTTGGTGATCAAAGACTTTGTGCTGGAGAGGCGTTGCTAGGCGTAACCACTGAAGGAGGACTAGAATACTTTCACGCCACTGATTGGCAAGGGACCTGAAAGCCATAAAGGGCACAGGGAAGAAGGATGTATTCAGTACAGAAGATCTCTCCTTATCCTGTCTAGCCACCTCAGAACCGTGAGGGAAAAGCTGATGTCCCATTGACACGACTGGGCTGGACCAATAGCCAAAACAAATCTGACGTCTCGCTGCTCTGCAAACAATAAGAATCAAGACGGCCTCAATCACCATCAGTGGTAAGTGGGCATATGGTTGTGTAGGCTCTACGTATCGTTGTTTTCTGCCAGGTACGCCAACCTTTTGACAGTTCGATATGCATCAAGTTGCTGTGGGAAAATACGGTTTATCACTACTCCATGGCACGCACATGTGAAACTGGACGATTACAAGGCAATGGCCAAGATAGACACAGAACTTTGCGCACACATCAAAGGCCAGTATAAACACAGGAGGACACTAGCAATAGATTGAGAAAAGGAAAGCATCATGAGCTTTGGCTTAGACATTACAAGCCCTTGAACATTTTAGCGTGTTATTAGAATTGACATTCAGAGGAAGAACAGCGTTGTTAATGTGCATGTTCTCAAGTGGCTGGAGCTGTAGTGAATGGAAGCTTGCATCATTACCAACTTTCTCATTTCTCGCTTGCAAGTCCACGACCAACCCATATTGCAACTTGGATGGACCCTTATCGCGGAGAGCGATAATGCTTCATTAAATGCAGAATGTTTCCCGTCTCAAGTCGATATGCTCGGTATTTTATTAAATCGTGCAAATACGATGCCGATGTATGAGATCTACAAGTGAGCAGCTGGTGTTTTAAAGAGAGTCAATATGCATAGATAACAAATATTGTCGAGAGCTCAGTAAGGATATTCATAAATACAGGCAAACAGGTAGAGAGATTGTTGCGAGTCTTATGCAATTGAATGGCATGCAGGTTTATGCACTGAGAGTTATGCTTACCAGCCTCACTTTACTATCTTATCCATTCTCGCACTACGGCATTGATTAATGTACCTTTCTCGCAAGGTACAAAGGAGCTAAGCTTATCAACCCCACGTTTGGAGGTGGACAGAGCTGCCAGTAACATGGATATGCAGATAAGCGAGGATTGAAGTAGCAGATAGGTAATTATAATGCTGGCCTGTAAGCCACTATAATCCAGGGGGTTATAGAGGGTTTTCTAGCAGCTTATAAGGCAGATATAGTAATATAACTACTAGTAATATAAAGGTTATTATAAATATTTTTAATTTATTATATAAAACTTAATATATTATTATTTTTTTATATTACCTAGGTGATCTGGATCTGTATAACTAATCAAGCTGATTAGGCTGCATTTAAAGACAGCCATCCTGACTAGGCTTGATCTGCCCCTCGAAGAGAAGTTTATCCTAATGGCTTTGGCCATCTTATATAATACATAGCAATCTTTGCCCTTAGCTTGCTTTAGCACCGGTCTAATTATATTAATAAGATTATAATTAGTTATATAATAGCCCTAATTAGGCTATAGGCTATTATATATAGTAGGTATTATATTAGTGGCTATAATTAATATTAGTAAGTATAATTAGAAGAGAGGAAGTTAGTTTAGGGAATATATTTTATAATAAATAGGCTAGGCATAGTATTCCTTTAGGTAGGATAAAGAAAGAAAGATAACCTAACTGCTAAGAGGTAATTAATATTAATACTACCTAGTTAAGGTAATAATTATATTATTAAGGTAAATAAACCTTATATAATTTTAAATTCTATAATAATAGCCTATTATAAAGGTTTTACCCCTAGTTTAAATCACTGCTTTTCTACTAATTTTACTAAATCTATTCTTATATATAAGGTTAATTAATTATATATAATATTATATATATTTAATTAATAAAGTTATAACTTCAGGTTAATCTGACTTTTACTAACTAACTTATATAAAAGTTAACCTAATTCCTTTAATTCTAACTTTAATAAAATTTCTAAACCCTGCCTTTATCTTATATTTATCTTTACTTCTATATAAGAGGGAGGATATAAAGTACCTATTTAGCCTTAATAATTATAGTCTTAAGCTACTCTTTATACTAGGCTAAGTTACCTATAAATATAATAAGGAAAGCTATCTCTTTTGCCTTAAAAGACTAGCCTTATTATAAGGCTTCTTCTAGCTTCTTTAATCTAGCTAGCTTTCTAGCTAGCTAGGTTAAAGATATTATATTACCTAGGTAACCTAGATCTATATAACTAATTAAGCTAATTAGGCTATATTTAAAGATAGCTATCTTAACTAGGCTTAATCTGCCTCTTAAAGAGAAGTTTATCCTAATAGCTTTAGCTATCTTATATAATATGCAGTAATCTTTGCCCTTAGCTTGCTTTAGCACTGGTCTAATTATATTAATAAGATTATGGTTAGTTATGTAATAGCCCTGATCGGGCTGCAGGCTGTTGCGTACAGCAGGTATCGTGTTAGTGGCTATGATTGATGTCAGCAAGTGTGACCAGAAGTCAGTTTGGGGAACGTACTTAGGAAGTGTGATGGATGGACCAGGCGCGGTATTGTCTTAGTCCTTTGGGTGGGATGAAGGAAGAAGGGTGACCTAACTGCTGAGAGGTAACTGGTATTAATACTGCCTGGTTAAGGCAGTAATTACGCCATTAAGGCAGATAAACCTTATATAATTTTAAATGCTGTAATAATAGCCTGCTATAGGGGTCTTACTGTTTAAGCCTTTATAGAAAAGTTAAAAAGCTTAATAGCCTTATATAAGGCTAATAGTAAGGAAAAAAAAATAATCTTTATAATTATATTATATATATCTTATAGAATTCTTATTAATTACTAAGGATTAAAGAACTTTTATATTAGTTTATAATAAAATAATTAATTATAAAAGGGTTAAAATACTAAGATATTAATTTAAGATTAATAATTAAATATCTTAGTCCTTTAACCTTAATATATTAATATATATTCCTATTAGTATATAAATATACTTATTATAACCCTATAGAACTTAGCTTATTAATTATTAATAAAACCTTTTTATATTAATTAAGCCTAATATATATTAAATCTACTATTTAGAAATATAATACTTAATAATACTTAGTACTATGCCTTATATAATCTGCTAATAATAAACCTAGTATAGCTAAGTTTATTTATAGTTAAAAACTAATTATTATAATAAATATTTAAATTATATTAAATTTTAAAGATATTTAAATATTTCTTATAAGGCTAATTAATAACACTTTTAAAAAAAAGAATTATAATAAGGCTTTATAATAAATTAAGTAAACTTTAAGTAAATTTATATTTATAATTATTTTATTTAAAGTAATATAGTTAATTATAAATACTATTTAAGTTATTTATATTAAATAGTTTTAATATTTATTATACTTTTAAATAAAATCTAGTTTCCTTTAAAAAGTATTAAAGACAACTAAGTAGTAAACTGCTATTATAAACTTATTCTAGGAGATCTTTTAAATAGTGCTCTATGGCATCCTTAGCCGAATTATAAGATAAAAGCCTTGCCGAATACTTCCTAGACTATATATATATACTAAAGTTGACTTTTTCTTAGAGAAGGATAAGTGGTTATATTTAACTGAGAGCCCTTTATTTAACAATAAATCTTTGCTTAACGGGATTCTCTACATTAGATATATAGTTCTCCCAATTGGTCTCTAGTACTTCAGCAAGGTTAAACGCGCCGCCGAGTATTTCAAAACGATTTGATTTGCGACAACGCCGCATAATCAGCTTGTTCATATCTTGAAAACCATTCCATGACACCAAGTTGCAGATAATATCGCCTTTTGACCATTGTATCTTTGACTTTGGTTTAATAGTATTATGATGCATGTCATCCGCGGCCATTGGCTGATCATAAGAGAATTCATGTGTTTTTCGACCCACAAATTCTACACAGCCCTCGTCGGTAACGTGTACGTTGAAATCGCCATAAGGTCTAGATGTAATATTAGGCCGCTTAACGATCCGCCAATCTGGGACCCACGAGGGTAGGTGATTCTGAGCCTCTGCCGTTCCTCTGCAACCATGGCTTGCTGCAAGGAGAATCTCGGCACCTTTTCCGACATTGATCATATGGACAGCGAATCGAATGTAGTTCTCTTCGACAGATTGTGCGTAGTTTACAAGAAAATCAGAGCCGACAGATGTATGCGGCCACCCTAGTGTCAAAAACGCCGCTATTCGGTCTCGGTCATCCATGCCAGCGAAGCCATAAAAGTTCTCAATGCTTTCTAACACTGAATCAAAATTCGAGATGTTTCGCCATATAAGTAGTCGGTATGCCGATAATTCCTGCAGCGAATTACAATCTTCCTCGTGAGAGGTTGATAGCGTCTCTAAAGCAAGTGAGAAGTCCTTCCAACTTAACTGGTGACAACCAAAGTGAATTGTGACGTCTCTGGCGTTATACGCTTCTTGGATGATCCAACGTCGAGAAAACCATGGCAGCTGAAGGAAGGCTTCGATGTCCTCACAGGTAATGTCAATTGTCTCTGACGTAGTTATCGACATAACATCGTGGTTGAAGATATCTAAGACTTTTAATAAAGGCGGTAGGCTCCACGCGAGGCGACCCTTCCGCCATGGATGTAAAGTTCGAGCTGGAGAGGCCCATAGGAATAGCTGGTGGAGTCTATTATCCTTTTCTGGAGATAAACCTTTACCCAACCATATAATCACAGATCGGGCGGTTGAATATATTTGACCCATCAATGGGATCTGTGCCGACTTTTCTGTATTATCCAATTGATTAATGCAGATCGAATCTACCCAGAGAATCCTCGGTGCATTAGAGAGAAGACGACGAAGGGCATCATAGAGGTTTTGGCGAATCGAAAACCTCTTTCCTCCTAGAATTATATCTTGAGACACGAGAGGGTCTCCCCAAGTATAAGACAGTGCTTCGAACATGCCAACCTCTTCATTGCCAAGTGGGTATTCTTCGAGATCTCCCGTAAGTGGGTTACAAACGGCTTGAGACGGATTTAGATGCAGTAATCGAATACATATAGAGTTTGGGCATGCATAGAGAGGCTTGTAAGAGAAAAGTTGGGCGGACATTGTTTAGAGGGACTAGGTCTCCGTAGTTAGGGGTACAAGCTGGGATAATAAATATACTATACGGTTTCTTTAAAAAAGTAGAATCAACATCTAAAGTGAGAACCAAGTATGAATAATATTACAGCCCCGCACGTGTAGCACGTGACACCTGCCTTTTCTACTGATAAGGGAAAGTGGATACATAGAAGTAGAGAAGAAGTAGAGGTAATATAAAATCTCATAGTCTAGGCTCTATTATTAAACATATCCCTTAGTTTAGTTTACTTATTATATCATAATCTCATTATATAATTTATATTAATAAATCTTTTTTTCCTAATATATAAGCTATTAATATATATAAGTATAGTAAAATTAGGGTTATAATACTTATATAAAATAAAAAATAAAAGTTTTAATATATATTAAATATATAATAAGAATTAACTTAGAAGAAGATAAAATTAAAAAAATTAAAAAAATAATTAATATTAATATTTAATTTAAAAGAAAAAATATAATAATAAAAATATAAATAAGAAAGAATATAATAATAAGAAATATAATAAAATATAATTTAAAAGTTAAAATATTAATTTAATAATATAAAAAGTTAAGCTAAAGGCCTTATAGTAAGATAATAAAATAAGGTATTTATTTTTAATATAATATAATATAAAGTATTATATATTATATAAAAAAATATAATAACCTTAATATTAAGTCTTAATAGATTATATAACTATTATCTTAAACCTTAAGATTTAATTAAATAAGTAGCTTTAATTTATATATATAAAAAAATATTTTCCTTATTTTTAAAAGGTTAAATACCTTTTTTATTATTACCCTATTAAGGTAATTATTATTAAGGCTTTAATCTTAAAAGATTATATTAAAATAAATTAAAACCTTAAACTTTATTATAAGATATATTATTATATAATTACTATTAATAATAATTAACCTAGCCTTAGTTATTTAACCTTAGTAATTAATAGTTATATAATTAATCCTTTAATAAATTTTAATAATATTAATATTAAATATATCTTAAGTTTATATTCTTTTTTTTTAGAATAATAAGATTATAAGTAAATACCTATTATATATTAAGAAATTATAGTTAATATAGTAAGTTTATTTTATAATTTTAATTATTAAATATAACTTTTTATTATTAAAAATAATATATTTCTTATTAAATATATAATTAAATAAAAAAAATATTAGGAAACTTAATTAATTACTTAAAAAAAGATTATAATATATTAAGGTAGTAATAAGCCTTTATTAATAATATTATATTAAGTAATAATAATAATATATATTAAATATAATTTATAAAATAAAAATATAAAGTTTAATTAATTAAATAAATAATATAAATATTTTATTATAAGAATTAAGGGCTATTATTAAATAAAAGAAAAAAAAAAAAGAAAAAAAAAGAGAAATAGTAAATTAAGAAAAAAAAGGTTTTAGTATTTAAGAAAAGACTATATATATATAAAGCTTATAGCTAAGTTAATAAGTTAAGAATATAATAAATTAAAGTATAAGATAATATAATAAGAGAAATATAAGTTAAGGATAAATATAATTAGATAATACTTAAGATATAAACTTTATATAAATACTAAAAATAATAATATTTTAAAGTAAATCCTAAAAATTAAATTTAAAGATAAAAACTTTAGAATATAAAATATAAATTCCTAGTTTAAACTACTGCCTTTTTACTAATTTCACTTTATCTATTCTTATATATAAGGTTAATTAGTTATATACCCTATTATATGTATTTAATTAATAGAGGCTAGTTATAACTTTAGGTTAATTTAATATTTATTAACTAACTTATATAAAGGTTAACCTAATTCCTTTAATTCTAACTTTAATAGAATTTCTAAACCCTGCCTTTACCCCGTATTTATCTTAGAACTCTATATATAGACTTCCTATCCCTATGCTCTTATAGTTTAAGACTATAATTAGGCTAGTTTTTACTAATTTAGAAGTAACCCCCCTTTAATAATAATAACCCTTTTAGATATATTAAAGAGCTACTTTTTATATATAACTAAGTTTAGACCTATAAAGGTAATAAGAAAGGCTACCGAATTTAACTAAAAATAATAACCTTCCCTTAGGCCTATTTTTAAGTGTTTAAGACCTAATAGCTTAGAATTAACCTAATTTAAATTAATTAAATTAATATAATATTTCTAAATTATATAACTAATTAACTAAATTAGGCTATAATTAAAAATAATTATCTTAATAAGGTTAGATATATATCTTAATAAAAGGTTCTTCCTAATAATAATTATTATTATATAAATTTCCTTAAGTTTTTTTTTTATTAGTTATATCTAAGATAGGCCTAATAGCTAGATTAAAGTTATAGCTAGTTATATAATAAGTATTTTTCCCCCCTTATTATTAGCTTTATATAAGGCTATTAAGCTTTTTAATTTTTCTATAAAGGCTTAAATAGTAAGACCCTTATAGCAGGCTATTATCACAGAATCTAAAGTTATATAAGGTTTATCTGCCTTAATGGCATAATTACTGCCTTAACTAGGCAGTATTAATGCCAGCTCTTAATAAGTTAATTTAAGTATTATCTAATTATCTTTATTTTTAATTAATATTTCTCTTATTATATTATCTTATAACTTAATTTAATTTATTATTAACTTATAAAGCTAGCCTTAATTTACCAATATTTGTAGTTTTTCCTTAAATATTAAAACCTTTTTCCTTAATTTGCCTTTTTCTTCTTTTTTTCCTTCTTATTTTCCCTTCCTTATCCTATAATAGTCCTTAATTCTTATAATAAAATATTTATATTATTAATTTAATTAACTTGACTTTTTCCCTAGTTTAAACTACTGCTTTTTTACTAATTTTACTTTATTTATTCTTATATATAAGGTTAATTAGTTATATGCCTTATTATATATATTTAATTAATAGAGGTTAATTTAATTTTTACTAACTAACTTATATAAAAGTTAACCTAATTCCTTTATAAAACCCTGCCTTTACCTTACATTTATCTTAGAACTCTATATATAAACTCCCTATCTATAAGCCCTTATTAATTTAAAAGCAGCTCCTTCTTAATAGTAATAACCCTTTTAGAAATATTAAAGGGCTACCTTTTATATATAATTCAGTTTAGACCTATAAAGGCAGTAAGAAAGGCTACTTTATCTAACTAAAGGTAATAACCTTCCCTTAGGGCTTTTTTTAAGTCTTTAAGACCTAATAGCTTAGAATTAACCTAGTTTAGATTAATTAAACTAATATAATACCTCTAATTTATATAACTAATTAACTAAATTAGGCTATAATTAAAAATAACTATCTTAATAAGGTTAGATTTATATCTTAATAAGAAGTTCTTTCTAATAGTAATTATTATTATATAAATCTCTTTAAGTTCTTCTTTACTAGCTATATCTAGGGCAGGCCTAATAACTAAATTAAGGTTATAGCTAGTTATATAGTAGGTATAATTATATAATTATAGCCTATTTTAGATAGTAGGTATTAAGGCGGTATAGCTATTATACTATTAGTAAGAAGGGCTAAAAGGAGGGGGAAAGTTAGGTTAGGAAACTTACTTAAATATAATAAATAGACTTGGCGTAGTATATTATAAAGGTTAATTAAAAAGCAGTCTTTTAGGTAAGATAAAGAAAGAAGGGTAACCTAACTGCTAAAAGCTTATATTAATACTGCCTAGTTAAGGCAGTAATTATGCTATTAAGGCAGATAAACCTTATATAATTTTAGATTTTATAATAATAAGTTACTATAAGGGTCTTATTATTTAAGCCTTTATAGAAAAGTTAAAAAGCTTAATAGCATTATATAAGGCTAATAGTAAGGAAAAAAAAGAAAAAAAAAATAAGAATAAGGGTTTTTAGCTTATTTTAATATAGCCTTTTAAGGTTAAAAGCCTTAGTAATAATTACCTTAAGAAGGTAATATTAAAATGGATTTTTAGCTTATTAAAAATAAGAAAAATATCTTTTTTATATTTATAAGTTAAGGCTACTTATTTAATTAGATCTTAAGGTTTAAAATAATAGTTATATAATCTACTAAGATTTAATATTAAGGTTATTATAATTCTTTTATATAATAGATAATATTATATGTTATATTATACTAAAAATAAAATATATATTTTATTATTTTATTTTAAATCCTTTGGCTTTACTTTATATATTACTTAATAGGTATTTTAACTTTTAAAACTATAAACTTAATATAAATAAATTGTCTTATTTAAAACCTTATTTATTATATATTAATAGCTTTTATTTAAAATATATTATATTAATTACTAAGTAATATAATATTATATTATTAAGATACTTAATAATATAAGGCTAATACCTTATTATATTAAAATACTACTTAATATAATTAAAATAATAACTAAGGTTTAGTACTTATATATTACTCTTTATAACCTATAAGCTTAGATAAATATATATCTTATTATATCTATTAGTGAAGGCAGTGATATATAAGACCTTAATGAAGTACTTAAGCCCCTTAGGCTAAAGCCCTTTAATAGCTAAGCTATAAATATAATTCTATTCTTAACTTAAATAAAGGCTTACTTCTGCCTCTATAAGAATAGGCTAAATACCCTTATAAAGAAACTATTATTTACTATAGGCTTAATTTAAAGAGAAGTAAAAAACTAGCTTAAACCTATCCTAAGAGACTTCCTAGAGAAGAAAAAAAATATATAAGATTAAGGTACCTAGCACTTAACCCTTAAGGATAATTTTAAAGTAATTAATAAAAAGCAATAGGCTATAATCGAACTACTTATACTTACCTAAATAAATCCTATATAATATACTCTTCTAAGTTCTAATAGCTTATATTTAAGACTAAATAAGATAACAAAGTACTTATAGAAATTTAGCTAATAGACCTAAAAAAGGCCTAATTATATATATTACTATAGTAGTTAAGATTAATAAATAATAATATAAATATAAGAAAGAGAGAGTAAATTATAAGTAGGATAATAATCTTAATTTATATTACCTTAACTAGTAATATAACAATAATAACTAAGAAAGCTCTTAAAATTAACAAATAAAGAAAAGGAAATTAATAAAATTATACCTTATATAAAATATAAGCAGGACCTATACTACTAGGAGCCACCTAACCAGGTAATAATAATAACTAATAATAAGATATATTTAAAGTTAAGTATTAAATATATGACATATAACTACCTAAAACTCTAAAGGCCTAGGGATTTAAATTACGGTAAGTAAACCCTAGGACTAAATAGATAATAAGGCCTTTAGACAACTATATATACTTAAATACTAAGAATAATCTAAAGTAGTTATAAAATAGTCCTAAATTATATAATTATATTTATAAAACCTAAACCTAAGACTAAACCTAATAAAAAATAAAATAAGGAACTCTTAGAAAAAGAAAAGAAAATACTAAAGTATTTATTAAAATTGAACTAATAATAAATACTATTATTAAAGTATAAAAGATACTAAGAAAAAAGAATATTATTAGAATACATAATAAGTAAGAAGATAAAAACTAAAGAAAGCTAATAAAAATAACCTTAAAGAACCTTAAATTCTAGGAATAATAAGTAAAGAAAAGGTAATTCCTACTAAAGAGAATAAATAAGCCTTATTACTTAAGATAAAAAATAATATCCCTATAAAAATAATTACTTAATAAGATAAATTAACTCTTATAGTAAATACTAAAGATAGGTATATTATAAGATATAAAGTATTTAGGTTTACTAAGAAAATACTTTAAAAGAGAAATAAAGCTATTAAATAAGAGTAAGAGGTAAAAACTAAAATATATATTTACTATTAATAATACTCTTAAAGCATAAGATATAAAAAAGGCAAAATATAAGTAGTTATATAATATCTTTATAGAAAAAATAACAATTGCGCCATTGAGGCAGATGAACCATATATAATTTTGGATTCTGCGATGATAGCTTGCTATAGGGGTCTTACTGTTTAAGCCTTTGTAGAAAAGTTAAAAAGCTCGATGGCCTTGTATAAGGCTGACAGCAAGGAAAAAAAAAAAAAAGAAAATAGAAAAAATAAATAACTTAAGAATAAGTAGAAGTAGCCCTATAAACTACTATATAATAAAGTTAGAAAAGGGATATACTTATTACTAAAAGGTATATATAAAAACCTAAGGAATATAAAAATACTATTAATATAAGTATTACTAATAAAGTAAAGAAGATAATAACTATTTCCTAGTAGTAATACTAAGTATACCTAATAATAACTTATATTTTAAATAAGGTATATATAAATACTTAGTATATTAGTAGTATAATACTCTTAGAGTAGCCTTATTATAATTCAGTCTAGTATATTATAAATAGATTTATAAAATAAAAAAACCATTAAAAGGAATTAAATACTCTTAGTAGCTAATAGAAAAGTAAAAAAGGAACTTAATATACTGACTAAAGGAAAGTAGTAACTAGCTAGCTTATAATAAATTTATAATTTCCTTATATAAAAAAAACAACTTAAACAAGTTATAAGATAATACTAAGAATATAAAAAAGAATATTAGGAATAGATTAATAAAAGATTATATAATTACCTAGTAAAAGAACTATTTATTAATAATATAAGCTTAGATATTACTAAAGACTTATAAGGTTAAGAAGAGGCTAATAGACTTTACCTATATAATAACCCTATGGATCTTTAACAGCTTAATAAGACTATAATTATAAAAGATGTAAATAGTAGTAAATTATTACTAGACAAAAAATACATCTTTAAGCCTATTAATCTTATAAAAGGATTTAATTAGACCTTAATTAATAATAAATAACCTACATAAGAAATTACATTAAATAAATAAGATATAAAACTAAAAGAATATTTTTGATAGTAATTAAATAATAAGGAATCTATTAATAATTGTCTTAATAAAGGAGGGTATAATAAGTAATAGTTATAAATAAATATATAAAAGTATATTAGGAAAAATCATATACTATTTATAAAAGAGTATTAGATAAGTAAAAAGTTGAAATAAAAATAACTTAGATTATTAAATATTCTAGGAGTATATAAAGAACTAATACTAAAATCCTGAATACTAAAGGTCTAAATTAAAGGAAAATACCTAAATACTTAGATTAATTATAAAGTTAAATAAAATTTATTAACCTAAGAGTAATTATATAATTAAGATTATTATAAAAAGTGAAATAAAAACCCTACTACTAATTAATATAAGAAAAAGAACAATTTAGCTATAATTATATAATTATAAATTAAAAGCTTAATTACCTTAAGGTCCTTATCTAAGGAAAGAATTAAGAAATAAACTTTAATATCCATCCTTCAAATAAGGAATTAAATATCCTCCTTAATATAAGCTAATTATAAAAGAAAAACCCTTATATTAACTAGAGGATTAACTAAGTTACCTTTTCTAATAATATCAATATAAATAATAAAATAATTATAATAAATAATAAGAGATTATAAACCCTAATTAAAAATAATAATAAGATAAAGTATAAAGTAAAGAATTAATTACCTTTAGGAGGAATATAATGAAAGTATATAAAAGGTAAAAATAATATTTTTTTCCTTTTTTTTTTCCTTACTATTAGCCTTTTATAAGGCTATTAAGCTTTTTAACTTTTCTATAAAGGCTTAAATAGTAAGATCCCTATAGTAAGCTATTATTATAAAATCTAAAATTATATAAGGTTTATTTACCTTAATGATATAATTACTGCCTTAACTAGGTAATATTAATACTAATTACCTCTTAGTAGTTAAATTACCTTTCTTTCTTTATCTTACCTAAAGGATATACCTATTCTATCTATTATAAAGTAAGTTTCTTAACCTAGCTTTTAACCCTACTTACTAATAATATAATAGCTATATTACCTTAATACCTATTATATAAAATAGCCTATAATTATATAATTATACCTATTATATAACTAACTATAACCTTAATCTAGCTATTAGGCCTGCCTTAAATATAATTAATAAGAAAGAACTTAATAAGATTTATATAATAATAACTACTATTAAAAAGAACTTCTTATTAAGATATATATTTAACCTTATTAGGATAGCTATTTTTAATTATAGCCTAATTTAGTTAATTAGTTATATAAATTAGAGGTATTATATTAATTTAATTAATTTAAACTAGGTTAATTTTTAGTTATTAGGTCTTAAAGACCTAAAAAAAGGCCTAAGAGAAGGTTATTATTTTTAGTTAAATTAGGTAGTTTTTCTTATTGCCTTTATAGGTTACTTAGTTATATATAAAAAGTAGCTCTTTAATATATCTAAAAGGGTTATTATTATTAAGGGGGAGCTACTTTTAATTAGTAAAGAGTTCTAAGATAAATATAAGGTAAAGGCAGGGTTTAAAGGAATTAGATTAATTTTTATATAAGTTAGTTAGTAAAAGTTAAATTAACCTAAAGTTATAACTCTATTAATTAAATATATATAGGAAGGCATATAACTAATTAATCTTATATATAAGAATAGATAAAGTAAAATTAGTAAAAAAGCAGTGGTTTAAACTAGGGAGATTCCTCTTTAGATATTATATCCAGAGAGGAGTAAAAATAATATAACTCTAAGATCTTAGGTCTCCTTAAAACTTAATTATATAACCTAAATAAATAATTAATATTTTAAAATATGCTTAAGAAAAGAAAATAATAAGATAGACTTCCCTTATTTATATTAATAATATACTAATATTTAGCTAATTTATTAAGTTTATTATATATTATATCTTAAAACCTATTTAACCTTCTTTATACTACTAGTATTAATATTATAACTCTAAGTCTTTAACATTAATGAATTAAACTTATATAAAACTTAATATATTTTCTTCTTATAAAATACTATATTTATCCCTCTTATATTAATATTATAAAATAATATATTCTTATCCTAGTTATGCTTTTATAGTCTAAGATTATAGCTAGCCTAGCTTATATATTATTAAGGCTTAGTCTTCTTTAATATCCTCTTAGCCTGCTTTTAAATAGCCTTAAGCTACTTATTATATAAGCTATTATAAAGGGCCTTAATAAATTTCTTCTCTCTCTGGCTTAGATTTATCTTTTTAATTAGCTTCCCTTTTAGCTTATTAAGTTTTCTTATCTTAGAATTAAGAAAAGCTTTTTTAATAAAAAAATAGTTATTATAAAGAAGATATATAAATAGGAGGATATTATAACTAAAGGCTATTAGCCTAATATAATTAATATTATCTTTATATAATTAGGCCTTTTTAATTTTTATTATTATATTATAGAGCTTATTATAATTATCTTTTTTAATAGCTTAATTAATTATATTAATTATATTATAGCCTTTTATTAAATAAGGTTTATTAGGATTAGCTATTTATAGCCTTTTTCTAATAGATATTATTATAGTCTAGCTATGATGCTGTTAGCGGTTACGATTAGAAGCTATTTAAAGTGGATTACTTACTGCGCAGTGGATGATTTAAGCGTGGTATCTAAAGGGGTTAGTGAAAGAGTGGCCTTTAACGTGGGTTGGAGGAAGAAGATTAGGGCTAGTTAAAGAGCAAGGCATTCTAGCTGTATTGTATATGGCTAGGTTCGGGCTATAATTAAGGTAGATAATTATAATAGTATTAACTTACTAAAGCTTTGCCTATTAAGAGGTTATAAATATTTAAATTATATTAGACTTTATAGATACCTAAATATATCGTTTAAGGTTAACTTATAAATATAAGAAATAAAATAGATTTAATATTATTATAAAAGAAAATAATATTTACAAGAACCTGTTTAGGAAATAACTTATAATAAAAATACTATAATGTAACTATTTGGATTATAAAATATAAATTAAAATAAATAATTATTATTTTAAAATATATAAAACTATAATAAAAAGAAATTAATAACCTTAAAGAAATACTTAGAAATAAAATTAATGATAAGAGATAATATAATACTTATCTTATTAATAGCATTTTTAGTAATATTTATTCTTAAAAGAATAAGAAATTATAATTTACTATAAATTATAAAAAATTAAATACTTTTATACTTAAGGATAAAATTTTACTTTTACTTATTATAGAACTTAAGGACTGTTTATCAGTGTTAGGAGTTAGTCACTGACTAATTAGTCATTTGATTTAACTATAGTTACTTTTAAAATAACTAATGACTAGTTAGTTATAACTAATTAGTTAATTAATTTAACTATAGTTACTTTTAAAATAACTAATAACTAATTAGTTAAATCACTAATTTGACTATAGTTATTTTAGTTATTTTAGATAATAATAGTTTAAATCTTTATATTTAATATAAATTTACTTTAATAAGAAGTTATATTATATTTATACTATTAGGTTTATTATATATAAATTATAATTTTAAATAAATACTATATAATCATTAGTTATAAGCTTTGTATTATATATAATACTCTTTAATAATAGTCTTTAACTTTATATAAAAAATTAAAGTTAAAGATTTTAAGATCTTAACTTAATCTAATTAGGCTATTCAATATATTTTAATCTTATATAATTTATTTAAAGACTATTTAACATATATATAATGTAAGAAAAATACTATATTATATTATTTAGTATATATTATAAGTTACTTATACTTATTTATTTATAGCTCCTAATTCTAATTTAATATTCTTATTTTAAGATTTCAAGATCCTAACTTAATCTAATTAGGTTACCTATTATACTTTAATCTTATTTAAGTTATTTAAAGACTACTTAGAGTATTCATAATATAAAAGAACTTCTATATTATACTATTTAATATATATTATAAGTTACCTATACGTTTTTATTTATAGCTCCTAGCCCTAACTTAATATTCTTATTTTAAGATTTTAAAATCTTAACTTAATCTAATTAGGTTCCTTATTAGATTTTAGTTTTATTTAATTTATTTTAAAAATATTTATAGTATATATAAAGAAGAAAAAATAGTATATTATACTATTTAGTATAACTATAAGTATAAAGCTATAAAGAGTAATATACTTAATATAGAAAAATAATAATAATAACTACAAGAAGATTCTATATTATTACTAACTTTAATTTTAACTCTTTTTTTATTATTATTTTTACTTTTTTCTTTATTTTCTTTATTTTTAATAATATCCTCTATCTAATACTTAAATTAAATATCCTTTTAGCCTATTAACTAATAAAGTTATTTTCTACCTCTTTTTCTTCTAATTTATTATTTAACTCCTTATTTAAGAAATTAATATCCTAAATTTATTAGCTTTTTAATAAAACTAGCTTTTTAACTAATTTTAACCTAATTCTATTTCTTCTTTTTATAATAATATTACTATAAAGGGAAAATATCCTATTAATAGAGGCAGAGGTAGCTAAAATAGCTAAATATCTTCTAGCTAAAATAGATAAAATAGGAAATTAATAGTAGTGTTCTTTCTAGTATATATAAGACTTTTTCTAATTTATAAATTTAATAAAAAATCCTTATAAAGAGATAAAAAATATTATAATACTAAATTTTAAGTATTAATTTTACTTTTTTAAATATAGTTTATATTTCTTAACTTTAGAAGTAAAACTAGGATATAAATCCTAATTTAAATTAGAATCTAAATTATTTGTTTTATTATTTCTTATAAATTGGATTTTAAAGCTTATTTAATAAGCCTTTAGGTGCCCTAATAGTAGTTTTATATTTAAATTTTATATTATATTTATATTAGTATTTATATATAATAAATATAATAAGATTAAATATAATAAAAAATAAAAAACTTACCTTTTAAATTCCTTAATAAAAATATCCTTGGTATTATCCTTAATAGTAAGATAATAATATAAAAGACTACCTTGTTTAAAATACTATAACTTAAATCTAGGATCTAAAATTATAAATAAAATAAAAACCCTATTTTTATTAGTATTTATAAGTTATAAGCAATAAATAAATGATAGTAAAAGGGAAATTATAACTTACTAATAATCCTTTAAATTTATTATACTTAATTATAACAGAAAGTATTTTTTATAGTTTTTTTACTCTAATATCTATAGCCTTAATAAATATCTAAAAAATAAATTAATATAAAAACCTTATTATATATGTAAAAAACCTATTAAATTTTCTTCTAATTTCTCCTAAAAAGACTATTTTAAGGAAAATAGATTTTTAAATAGCTAATAAATATAAGGAAGACCTAAAGAAATTATAACATAAACCTCTCCTTATTATTTAGTTAAGGCCTTAATAAATATAGAAAAAATACTATTTAAGTAGGCTAAAGCTTCCTAATTAGGACTAATTAGTCCTTTTTACTAAATTTTAATATTGAATAAATTTTATATAGTATAATTAATACACTCTTATAGAAGTAAAGCTATATATATTATATTATAAGTTAAATTCTATTTAGTAAGATTATTTATATATTTAAATTAGTATAATTTATATTATTATATAAAATAAGAGAATATATATAATAAAAATACTAATAAAAAACATGAAGAAGAAGAAAATATATATTAAAAGTAATAATAGTCTTATTAAAATTAGAAGGTAAAATACCCTTTTTTTTATATATCTAAATGTATTCCTTAAAAAAGGTCCTAATTGCTTATATATATTTTATTAAAGTTGTAATTTACTATAAATACCTAATAATACCTATTTAAATTAATAAAAATCCTTATAATATTTATATAATATATATATAAATAAATAAAAAAAGACTTATTAGAAAATTCTTCTTTTATTTTATTTTCTTCTAGATTTCCCCCCTTATTAATAGAATTAATATAATTAGATAGAAATAAATTAGATTTTTTAAAGGCTAAATAGCCTTAAAGAATATACTATATAATAAGATTAAGAATTTAGCTAATATATTTAATATTATTCTTAAATTCTTTTTTAGTATTATTTTTATATATAACTATATAAGACTTTAAAAAATAAGTATTTTTAGATATACTATCTTAGGTAATACTATAAATACGATAAATATTAGTACATATATATATATATATTAAAATAATAAAGAATAAGCTTACGTAAAAAGTAAATAAAAATTAATTCTAAAATAAGGCTATAAGGATTAAAAGAGGTATTATTAAATATAAAAGCTAGTATAAGCTTTAAAATACTGTTATATAGCTATATTTAATTAATTAATTAATTAATTAATTAATAAAGCAAATAGTTATATAATATAAAAAAGTACTTACTAATAAGTTAGTAAATAGGCTTAAAATTAGGTATTAAATAGGAAATTATAGCCCCTAAATAGAATTTATTTACTAAAGAAGTTTAAATCTTAAAAGTAAGGGAAAAAGTCCTAAAAGAGGGAATATATACTTTAAACTTATTATTAAAGATAGTAAGGCACTTTTTATAGTATTTTATTAAATAGATTTATAGGTTTTTTTAATTTATAATAGGGGGATTTCTTAAGATAAATTAGTTAGCCTTTAAAGAATATAATAATAAAAATATTTACTTATAGATAAAAATAAGATAATAAATCCCTAAAGGATTTACTTTTTAAAGAAGAAAAAGAAAGATTATTTTAAATAAGGAAATATAAAATCTTTTTAATAGCCCTTTCTGAGGTAAAGAATAGGCTAGATTTTATTTTTTTTATATATTAATTTATAAGTAAGTTAGTAGTTATTTTATAAATTAATATATAGTATGTAATAAATAAATTAAAAAAATATATATAAACTTACTTTTTTTATTTTTTCCTTTATTTATATATTTATTAGTATATTTATTCTCTAAGTACTATAAAGAATTAGAGGTCTTAAATCCCTTAATAATAGTAATTTCTTTTACTATTATACCTATATATATAGACATATTAGTTAAAGGCTATTCATTTATATATAATATTATATATAATATTATCTTCAAATATATCAATAAAGTAGAAATAAAAGACTCATAAAGTATAATTAATTTATATTTTTCTTTTAATAAGAGGGTTAATAGGAAGTAATTCCTAAGTAAAAATACTACTCTTAAAAATCTAAGAAACCTTATCTTTTATAGAGGGAAGTTAAAAATTAGGTCTATTATAAGTAGAATCTATAACCTTAGAAATAATACTTTTATTAGTAAAAGACTGATTAATAGTATTACTTTTAGAAATAAGAGACTTAAATATATTATAAATTAAAAAAGCTATTTTTAAATAATATAAGAAGAGTCCTAATAAATTAATATTTAATTAATATTAGTAAAGATAAGCTAAATTAATTAATATAAAGCTATTAGTAAAGAAACTCTTATTTCATAAAAGTTATTTTCTTATTTAAGTAAAAAATATAAATTTTCTATAATTCTATAAACTTAGAATTATTTATTATATTATAACTACTAAAAGTTTAATATTTTAATTTATAATACTTCTATAAACTTTATTTTTAAAAGTAAATTTAAAAATAATAAAATAGGTTATTTAATTAAAATTAAGTTTTAAAATAAAATATATTTATTTACTAGTATATATAAGTAAGGGGTAAAAAGAGGTAGAATATATTATTTTAAAACTTAAAGAAATACTGATTTTAATAATTAAAAATTAAGATAGGGCCTTTTATAATACTCTCTATTATAAATAATATATATTAGTTTTTTTTTTACTATTTTAAGTATTTTATTACTAAGGATATAAAAGAAAAGAAAAATAAAAGTAAAATAAATCTAATTAAGACTAAAAGTAAAATCTAATTTTAAAAGTAAGATAGTAAATTAGGTTTAAATATATTAACCTTAAAATAATTTCTATTATATATAATCTAAATAATAATATATTATATTACTTCTTACCTCTTAAATAGCTATATAGTTAATAAGATATTACTAAAATTAAGAATTTTACTTTAAGTAAATCTAGTTAAAAGCTTAAGATAAATCTTTTTTTATAAGTAAATTATTAAATTAAGGTTAAATATATTAATATTTCTGTTTTTTTAAGTTTATAAGTTAGCCTTAAAAGTTATATCTAAGTATCTCTAAAGTCTAATATAATTTAAATATTTCTTACCCCTTAGTAGGCAAAGCTTTATTAAGTTAATATTATTATAATTAGCTACCTTAATTATAGCCTAAACCTAGCTATATATAAACTTACTCTTTAGCTAGCCCTAATCTTCTTCCTGTAACCTACTTTAAAGGTCTTTTACTACCCCCTATAAATACTATACTTAAATTATTTACTATACTTCTATAGTAAGTAATCTAATCTAACTTCTAATTATAACTACTAATAATATTATAGCTTTATTATTATAATACTTAAAAGAAGCCTATAGGTATCTAATCCTTATAGGTATTATCTAATAAAAGGTTATAATATAACCTATAAAATTAAATAAGCTATTAAGAAAGATAATTATAATAAGCTTTATAATATAATAATAGGAATTAAAATAAACTAAGGAAAAAAAAATAATACTAATTATATTAAATTAGTAATTATTAGTTATAAGATCCTCCTGCTCTTATAGCCTTATTATTAGCTAATTAATAAAGGCTTCCTTAATTATAAGATAGAGCTGCTTTATAAGCTAGAAGGGAAATTACTTAGAGGGATAAATCTAAGCCAGAGGGAAAGGGAATTTATTAAGGCCTTTTGCAGCAGCTTATATAATAAGTAGCTTAAGGCTATCTAGTGGCAGGCTAAGAAGGTACTAGAGAAGACTAAACCTTAATAAAGACGAGGGGGATAGCATACTATGATGTCTGCTATAGATGGAAGAGGGGTAATTGCAGGGTTAAACCAGAGAAATAGGAAGAAAATATATTAAGTTTTATATAAGTTTAGTTACCTAAAGTTAAAGACCTAAAGTCATAATATCAGCATCGGCAGCATAAAGAGTATCAAATAGGTCATAGGATATAGCACGTAATAGACTTAACGAATTAGCTAAATATTAGTATATTATTAATATAAACAGGGGAAATATATTAATATAATAATAATTATAAATATATTTTATATATTATATTATAATATAATATAAAATATATTATCTTTTTTTATAAATAAGTATTAAATAATTATAATATAAATAATACAAATATACTAAATTAAATGGCTTTAGGTATATAAGTTAGTATATCTTAACCTTTAATACCTTAGTAATATAAAGAGGTAGTTTTAATATAATAATTAAATTAGTAGATTTAGGATAAATTAGGTGATTTTTTTTTAAAAGTTATAAGTTTAAAACTAGCTATTATAGTTTTTTTTATAATTTCTTTTTATATAAAAGTTAAAATATAATATTTCTTTATATATAATATATTTAGAAATTACTTTATAGTATTTTTTATTCTTTTTAAAGGTAATTTTATGTTAATTTAATTTATTTATTTATTTGATTAATTAATTTATAAGTTAGATTTTAATATATAATATTAATAATACTTATTATTATTTACTAAATATTATATATTATAAGTAAAGGTTTTTAATAATATTAATTTAAAAAGCTATATGAAACCTTTCATAATAAAACTAAAAGTAAAAGAAAAATAAAAATAGATTATTATATAGTTTCTATATTAGTTTATATAAATTTCAAGTTTATTTATTACTCTTATAATAAAAAGTAAGAAATTATATTTTTAAATTTTATAAAAATAAGTAAGATATTATAAATTAAATATAATATAATAGAATATTAAGAAGAGTATTTTTTAAATTACTATATAATATTAATAAATATAATATATTCAATATAAAAGTAAATTAAAGGCTTAATATAATAGTATTATATAGATAATAATATTTAAATATATAAATATTATAAAAAGATTTAAACTTTCTAATTTAAAGTTTTTAAGTTATTAAATTTATATTATTTAGATAAGTTATTTATATAAACTTTATATATTAATTAAAATAGTATTATATATTATTAATTTATTATATACTTAGAATTAATAATATATATATATTTATATAGTGATTTTATTAATATATTCTTTATTAAAGTATTATATAATTAAAAATATTACTTTAAGTAAGGTTTTTTTTGAAAAAGAATAATTAAATTAATAATACTTATTTTAATAATACTTGAATAGCTTATATATTATAAGTTATAATTTACTTCTAATTTAGTTAAATACTATTATACTATCTATAGAATATACTATATAATATAACATAATAACATACTAAATACCAGCTCCTATTAAAAGGAACTTCGGTTTATTTAAGCAGGATTTGGTTTTTTCCTAAAGGTTATAAGTTTAATTCCCCCTTATATAATATTCTTTTATTTCTTTAAAAAGGGTATAAATATATATAAAAGTTAATATAATATATATAAAATTTAAAAATCTTATATACTATAAATAATATATTATAATACTTTTCTTTTTATTTTATACTTTAAATAGCTTTAATATTATATTAAAATATATATTATTAAGCTAAAGAACCTTTAATTATAGGCTTCTATTTTTTTAATTTAATAATACTTATAAAGAAAAGGTAATTAATTTAGCTACTAATTTAATTATAATCCATAGTTAAATTAATTAACTAACTTAAAAGTATTAAAAATAATTATATTAAATCTTATATAGCTTATATATAGTATTAAGTATTATATATAAATTATATATAAAAACTACTATATAAATATAGTTATCTTTTTATTTTAAGTCTTATATAGCTTTTAGAATAAAATAAAATTAATCTTAAGAATTTAAAAAGCTTTAAGTAAAGCTCTTAAGTAGCTTTATTTCTAAAATACCTATATCAAATTAAGCTATATAGTTAAAAGTATATAGAAAATATATATACTATAAAGTCTATACTTTACTATATCATAGTAACCTTCATATTTATTAATAGTATTAAATAGCTTAAAATTATTACTTTTTTAGTAATTCTACTTTATATATAATAAGTAAAAGGATATTAAAAGTAAATTATTTAGCCTATTAAGATAGATTACTAAGTAATATAGCCTTTCTTATATACTATATCTTATACTAAATAATATAATACTTCTTTTTTAATTTTAGATATTTAAATAGAACTTTTATAGGTATTTTAAGAATAAAGTTACTTAAGAGCTTTAATTAGAGCTCCTTAAATTCTTTAAATTTACTTTATCTTATATTAAAAGCTATATAAGACTTAAAATGAAAAGAAAAATACTTTTATATAGCACTTTTCAAACCTAATTTATATATAATACTTAACTTCCTGTTTAGGCAATATAGGACTTCATATAGCTATTTTAAGTGTTTTTAGGCTAATTAACTAATATAATTATAGTTAGATCACTAATTTAACTATAGTTACTTTTTTAAGTAACTAATAACTAATTAGTTATAACTAGCTAGTCAAGTAATTTGACTATAGTTACTTTTAAAATAACTAATACCTAATTAGTCAGTGACTAACTAGTCACTGTGACTAATTAGTTAAGTTATGATTTGACTATAGTCTGACTAATTCCTAACACTGCTATTTATATAATAATTAAATCTTTATTACTTTAAACGTTAAAAGAGCTTATAACCTAATTTCTATTAAGAAAAGAAATAAATAGAAAATAGTCTTTAAAACTAAGTTTAAACTCTTCAAGTATTTAGTAATATTATTTGGATTTATTAATATATTTATAATATTTTAATGAATAATTAATAATATACTTTCATAATACCTAGATATCTTCATAATATACTACTTAAATAACATCTAAATCTTTTTAAATAATAAAAAAGGAATATAAAGAATATATCTATAAGGTCTTAAAAGCCTTTTCAGATATAATCTATTAATTAAACTAAAGAAAAGTGATTTATATATTAAAATAATGAACTTCTTAGGTTATATTATTACCTTTAAAAAGATTAATTAAAAATATAAGAATATTATAATATAACTAAATTACCTTATATATAGGATAATTAAAGAAATATAAAGCTTCTTAGGATTTATTAATTATTATTAATATTTTATCAAAGACTTTAGTAAAGCTATAAACCTACTTATAAAACTAATAAAAAAGGTAAAACCTTTATATAAGAAATAAAAGTATAATAGGTATTTATATAATTATAATAAGCCGTCTTTAGTAAGTTTATACTAGCTAGATTTAATATTAATAAGAAGTAAAATTAGAAACTCATTTACTAGAGTTTATATTAAGAGGATAAATTAGATAATATAATAAATAAAATAAGTAATACCTAGTATTATTCTACTTATATAAATTATAAGAAATAAAGATTAATTACTTTATATATTATAAGAAGTATATATTAAGTTCAGGTTTATATTAATAATTAAAATATTTCTTATTTTATTATTATATACAAAACTAATAAATAACAATAATAATATATTAATTATCATTAAATAATATCTAATTGTATTTATCCTTTACTTATATTTCTCCTATTATATTATCTTATAACCTAATCTAATTTATTATAAACTTATTAAGCTAGCCTTAATTTACTAATATTTATAGTTTTTCCTTAAATACTAAAACCCTTGTTTCTTAATTTACCTTTTTTATCTTTTTTTTTTTTTCCCTATTTCCCCTCTTTTACCTTATAATTGCCCTTAATTCTTATAATATAAGATTTATATTATTAATTTAATTAACATAATTATATATTTTAACTTTATAAATTATATCTAATATAGATTATTATTATTACCTGATATAGTACTATTAATAAAGGCTTATTATTACCTTAATATGCCTTAATCTTATTTTGAGTAATTAGCTAGGTTTTTAAGTACCTTTATTTAGCCTATAATATATCTAATAATAAATATATTTTATATAATATTATAAAATTATATTTAATATTTAAAAATTATAAAATTAACTTATTATATTTATTATAATTTATTAATATATAATAGGCTTTTCTTTATAATATTATAATAATAAAAAAAGAAATATAAACTTAAAATCTCTTTAATATTAATATTATTAATTTATATTAAAAGGCTAATTATATAATAATTAACCCTAGTTTAAACCACTATTATTTTACTAATTTTATTTTATTTATTCTTATATATAAGGTTAATTAGTTATATACCTTATTATATATATTTAATTATTAAAGGTTAATTTAACTTATATTAACTAACTTATATAAAAGTTAACCTAATTTCTTTAAACCCTGCCTTTATCTTATATTTATTTAACTCTATATATAGACTCCCCTTATTAATTTAGGAGCAGCTCCCCCTTAATAGTAATTACCCTTTTAGATATATTAAAAAGCCACTTTTTATATATAATTAAATTACCTATAAAAATAATAAGGAAGGCTACTTAATCTAATTAAAGATAATATCCTTCTTTTAGGCCTTTTTTTAGGTCTTTAAGACTTAATAGGTTAAAGTTAACTTAATTTAAATTAACTAAACTAATATAATACCTCTAATTTATATATTTAATTAATTAAATTAGGCTATAATTAAAAATAGCTATTTTAATAAGGTTAGATTTATATTTTAGTAAGAAGGTTTGTTTAATAGTAGTTATTATTATATAAATCTCTTTAAGTCTTTTTATATTAATTATATCTAAGGCAGGCCTAATAGCTAGATTAAGGTTATAGCTAGTTATATAATAGGCATAATTATATAGTTATAGGCTAATTAATATAATAGGTATTAAGGCAGTATAGCTATTATACTATTAATAAGAAGGGTTAGAAGCTAGGTTAGGAAACTTACTTAGTAGAAGTATAATAAATAGACTAGGTATAGTATTCCTTGAGGTATGATAAAGGAAAAAGGGTAATTTAACTGCTAAGAGCTGGTAATAATACTCCCTAATTAAGGCAGTAATTATACTATTAAGATAAATAAATCATATATAATTTTAAATTTTATAATAATAGCCTGCTATAAGAGTCTTACTATTTAAGCCTTTATAAAAAAGTAAAAAGGCTTAATAGCCTTATATAAGGCTAATAATAAGAAAAAAATAAATAAATAATTAATTAATTACTATAAAATTAGCCTTTTAATATAAATTAATAATATTAATATTAAAAAGATTTTAAGTATATATTTCTTTTTTTATTATTATAAAATTATAAAGAAAAGCCTATTATATATTAATAAATTATAACTAATATAATAAGTTAATCTTATAATCTTTAATTAGTAAATATAACTTTATAATATTATATAAAATATATTTATTATTAGATATATTATAGGCTAAATAAAGGGATTAAAAGACCTAGCTAATTACTTAGAATAAAATTAAGGTATACTAAGGTAATAATAGGCCTTTATTAATAGTATTATATTAGGTAATACTAATAATCTATATTAAATATAATTTATAAAGTTAAAATATATAATTAAGTTAATTAAATTAATAATATAAATCTTTTATTATAAGAATTAAGGGCTATTATAAGGTAAAGGAGGGGAAATAAGAAGGAAAAAAAAGGGGAAAAAGTAAATAAAAAAAAGGTTTTAGTATTTAAGGAAAAGTTATAAATATTAATAGCCTAAGGCTAGTCTAATAGGTTAATAATAAATTAGATAAAGTTATAAGATAATATAATAGGAGAAATATAAGTTAAGGCTAAATATAATTAAATAATACTTAGGGTTTATTATTATAAAAACTTCTTATCTTATAATAAGCTTTATTTATATTTAAAGTTTAAATCCTCTAAGAAGTCTTTAATTTAAAAGATTATTTTTTAGGTGAATAATATAATTATATATATAAAATATATCTTTATATATATTTACTATTAGCTATAAGTTTATAAGATTAATAATAATTATATATATCTTATGTTTAATAGTATAAGCTCTCTAAGAGAAGAAATAGTTTTTATTTATATTAATATTAAATATAAAAAACTAATTATCTTAAGAAAATAATAATAAACTCTTAAATCTATTCTTAAAAAAGGTCTTTAAGGGAAAAATATTTATATTTAATAGCTATATTAATAAGGCTTTTAATACTTTTATTAACTTAATTACCAATTTAGGAGTTATTATTATTAATAATATTAAAAAAAGTAAAAGCTAAGAAATATTAAAAAATATAAAAAAACTTACATATATTTCTTTAGTACTTAAAAAGCTATTACTTTAGCCTTAATACCTATAGCTAGATTAGTAGCTATTAATATATTAAATAAGAATATTAAGAATATAAAATAAATTATAATCTTATTAAAAATTGGTTTAACTCCTAAGATTAATATTATAATTATTAAAGAAATTATTTCTTAAACTAAAAATAACCTCTTAATATTTATCCCTAAGGTAATCCTTATAAGGGCTCTTATTAATTTAATATAAGATTTATAAAGTATAATCTTAGCTAATATTAAGGACTTAAAGTTATTATATAAATAATAGAAAAGAAATAAGAAGAAATATTACTCTTAAAGGTTAAGGAGCTTTTTAGCTTATAATCTTTAATTAAAGATATAATTAATTTAGCCTCTCTTATTAATAAGAAGCTAAAGCTACTTATTTATAAGTTACTTTTAGAATTACCTTATATATTATATTTAATATATATTTAAAAATAACTAAATCTCCCTAAGATCAAGACCTAAGAAAGAATTAATATTTATAATAATAATTCTAAATTTATAAAATAGGCTTAAGACTTATATATTAAGTATATTACCTTATAGGTAAACTTAGGCCTTATGTATATTCTAAAGGATAATATAATAACTATATCTCTTATTAATAATTAATATAAGTAAAAAGTTACTTAAAGATTATATACTTATAATCTTAAGGATTAGAATCTTATTAATTAAATCTTTAATAAGCTTTATAATTAAAAGTAAATAAAATAAATTATAAAACTAAGATTATTTATAATTTTACTTTTTATTATCTAAAGAATTATTAATAAAAAACCTAAAAGGTAAGTAATAATTAATCTAAGACCTTTAAATAAAATTATAATACTTAGTAGTTATTGATTACTTTTAAATATTATCTAATTATTTAAAAGTTAAAATATCTATTAAGTAATATATAAAGTAAAGCCAAAGGTATTAAAGTAAGATAATAAAATAAGGTATTTATTTTTAATATAATATAATATAAGGCATTATATACTACGCTAAAAAACATAAGAACCTTAATATTAAGTCTCAGCAGATTACATAGCTGCTGCCTTAAACCTTAAGATCTAACTAAATAAGTAGCCTTAATCTATAAGTATAAAAAAGATATTTCCCCCATTAAAACAAGGTTTTAGTATTTAAGGAAAAATTATAAATATTAGTAGATTAAGGCTAGCTTAGTAATTAGTAATAGATTGGATTAAATTATAAGATAATGCAGTAAAAGAAATATAAGTTAAGGATAAATACAGTTAGATAACACTTAGGATTATCTAATTATATTTATCCTTAACTTATATTTCTCTTACTATATTATCTTATAACCTAATCTAATTTATCACTAATTACTAAGCTAGCCTTAATCTACTAATATTTATAATTTTTCCTTAAATACTAAAACCTTTATTTCTTAATTTACTTTTTTCCTCTTTTTTTTTTTTCTTACTTCTCCTTTTTTACCTTATAATAGCTATTAGTTTTTATAATAAAATATTTATATTATTAATTTCAAAAACTTAGTTATATATTTTAATTTTATAAATTATACCTAATATAAATTATTATTACTATTTAATATAGAACTATTAATAAAAGCCTATTATTACCTTAATATATCTTAATCTTATTCTAAGTAAATAATTAGGTTTTTTAATACCTCTATCTAGCTTATAATATATTTAATAAGAGATATATTTTTGTTAATCTTAAAAAGCTATATATAATAATTAAAGATTATAAGATTAACTTATTATATTAGTTATAATTTATTAATACATAATAGGTATTTTCTTATAATTTTTTAAGATTATAAGAAGAAATATAAAATAAGAATATATCTAAACTTAAGCCTATTAATATCTATTAGAAGACTTATTATATAGTTATTAACTACTAAAATTAAATAATTATAATTAGGTTAATTATTATTAATAGTAACTATATAATAGCTTATTTTATAATAAAAATTAAGGTTTTTAGCTTATTTTAATATAATTCTTTAGGATTAAAGCCCTAATAGTAATTATTTAAATTATATTATAATAAAGAGGGTATTTAGCCTTATAAGGATAGGAAAAATATCTTTTTTATATACTTTTTAAACTCTTTATCTCTGAGAACTTATTAATTTAACTAATAAAAAGTAAAATAAGCTATCTAAATACTTAAGTATTAGGATTTTATATTAATATACTTAGGCTATTAATAATAATAAGAAAGTTATTACTTTTATTAAGTTATACTTTTTATAATAACTTATAGCTTTTAAATAATATATTAAAATAATAAAATATATTTAATATCTTATTTTATATTATATAAAGATTATAAAGCTATTATAAAAGTATAAAACTATCTTATTTGTAAAGAAAAAAAGAAATAATAAGATTATTAATAATACTAAGAGGATAAAAAAGTTATATACTAAGATAATATATTATAATCCTATATTAATAAAAAAAACTATATTTTAAATAATTTAGAAATAAATTACCTTTAGAAAAAAATTAGTTTATTTTAATTTAAAAAAATATCTTTTTCTTTAGCTTAATACTAATATTTAATAGGGCTTTAAAGCTATATTATATTATATAAAAGATAGATATATCTAAAAGAAAGGCACTTATATCCCTATAAATACTATTATATCTATTTACTTTATTAATAAGACTTTACTAGTAGTAAAAACAAGATATAAATTAATAAAGCTAAAGATAATAATATCAATCTAAGTTATAAAAAGGCTTCAGGTATATATTAAATCTTCTGAAGATTTTCTTACTATATTTATAAATTACCTAATAATAAAGTAAGTTATTAAGAAAATAATATTAAATACAATAAGTATTAATTACATTAATTAATAACTTATTAATATATTAATTTATCTTATAAAATATAAACTTTATATTTTTTATATTTTTTAAAGAAAAAACGTTATACTTAATACTTTTAGCTATTTAAAAGCTTTAAAGACTAATAAAAATATATATAAATGTCACCCTAATTATCTAATATTGAATAATATATAAATAAGTATAAAATTATTAATATCTAAGAAAATAAAAAATAAATTTATCTAAGATTATATTAATAATATTAAGCACTTACTTATTTTTAAGATAATTCTTAATAGTAGTAATAAGTCTATTAATATTAATTAAATAAATAGTAAAAATATTACATTTACTTTAAATTATAATATAGTATTTACCTTAAAGAATAAACTATTATATTATAAGTAAATTAATATATCTTTAAATATATATTTTATACTTTACAATTAATAAAATCCTAAAGATAATATTTATAAATTAAAATTATCTTAAGACTAAGAAAATAATAAGGGAATTATTAGGCCTTTTAATTTATAACTTTACTATAGGGATTTAAAAGTATATTTATAGCTATAAAAACCTAGTTTAAACCACTGCTTTTTTACTAATTTTACTTTATTTATTCTTATATATAAGGTTAATTAGTTATATGCCTTACTATATATATTTAATTAATAAAGGCTAGTTATAACTTTAGGTTAATTTAACTTTTACTAACTAACTTATATAAAAGTTAACTGAATTCTTTTAAATTTTTAAACCCTGCCTTTACCTTATATTTATCTTAGAACTCTATATATAGACTCTTCTTATTAATTTAAGAATAGCTTCCTTTTAATAATAATAACCCTTTTAGATATATTAAAGAGCTACTCTTTATATATAATTAAACCTATAAACGTAGTAAAAAAGGCTACCTAATCTAACTAAAGGTAATAACCTTCCTTTAAGCCCCTTTCTAGGTCCTTAAGACCTAATAGCTTAGAATT
This sequence comes from Fusarium oxysporum Fo47, assembly GCF_013085055.1. Classification (NCBI taxonomy): domain Eukaryota; kingdom Fungi; phylum Ascomycota; class Sordariomycetes; order Hypocreales; family Nectriaceae; genus Fusarium; species Fusarium oxysporum. The sequence continues at coordinate 2,932,127 of NC_072841.1, read as the reverse complement.
AACCTAATTTAGATTCATTAAATTAATATAATACCTCTAATTTATATAACTAATTAATTAAATTAGGCTATAATTAAAAATAATTATCCTAATAAGGTTAAATTTATATCTTAATAAGAAGTTCTTTCTAATAGTAGCTATTATTATATAAATCTCTTTAAGTTCTTTTTTATTAGCTATATCTAGGGCAGGCCTAATAGTTAGATTAAGGTTATAGCTAGTTATATAATAGGTATAATTATATAACTATAGGCTATTTTATATAGGCATTAAGGCAGTATAGCTATTATACTATTAGTAAGAAGGGTTAAAAGCTAGGTTAGGAAACTTATTTTATAATAGATAGACTAGGTATAATATATTATAAAGGTTAATTAAAGAGTAGTCATTTAGGTAGGATAAAGGAAGAAGGGTAACCTAACTACTAAGAGCTGGTATTAATACTGCCTAGTTAAGGCAGCAATTATACTATTAAGGCAGATAAACCTTATATAATTTTAGATTTTATAATAATAGCCTGCTATAAGGGTCTTACTATTTAAGCCTTTATAGAAAAGTTAAAAAGCTTAATAGCCTTATATAAGGCTAATAGTAAGGAAAAAACAAATAATTATTAAATATATTACTTAGGATAAATTAATTATTAATAGAGAATTAATAATTATATATTAATTTATTCTCTTATTATTTTTATATATATTATTATAATTAACTTTATTATTAATCTTCTTTTTATTTCTTTTATTAAAAACCCTTAGGTTATTAAAGGCTTAAACTTTTTTAGTTAACTTATAATTATAACTTATATAATAAGTAAATATTACCTTCTAATTCTAAGATATTTTATATATAATATTAAGGATTAGGCTATTATCTTATTATAATAATTATTAATAGTAAATTAGAAAATTTTAAAAATAATTATTTTTAATTATAATAAGAAGTTTATTTTATTGTTCTAGTAGAAACTATAAAGTAAACTTAAATATAAATTAGTTAGAAGTAATATATATTACCTTAAAGCTAATAGCCTATTTAAAAAAAAGAATTAAATTATAAAAATTACTTTATATTTCGAATATATTAAGTATTTATTAGTAAACTAATTTTGTATTCTTTTAGTATTTTAACAGAATTTAAATAAAGTATATAATATAAGAGTTAAAATAAGTATTTATATATTCTTTTATAGCTTTAAATTAAGAAATACTTTTAATCTTATAACTCTAATGGAGGATATTATTAGTTTTTTATATCTTTAAGAAGTTATTTATAAAGAGATATAATTAGCTATAGATTTTATTATTATAAAAGGAAAATATTAATATAATAAAAAGTATTATCTTAATATATCAAAAGAAGAAGATTATATTTATTTATAATTTTATAATAGCTATAATCTCCTAAGAAAGCTATTTAAGAAGTAATTATAATAATAAATTAATCTTTGTTATATTAAGTAAGCTATAAATAACTTAGCTATTATTAATCTATAGGTATATATATATGTACGGGTATTTAGAAGAGTATAAGGGATTAATTCTAGAGTAGGTCTTAGTATTATATTAGAAATACTAAGACGTAGATTATTTATAACCTGCTCTCCAGGAGGGGTATAATTATCATATATTATTAGCTTATAAATTAAAGCTATTAGATTAATAGAAGATTTACCTAGTTATCTTAATAAAGTATTTTCTTCTTATATATATTAATAACCTTATTAATAAATAGCCTAGGCCTATAAAAGGTAAGCTTATTAATAAGAACTACTATAAAGTTAACTTTATTATTAACTAATAAGAATAATATCTTAGAAGAAATATTATTTCTTTTAAGGGATTTCTTATTAAATAGAAAGGCTAAGATCTTAAATATAATTAGTAGATAAAGACTATAAATATTTTAAAGGAACTAATAGAGTTATTTAATAAGAAGGATTCTAAGTAATTTAATAATAAAGGATTACAAAAAAGTAATTAAATAAAAAGAATTCTAAAGGAGATTAATAAGGCACATGAATTAATATTAGGAATATATATATTAGATAATTATAAAGTTGTTAAGAAACACTAGAGAGTTCTTTAGAGGCTAGCTATGTAATATATAATAATTATATCCCTCCTGCAGAGTAGGTTATAGATAATCTAGGTCTTAGTGTTTATCTTATAACACTAAGACCTACTCTAGAATTAATCCCTTATACCCTTTTAAATAGCCTTATGTATATATATGCCTGTAAATTAGTATGAATAATATAAATATTATAAAAGTAATACTAAATATATTAGATAAATAATAATAACTTTTAAAGGATAATTTAAATAACTAAATTAAGATATTAAATAAATAAAATAAATTATTATAAAGAAATTTAATAAATAACTTAAGAATATTTTATTAAAGTATTATACTTATAAGAAACTATTTTAAAAGAAACTAAATATAAAGTTACCTTAATATATTAACTATAATATTAAAATTATATTAAAAAATAAAAAAAACTTAAAATTCTTTTTTATTTATAATTCATCTTAAGATAAGCTTAATATACTTAGAGAATAAATAAATAATATATTATAAAAAGGATATATTAGACTATTAAAATCTTTAGTAAAATACCTAATTATATTTACATTAAACCCTAACTCTAATAAGTTAAGACTTATAATAGATTACTAATAACTTAATAAGATTATTAAAAAAGATAAAATACTATTATACTTAATTAATAAACTTAAAGATAAATTATTTTAAAAAAAAAACAATTTGTTATACATAACCTTAAATCTACTTATAACCTTATTTAAATTAAAAAAGGTAATAAATAGAAAATAGCCTTTTAAATAAGATATAAATTATTAAAATATTTAGTTATGCCCTTTAGATTAATTAATATACCTATAGTATTTTAATATATAATTATAAATATATTTTAAAAGTATTTTAATATCTTTATAGTATACTACCTAGATAATATCCTTATTTTCTCTAATATAAAAGAAAAGTATATAAAATATATTTATATAGTTTTAAAAGTATTATAAGATATTAATCTACTTATTAAACCTACTAAAAGTTATTTCTATTAGTTAAAGGTAACTTACCTAGGATATAAAATCTCTTATAATAAGATAAAAATAAATAAATAAAAAAGTTATTATAAGTACTAAATAGAAAACTCTAATATTAATAAAAAAAACCTAATCCTTCTTAGGATTTACTAACTATTACTAATAACTTATTAAGAACTTTAATAAGATTACTATTTTACTTATAGAAATTATTAAAAAAGATAAGTAATTTAAATAGATTAAAAAAATATAATAAGCCTTTAAATAACTTAAAGAAGCTATTATTAGTAAACCTATTTTATAATATTTAACCTTAATAAATAAGTTAAACTTAAGATTAATATTTTTAATTTTACCTTAAGAGGGTAAATAAAATAATAATATAATAATAAGATATTATACTTAGATATATTTTATTCTTATAAGATATATAAAGTAAAACTTAATTATTTTATTTATAATAAAGAATCTTTAGTTATTATTAACTACTTTAAGGAGTTTTAATACTACCTTAAAGGCAGTAAATACTAAGTTTAAGTCTTTATATACTATACGAATATAACTTACTTTACTTTAATAGAAGAGTTAAATTAATAATAATTATATTATATTAAATGTCTTTAAAAATTTAACTTTATAATTATATCTTATAAAGGAATTAATAATAAATATATGAATATGATTAATTGGAGACCTAATTATAATATAAGAATAATTAAAACTAAGGAATAATTCTAAGAATTTAATTAGAAAGGAGGATATTAATTTACTTAAATTATTGAAATAATAATAAATATAATTAAATAATAAAACCCCCTATTAGAATAAAAATATAACTTCCTTTATAAATTTTATTTATATCCCCTATATAAATACTAAGGAGTTAAGAAAATACTAAAATAACTTTAAGAATAAAATTATAAGTATAAGAGAAAAGATATTAAAAAGGTTATTAAATAATATAACTTATATATAAAAATAAAAATATAAAGATATAAATCTTATAGAAAATTATAATTATTATTAATATTAAAAAGACTATAGGATTTAATTATAATAAACTTTATAACTAAGTTACCTTTATTAGAAGAACCTTTAAGTAGAATTTTCTATAATAATATTATAATTATTATAAATTAACTTATAAAGTTCTTATACTATTTATATTATAGAAAAATAATAAATACTAAAGAACTTTCTTATATTTCTTATTAATATATTATTAGCATATATAAGTTACCTATAAAAATCCTTTTTAATAAAAGACTTATATTTATAGTAATATTTAAATAATTCCTTATAATATAACTTAAATTAAATTAGTAACTTATAATTATATTTAGATTATAAGTTAATAAATAAATTAAATAAATAAACTAAGTATTTAAATAATACTTAAAGTATTATAATAATTATAAATCAAATAATTAAATTAAACAGCTACTAATAGCTTAACTTACTTATAATACTATATATAATAAAAATATAAAACTTATACTAGCTTATATTAACTTTAGATTTATACTTAATATATATTATAATATATTATAGGAAAAATTAATTAACTTAAGTATTATATTTAAAAGTAATAATCTTAAAAATCTATATAAAGAAATAAAAATAAAACTTAAATTTATTAAAAACTATATAAAAAACTACTTTAACCTAAAATAATTAAATAAATTAATCTTTTAAAAAAAGATATAATCTACCTAGTTATAAAAAATAGTAAATAAACTAATTAACTTATAAATTAAATTATAAATTTATTAAATCTTATAAGATATTATAAAAAACTTTAGAAAATAATTATAAACTAAACCTATTATTAAAAATTAGGCTTTATCTAATTTCTTATAGTTTATTACTTAAATTAATAATAAATATAATATAAGTTAAAATAAATACTTAATTATAAAAAGTTTTAGAATTAAAAATTTATAAAGTAAAAGTTATTTAAAAGACTTATATAAATATTAATTAAAAAAAAGTATCTTATAAAATAGAAAAACTACTTAAGATATAAAAATATATAAGAACCTCTAAAATACCTTATTAATACCTAATAACTCCTAAAGAACTTTTACTAACCTTAGAACTCCTTAAAGGGCTAATATTATTAAACTTATTACTAAGGCCTAAAGATACCTAGTTAACAATTATTAAGAATACCTAATAATTAAAGATTATTAATTACTTACTTCTTATAAGACTATAAAGTAAGAAAAATAGTATTTTTCTTATTTAACTTTTATATTTCCTACTTAAATTACTTAATAACTTAATCTTTTACCTTTCTTTTTAATTTTATAAATTTATTATAATTAACTTACTGCCTTAGCTAAAAAAGATTATAACTTTATAAGTTCCTTATAAAGAATTATTACCTTATTACCTACCTTCTCCTTCTAAGTTTTTAATTTATCTTATTAATTTACTAAATAATCTACTATTAAAAAATAAATATATATTAAGAAAAAAAATAAGAAATATATATAAGTAAATATAATATAAATATTATTATAAGAATAAACTTAATAAATATACTTAAGATAATAACTAGGCTTCTTAATATTATTAAAATACTACTTTATTTTATTTTTAAAATAATATATATATAATATTATAATAGGAAGATTATTCTTAGTTATAAAATAATAAAATAAAGTATAATCCTTAGTTATATTTCTTTTTTTAAATACCTTATTATTATACTTAAATAATATCTTAATTACCTCTTATAAAATAATTAATTTCCTAGATTTCTTAGATAAATATTTTATTATTATTTTTTTTTCCCTTGCTATTAGCCTTATATAAGGCTATTAAGCTTTTTAACTTTTCTATAAAGGCTTAAATAATAAGACCTTTATAGCAGGCTATTATTATAGAATTTAAAATTATATAAGGTTTATCTGCCTTAATAATATAATTATTGCCTTAACTAGGCAGTATTAATACCAGCTTTTAGCAGTTAGGTTATCCTTCTTTCTTTATCCTACCTATAGGATGCACCTAGTTTATCTATTATAAAATATATTCCCTAAACTAAATACCTTCTAGTTATACTTACTAATATTAATTATAGCCACTAATATAATACTATATAATAGCCTGCAGCCTAATTAGGGCTATTATATAACTAATTATAATTTTATTAATATAATTAAACTAATACTAAAGTAAGCTAAGGGTAAAGATTACTATATATTATATAAAATCGCTAAAACTATTAGGATAAACTTCTTTTTAAAGAGTAAATTAAGCCTAGTTAGGATAGCTATCTTTAAATATAGCCTAATTAGCTTAATTAGTTATATAGATCTTAGATTACCTAGGTAATATAATATCTCTGACCTAGCTAGCTAGAGAGCTATCTAGATTAAAGAAGCTAGAAGAAGCCCTATAGTAAGGCTGGTCTCTTAAGGCAGAAGAGGCAGCTTTCCTTGCTGCATTTACAGGCAACTCAGCCTGGTACGAAGAGTGGCTCGAGAACGTGATCATCGAGGCCGAATGGGTACTCTGTATCCTCCCTCTCGTACGGAAGTAATGTATAGACCAGGCTGGTCATAGTCTAAGACTATGAGAGCAAAGGGATAGGGAGTCTGCGCATAGCGTTAGATGAATGCGGGGTAAAGGCAGGGTTTAGAAATTCTGTTAAAGTCAGAATTAAAGGAATTAGGTTGACTTTTGTATAAGTTAGTTAGCGAAAGTCAGATTAACCTCTATTAATTGAATGCATGTGGTATAGCATGTAACTAATCGACCTTATATATGAGAATAGATCTAGTGAAATTAGTAGAAAAGTAGTGGTTTAAACTGGGGAAATATTTTATTATATAACCTAATATTATATTAATATCTTAAGAGATTTAATATATATTTAAGTTATTACCTATTAAGATAAAATTAGCCTAATAAGTAATATATAGGTCTTAAAAATAAGACTTAATAAAAGGGAGATATTATATTATAACCTTATAATTATATTATATATACTTTATATTTTTTTTAACCTATTATTAAGTAATTTAGAATAATTATACTTTTAATTATAATTATTTATAAAGGATTTTAAAGCTAATTATAATCCCTATACTAAGATTATAATTATAATTATAATTACCTAAAGATTACTCTTAATATATAAAGTATTTTTATTTATATATTTATAAATTCTAGCTTATTAGCTATTAATAAAACTTCTTTATATTAATTAAGCCTAATATATATTAGATCTACTATTAAGAGATATAATACTTTAATAATACTTAATATTACGCCCTAAGTAATCTGCTAATAATAAACCTAGCACGGCTTAGTTTATCCACCGTTAGGAACTAACTATTAAACTATCCCAGATATCATAGTATGCCATCCCCCTCTCACAGGGGCTTGGTCTTCTTTAGTACCCCCTTAGCCTGCCCTTGGATAGCCTCGAGCCACTTATTATATAAGCCGCCTAGGCGAAGGGCCTTAATAAATTTCCTCTCCCTCTGGCTTAGATTTACCCCTCTAACTAGCTTCCTCTTTAGCCTATTAAGTTCCTTTATCTTAAGATTAAGAAAGCCTTTATTAATTAGCTTATAATAAGGCTATATAAGTAGGAGGATTCTATAACTAAAAAGTATTAGCCTAATATAGTTAATATTATCCTTATAATCCTAAGTATTTTTAATTTTTATAGCCTTTATATAAATAATATTATCTTTATTTTTTTATTTTATATAAAAGCTTTTTTAATTATATTAATTATATTATAGCCTTTTATTATATAAGGCTTATTAGGATTAAGTATTTATAGGCTTCTTTTAAGTATTATTATAATATAGCTATAATACTATTAATAGTTATAATTAGAAGTTAAATTAAATTACTTATTATATAATAAATAATTTAAGTATATTATAAGGGTTAGTAAAGGAGTGGCCTTTAAAGTAGGTTATGAGAAGAAGATTAAGGCTAGTTAAAAAGTAAGGCTTTTTAGTTATATTATATATAACTAAGTTTAGGCTCTAATTAAGATAACTAATTATAATAATATTAACTTAATAAAGCTTTACCTACTAAGAGGTAATAAATATTTAAATTATATTAAACTTTAAAGATACTTAAATATATCTTTTAAGGCTAACTTATAAATTTAAAAAAAAAAGATTATTTTTATATTTATAGCTATTAAGAGTTATTTTAAAATAAGAGATTAAATTAGGTATTTTAATATAAAAGGCCTTATTAGGTAGTTATAAGCTTTTTTAAATACTAAGTATTATAATAATATACTTATAATATTATTAATAATTATAATTAAAAGGTATTTAAATTAAATTACTTATTAATAAGTTTATAATATAATCTTTATTACTTAGCCTTTAGCTAAATTAAAAGTAAAAGTATAATAAATAATTTAAATATAGTATTTATAAGGGTTAATAATAAAAAAGCCTTTAAAGTAAGTTATAAGAAAAAGATTAAAACTAGTTAAAAAATAAGGCTTTTTAGCTAGGTTATATATAATTAGGTTTAGGCTATAATTAAGGTAGCTAATTATAATAAAATTAACTTAATAAAGCTTTACTTATTAAGAAATAATAAATATTTTAATTATATTAAATTTTAGAGATACTTAGATATACCTTTTAAGGCTAACTTATAAATATAAAAACCTAAGTATTATTTAACTATATTTATCCTTAACTTATATTTCTCCTATTATATTATCTTATAAACTAATCTAATCTATTACTAACCTACTAAGCTAGCCTTAATTTACTAATATTTATAGTTTTTCCCTAAATATTAAAACCTTTTTCCCCCTTTTTTCTCCCTTACTTCCCCTTTTTTACCTTATAATAGTCCTTAATTCTTATAATAAAATATTTATATTATTAATTTAATTAACTTAATTATATATTTTAACTTTATAAATTATACTTAATATAAATTATTATTATTACTTAATACAATACTATTAATAAAGGCCTATTATTACCTTAATATATCTTAATCTTATTCTAAGTAATTAACTAGGTCTTTTAATATCTTTATTTAGCTTATAATATATTTAATAAGGGATATATCTTCCTTAATATTAAGGAGCTATATATAGTAACTAAAGATTATAAGATTAACTTATTATATTAGTTATAATTTATTAATATATAATAGGTATTTTCTTATAATTTTATAATACTATAAGAAGGAATATAAAATAAGAATATATTTAAACTTAAGCCTATTAATATTTATTAAAAGACTTATTATATAGTTATTAATTACTAAAATTAGATAATTATAATTAAGTTAATTATTATTAATAATAATTATATAATAGCTTATTTTATAATAAAAGTTAAGGTTCTTAGCTTATTTTAATATAATCTTTAAGATTAAAGTCTTAATAATAATTACCTTAACTAGGTAATAATAAAAAAGGTATTTAGCCTTCTAAGAATAAGAAAAATATCTTTTTTATATTTATAAATTAAGGCTATTTATTTAGTTAGATTTTAAGGTTTAAGGTAGTAATTATATAATCTGCTAAGACTTAATATTAAGGATATTATAGTTTTTAGTATAATATATAATACCTTATATTATATTATATTAAAAATAAATATCTTATTTTATTATCTTACTTTAAGGCCTTTAGCTTTATTTTATATATTACTAGATTAGTATTTTAACTTTTAAATAAATATAAAAAAGAAATTATTATTAAATAAGTATTTTTACTTTTAAATATAATTTTCTTATAATTTCTTAAAGAATATTATATTATAATTCTTTTTTTTTATATTTTACTTTAATTTACTATTATTATATTTACCTAGCTATTTAATTTTTATATTATTATAATACTTAATACTTTAATTTTAATTTTTAATAAAAATAAACTTATAATAAAAATAAGCTTTACTTTAAATACTTCTCTTCTTTTAAATTTATCTTCTCTTTTATTTAAATATTTATCTCCTTGCACTATGGAACCTAAGCATAGTCCTCCAAGCTCCTCTCTCCCTGATGACCCTCCGCCGCCATATTCAAGTATCTCGCAATCTGCAACTTCAGCACCTGGTACAGGTGCAACCACATCTTCTTCAGCGCCAAAGCCATTCGTTCAAGAATGTGCAGACTCATCATACGTTCCTTTGCCAAAGACTTTGATCGCACACTATCAGCTCTCGTATCGGAATTTTTATCTCGGTGATGAATCTAACAAGAAAATATTCGCTGCCTCTTTCTATGCGGGTGTTACCGGTGTTGGTATCAATCGCTTCTGCATCTTGATTCATAATGGACCGTCTGCCAAAGATAAGGTGCTGGCAGCGGCTGGAGAACCGTACAAGTCCAACAGTACGGCCCTTCAATTCAAGAGCCTCATCAATCTCTCTCCCGTATTGATTCAGGAGAATATTGTCAAGACTGGAGACTCTACGGTTGCTATGGAAGACATGTCAGCTCTGCTGTTGGAAAATGGCCGTACTGTCACCTTTCCCTTCTCAATCTTCACAGAGCGCATCTCCACAGCCGACACCAAGGGCAAACAGGAGGACACCAACGGCGATTTTCACCAGGAGCACTTTGAGTGGCGCATGACAGCTAAAGACGAGATACTCGATAAGAATTATGCTCATGAGTACAAACTCTTTCGACTTCAGCCTCCAGCCGCAATCTGCAGTAGCGTAGCTTCAGACAAAGCTGTTGCTATCACATCGTTCAAGCGGTTAATGAGCCTTACCAAACCTTTCAGGATGATGTTCGTCGATGTTGAAGCTCAATACTGTCCCAAATAGCGATGGCGGCTCATGGCATTAATCACGGCGCTGAGAATCTGGCAACACGAGCAAACAAGCTTTTACTCCTCGAATGCCATGGTCGAAACGGCTAGCAAGTGTGTTTAGACACAGCCAGTATGAGCACCATGACTCACGATGTTCATTGGATATGGCTTTTCTTTTTGTGCGAACTTCCCTCGGGATGACAGATAACGATCCTCGAATTCATTCATGGCACCGCAACATAACTGAACTCGGGCTGTAAATGCCTTCAACACACTCCTTCTCGCCATGTCGCAATCTGAAAGGGCTGCAAAAATAGCATGGATCAGCACATCACATTGTTGCTACGACCGAAACCATCTTTCAGTACAAGCCATTCCGTACTGGCAACTGCAGCATACGAACAGTTGACAGCTATCATAGAAATAACACTCTTTTGCTGTATTATGCAATCTCAGCCTAAGACTCCAGTGTTGGCCCACTGACCGATAGCAGTTTGCCATGGAGTAACTGAAGCACCGAGAACCTTGAGTTCATTTTCAACATCTTCCTCAATTTGAACGGCTTGTTTGTTCTTGGTGTCGTAAGTAGAGTGAGCACCTTGAAGGAGCGTGACTCGAAAACCAGCTTCCAGAGCGCCCTTGCAAGTTTCCAGCACACAGCACTCGCTCTGTATGCCAAACGCAACAATGTGTTGAATGCCCTTCGACCTAAGGAGACCAGCTAAATCTGGATTTGACTTGAACGTGTCTCCTAGGTACAGTTAGCAATGAATAATGAACGAATGTGCAACAATCTCACGTTGATTCTTTGACACGAGTAATTCTCTTGTATTGTTTGGGTCGTTTTCGAAGACCAACTCCCATGGTTTGCTACCCTTTACAAGAGGACCACTCTCAGGCGATTCTTCATGCTGAACAAAAACTATGATGGGTTTCGGATCGGCAGCGATACCTCTTGCAACCTCAAGTATTTGTTCTCCGGCATCGCGTATTCGCTCAGCGTGAGGAATTTCGGTCTTGTCATCGAATGCCAGATCTTTCTGGATGTCAATAACAAAAAGGGCGCTCACAGGGACTGACATGTTCTCATTTGATCTGATTCAAGCGTGGTAAAACAAGCAATCACAAACAAAGCTGGGTCATAAGGTCCTTAATAAGTCACAGGATAACTTGCGAATGATTTACGAAATAAAAGGACTAAGCCAAAACGAGGCACGCTTCAATTTCGTCAGGCTAAGTTCTCCACACAAGAGCAACGAGAATATATCACTATGATGAAATCTATGTTGATGAACATTGGCAAGAGAACATGCATGCTCAATACTTTATCTTTGTTTAGTATACAATAGATGATAGCCAAGGCGCCTCGAATTTCTTCGACAAGACTATTGACTACATGCTATAGGGTATTAAGTAGCTTGACATTCAGTAATGTCTCTTACAGGAGCATCCTTCGGGGATCCTCAATGTACTCCTTCACCTTGACAAGGAACTGCACAGCCTCCCGGCCGTCCAGCAGACGGTGGTCGTAAGTAAGAGCAAGGTACATCATGGGTCGAATCTCGATCTTGCCGTTAACGGCAACGGGGCGCTCCTTGATAGCGTGGAGGCCAAGAACAGCACTCTGGGGGAGGTTGATGATGGGAGTACCCATGAGAGAGCCGAAAACACCACCGTTGCTGATGGTGAAGGTGCCACCAGCCATATCCTCGATAGTAAGCTTGTTGTCACGAGCCTGTAAACACATGGTCAGTCATCAGTCTACTTGTGGGCGTGGCACAATTGCAACCAACCTTCTTGCCCATATCGGCAATCGATTGCTCAATGCCAATCATGTCCATAGACTCGACATTTCGGACGACAGGGGTAACAAGGCCCTTTTCGGTAGCGACAGCCACGCTGATATCGACGTAGTCGCGGTAGACGATGGTGTCACCGCCGTTGGGTCCCTCAATGGAGGCGTTGACGGCGGGGAGATCGCGCATAGCAAGAACGCAGGCTCGAGAGAAAGCGCTCATGAAACCAAGCTTGACGCCAGTCTTCTTGAGAACGTCCTCCTTGTAGAGCTTGCGGAACTCCATGATGTTGGACATGTCGACCTCGTTGAAGGTGGTCAGGGAAGCAGCGGTGTTTTGGGACTGCTTGAGACGCTCGGCAATTCGAAGACGCATACGGTTCATCTTGACCTAATAGACCGTTAGTACTCGAGAACTGGACTCAAAAACATCTGCATCATGGCATTTAGCAACTTACACGGCGCTCTTCTCGGTTACCCATAGAGGGACCGCTGGAAGCGGCAGACTGTGGCTTGGAGTCCTTCTTCTCGGCCTGTCGGGGAGGCTCGGGCTTGCTGGGAGCAGGAGCAGACTCCTTCTTGGGCTCAGGAGCGGATTCCTGCTTGGGCTCAGGTTTTGATTCGGATTTTGATTCAGACTCGGACTTCTGGGGCTGCTCCTTGGACTCCTCCTTGGGGGCCTCCTTCTTGTCACCGGATGGCGCGCCTCCAAGCTCAATCCGAACAAGGTCTTGTCCGACAGTAACTGTATCCTCCTCGGCAACGAGGAACTCCTTGATGGTACCAGACTCAGTAGCGTTGACAGCAACGTCAATCTGGTGACGATGTTTTAGTAAGGCTGTCCTGGTGACAGTTTTCAATATTGCTATGACGGCATGCATACCTTGTCGGTCTCGATGGTAGCGATCTCCTCATCCTGCTCGACATAATCGCCAATGCTCTTGGAAAACTGCTTGAGAGTACCCTCGGAAATGGACTCGGCCATCTGAGGAACCTTGATGACGGAATCGGCGTAGGTGCGAACGGTCTGCATCATGGAGGGAAGCATGACGAGAGGGTGCGAACGGGGCCTCAGCGCCCTGGTGGCGGGCACCATACGGGCGGCGGTAGCTATACTTCTTGAGAGCATTTTGAAAGACTGTGAGAGGGATTGTCGAGGAGAGGAGAGGATGCGACGGGGAGGATCGCGGGTTGTTGCGTATTATGGAGGTGGAGATATTTAGAAGGCAGGTCAGGAGGGAAAAACGAAACCACACACGGATGAGACAAGCTCGGACAATGATTCGCGATGTTCCACTCACAAACAAGTATCGGCAAGCTTTGGGGGAAGCAGAAAAAAAGCCAGTTAACGTATGCGTTAGCGTTGAGGTACACCGAGGTTCCCAAGACGGTGTAGCGCAGCCATAAATAACCCAGGAGGTACATGTCCGGCATAACAGGAGGTTTCCATGAGTTCCGTCAGCTGCTGATTGGCTTGAATCAACGATTCCAACACCTGATGCCCGACAGCTTAGCCGAGCAGCCAATGGCATCCGGATTCACCCGCTGTAATTGAGCCAATGGGCTTCTGCTCAACTTCAAGTCATGTTAATTCACTAGGAGGGACGGAACGAAGAAGGAAAGCTGCTACCGAAAGACCCGGTGAGAGCTTCACCTTGACCACTTTATGCATGATGACCGCATATCAGAACACTCACCTCGATGGTTCACTATCTGAGGTTCTTTCCGCTTCCTATGAATGCCCGAAACTCAATCAACATTCAATTCACTTTTATCTTCATTGGTCCCACTTCAAGGCCCAGAATCAGTTACTTTGATCACGTTGTTGTCGGCTTCGAGCGGCTTACTGCACAATAATCACTAGACGAGAGCTATTATATCAGAACTAAACAACGGTTTCATCATTTAAACGGTCAATTAAGTCTTTTCCTCGCACCCAAATCAAAAAGGTATCTAAAAGATGTCAAACCCTTTGTTAACGCCACCCTATATAGGATCACCATAGACATCTTCTGAGCGCCTGAAAACATATGACATGGTAACTCTCTCATTCATGAAACCTGAATATCCTCTGGGGTAAAGCTTTTTGACTCGCAAACCAATAACTATTTCGCCATGACAGGGGAACCATGTATGTTCCTCATTGAACCATTTTGACTTTGTCATAAGCCAATGCGTCGCGGTACTTGTCATATTTCCCAGCAGTGGTAAAGGTCGCGTCCAGGGGAATCTATATGTGAAGTTCATCTGATCTCGTGGTCAAAGATCGTCTTAGTCCCCCATAACTCGACAGCGGACTCGGATAGTCGCTCAAAGGCGACACAATATCTGCAAGGCTCGATCGAGGTGATACAGGCTGGAAAGATGTATTTGGTGAGACAAATGATACGAGTTGCTCTTCCTGGAGAGATAGATGCCTTTGTCGGTTACGCTGATATCGCTGCTGCTCCTGTTCGCGGCGACTCTGTTGTAGCTGATGCTGATATTTGAGGTCCTTCTGTCGTTGCTCTTCTTCACGCGAGACAGCCCATCCTACCGAGCTTTGTTGATGGTCTGGGTGAAAGCTGGACTTTGGAACAGCTGTAGGCACCATGACTGTTGTTCCATCAAGATGGACGAGACGTGGTCCCTGATACCACCACTGGTCTTCAAACCCGTTATCGACTGTCATCAGTGCTGAAGCTAATGACTGTATGTCTTTGGCCTTGCCTCGCGCTCGATCATCCACTTGCACAGGCTGGACATATCGTGATGGTTCTCCTGGGAACTCGGGTCCCCATGTTGCTCGGAGGCTGGCCTCACGCGAACAAGTGCGGTTCTCTCCCCCTTCGTTGTTTTCGTCATCTCCATTGTTATCATTGAATCCCATAGGGAAATTCCAGCCGTCCCATGGCATGTCGCCCTCTCCGAGTCGGAACTGATTCGGCGTTGCAGGCAAAGCTTTCCAAACTTGGGGCTCGCCTCCTGAATTGTTCGAGATCACATCCCAGGGACTGCTGTTCAAAGGAGGGGGCGCAGACCTTCCACGCTCGTGAGAACTTCTTTCCGCGGATCTCGAGCTTAGTCGCAGCTCCTCGGGGTGAGTCTCTCGCTGCTGTTGTTGCGCTGGGGCAGCTGGTGCATAATACTCTCTGATGTGGTGTTGTGCTTGTTGAGGACGATATGGCTGATATGTGGGTTCATGGGCCATGCCAACCGACACTGGATCTCTGCTGTAAATATTGGGAGGGAGGTTGTTTATGGGGTGAGTGAACTGTTGTTGTGGTTGGGTCTGTGGTTGCTGGGC
Organism: Fusarium oxysporum Fo47; assembly: GCF_013085055.1. Classification (NCBI taxonomy): domain Eukaryota; kingdom Fungi; phylum Ascomycota; class Sordariomycetes; order Hypocreales; family Nectriaceae; genus Fusarium; species Fusarium oxysporum. The sequence goes on along the minus strand of NC_072841.1, from coordinate 2,916,189 downwards.
TTGGGTTGGCATTTGTTGGTGAGCGACCTGATACTGTGCGGGAGCGTTGAGATAGTTGGTATTTGTTGGAGGTAGTTGGCGAGGGAATTGGTTGGCTCGGTCGCGCATGCTCTTTGATACATAAGTAATGTGTCGGTCCTTGGACATGATTTTGGGCAGTGGGACGCCCATTTCCAGATGAACGTAAATGCCTGGTCGTTCCCCCATGATGGCAACTGGTGGGAGATGGCGGCTGAAAGATACTGGTCGTAACGTTACGTCGAACTAGCAACAGATTCACCAGGGGGTAATGTGATGGATCGAATGTAGTGGATTCAGAAAGATTTGGTGGGTGAAATCGTTAGTGGTGAGAGACTCTGTAGCAGGCGTCAGATCATAACAGACGTGTTGTAACAAACGCAATCTCCGGCTTGGGTGGACAATAGCCAGCAGTGCTTAGAGAATTTGGCAGAGGAGAGAGAGAAGAACAAAAGGAATGGAACAAAGTCGTCAAGATGTGTGAGATGGATGGATGGATAAGTATATGGAGTTGCTTGCTCCAGTAGGAGGCTTAGAACTCTTCTCCGCCTCTGGTCTTTAGCGTGGTCAGAAAAAGACCGAGGTTCCTTAATCTGAGGTGAGGTAAGGAGCAAAAGAGGCGAAGCCCTTGTGTTGTTGGTAGTGATACAGCGAAGCCCCGGGCTGTTGTACAGTGAATGTACAGCTTGTCAAGGGATAGAATGATAGATTCAGCTTCAAAGGTCCTAATAGAATGTCTTGTATTAGGCCCAGGCTGGTCCTTGATTGCCACCTGACCTGGCCTGACTAGGAGGAGCTCTGGTGAGCTGAGCTGAAAGATGGCTATGGCCGCTTCAAGCTATCGGTCACCGTCTGATACGGGGCCTGCACGGCGTCCGTGGAGGAAGCTAAGGATGTCGCGGGACAAGGATGATGAGGATCTGTTTCTTGGCGTTTGTCAAAACAGAACATCGATGCACTGACGTATGCACTAATTATTGTGGCCCGCTAGATATTCATGCTCAGCACATAAAGAACCATTACTCAAGGAGAGCGAGGCCAAAGACACATAATTAACTGAGGTCGTGTGTTTCTACTACGAGGGGACGAACGGGTACAAGATGTTGCCCGAAACGAGCTGTAGCACCTCACTAAGCCTAGCGGATTCACTTCTCATTTGCACCAGAAGCCAAGGGCCCCCCCGCAATCCCACGCTAAAAACTGATTGAGGCTTGCAAAAGTGACCGCAAGGTGTGGCGAAGGTATTCCCAAAACGAGCACGTCCTCGTTAGAACGTGTTTATTTTTGGCTCATCTAAACCTAATTAGCGAAATCGATATGCGAAAAAGTAAATTGTAACTGCGGGTATAAAGTCTTTGACGACTTTTGCAGCATCAACGACATCGAAATAGGCTTGCGGAGTCTTTTGGATGACAGAATCAGGATCGCCAGGATCAACGTACAGGGTCAACCAAATCCACTCTATGCGTCCTTTCTAGAAACATTCTTGGGAACCCCCTGTAAACACTGACCGCATCGACAACCTCACAATCAAACATACATCACAAATATAAGATGATTTACCGTGCGGTAATATGTGAAAACTAATACATACTGTAACATAGACAAATTTACATTTGCAAAAACATATATGTATCGTATGCACTTTCTAGTCTGCCCAGCCAATTCTATTGAATTTACAATTCTGGGGTTGAAGAGGCTGTGTTCCCCCTTCCGATCCTTCGTCGATGAAGGATCACATGGATTGTCTCAATTAGATAAAAACGCCGAAAGGGCCATTTCATCATTCCTTCTCGTCAATTTACCTTGATTTGATTCGCTCGCCCGCATCAAATACCAATTCAGATGCGCCTATAGCTTGAGTGGGCTATGGGTATAGATATTTGACCCATTTTGCAATTTGCGTCGGCATTGAAAGCTCATTTAATAGGGCAACAACCCAAACATCATGACCCGAGCTTGTTGCTTTGATTCTTCGACATTGCTATCGTCTCGTTTTGTCCCGATCCATGCATTGTTTCAGTGTTCAGGTACTAATGTTGTGTCAATTCAATCTTGACCAAAGCGCCTGTTCTTGTGACAAGCCACACTGCTGAGGCTCATATAGGATGGGCATGCGGTGAGACAAGTATTTTGTCTATGTATCAACTCTTATCTCTCAGCTCTACCTTAGTCAGTTCACAGGAAAAGCGCTAATTAGGTACCCAACATACGCTGAGCATCCTGTCAACCATCCCGAATCCCACTCAAAAAGCAATCCTCTAATGTAACACGACCGCCTGTATCCTCTGAAACAGCTCTGGAAAAACCTACTAAACAGTTTCAGTCTTAACTCCCACGGTTTTAGTCGAGTCTGTCGGCCGCCCGTGGCCCGTTTCCCAGAACTTGTCAGTTTCCCGGCCACGACCAGTTACCAACCCCTGAATATCGAAAGGATCAATAAGGGTTTGCCACAACTTCCTTGGGTCCTTGTATCCAGGGCCCTCAATCTCTGTAACGCCGTCTGTGGAGAGGTAAATCTTGTTGTTTTTGGGAAGGTATCGCCGGGGATGCCGTATATTGAACATGACAAGGTTGCAAAGCATAAGAGCTGCCTCAAACACATAGAAGAACCACTCGTATCTCACGATAGGGCTAATTGTTGCTGGGTCGAAGCCTGGGCCGTACCTGAGTTCCGCAACACTGAAGTATTCCACGATGCGATATATGGTTCGCGCAAGAATAAGGGTCATGCTCGTATACAAAGTCCATAGTGGCTTGTAGAGCCGCTCGTTCATGATGCCAGCAACAACACATCGACGGTGGAACGTAACAGCCAGCGTAATGAACAGCATTGCCACGACAATCTGTAAGAGTAATGAGGTCTTGATCAGAGCATGACCTATCTCAATCTCGCTGTCGGTCAACGATTGATTCGCCGAGTATGAAGCACCCCAGCCATTCAGAGCCTCAACGATGCCTGAAATAAAACCAAAGGTTGTCAGGACACGCCCAGGGTGGATGGGTGAGTTGTACGGGACGTAGTACAAGATTCGACCGAGGATGCGATAGTTCTGAAGCTCCAGTAGTGGTCTGCGGACGGGAGGGTCAGCATGCTACACCACGGTCGAGTCTCGAGTACTGGAGTAACCTACGGTGCTGCATAAGTGATACAGACACTAGCGATGAAAATTTCGAGGTTGTCATAGTGAAAAGCTCCATATACCCGAAGTGCGAAGCCGGTAGTGAACAGAAGAGAGCAGAATGAGAACAGAGGTGTCAACTTCCAACACTTATACAGTCTGCAAAAGAAGATCAGTTACCATAAGTCTTCTAGCTCTTCCATACTTTCTATGATGGATTGGGCTGGAGTCTCACATGCACTGCCATATGTGGAAGCATCCTGTGCAACAGAAAGCGAGGCAGAAGAAGATGGCGGCACCCTTATGAGGGGCATAGAACCAGTAGCTCCCATCAACTAATATGTGGTCAGTTTCCAGCGATTTTATCAGTTTTTAACCATGAAAGTGGATGTCGTACCATATTTCCCGTCAGACATGATGGTGTCTCAATAACAAGTGCGTATAAGTGTTACGAGTCCTCCCGCCGTGTTTTTCTTTACATCGAGACTCTACAGTCTCAAAACGAAGAGACATATTCCAACTTATATACTCAGCCATGACGATAAGGTCAATAACAAGGTCCCTTTGATCATCATAACTCCCCATGTCATTTCAGTGCATCTTCGGCCGATACCATCACTCTTCAGCCCCGTGGTGCCAGTAATTGACCAATCGTGGATGAATGCGAAGAATACGATTCCCTAATAGGCGGGTCATACAGCAAACCATCCAATCCCAACACGTCTTTCTGACCCGTTGTCAGTGGGCGAGGCACTTCAATTCCGTATGACTTATCTCGCATTGCCTCGTATTCATCGCATTGCTTATTCACTTGCGGCTGCCTATCGGTACATGCCTACCATTAAGCTCACATCCCGTCTCTTTGTAGATGTCCCATGTGTGCCTGGAAGATCTGTCAAAGCCCGCGAGAAATCATGGAGCTAGAAATTTGTAAACGTGCGGTTCGTTCATGAAGGTGCTAAGGAAGTAAATGTAGTAGAGTAGAGTATCATCATGTTCATGAAATAAAGCTATAGTGTACAATTAAATGTTGAATAAATGCCAAAGTGACTCGCTCATACGAACTCCTGAGCCCCAATAGATAGATCTTGAAGAAATGTATAAAACTCCATCCATATATTGAACCCTACAGTGAACGCCGGCTGGTCCTATCCCATGCGCCCAACCAAAACGTCCCGCCACACCGCAATATTCCACTGCATCTCATTCATAGAAACGTTCTCAATACGGACCTTTCAACATCATACAGCATAAGCATAGCACGTACTAAGCACATCACACTTGATTGATCAATCAACGCCCCAGCTTCGGCTATCGTCTGAGGATGAGGGCCGCCTGCGCATCTCATCGTCTGCTGTCATATCTTGGCCACTGCTGCGGTGTCTGCTATGCCGATGCTCTCGCTTCCCTTGTTTATGACTGCGATCGTGTTGATCGTGTTCATCATCACTCCAGTCGCTGAATTCTCCCTCAGAGTAGTCCCACTGCACTGGTATTTCTTCGCCATCCTCACCATACCCATATACGAGACCTCGCCATTGTCCAGAAGCAATCTTAGCTGCCACCTTGAGGATTAGGCGGATGAGAGAGCTGGGAGGACCCAAGATCATCTCGTAAGTCTTCGCAATGATAGCCATTGGAAGGTTCTTAACCGTCTCCAACTTACTCCTGTATGGTCTCCGTTCCATGGTTGAAGCAGGTGTGAAGAGGTTGGCTGCTGGTGGCAGAGGTGACAGGGCGCGTCGCCTTACAGAAATACTGCCAGTCGTCGCTCTATGGCGTGGAACGAATGGCCGCTGCGGTGCAGTCATAGCTGCTGTCGACGGGCCGGCGTCAAGTTTGGGGAAGGCATCGTTTTTGAGCTCTCTCACTGAATCCGCATCCGACGATGAGCTTTCGTCGGATGTTTCGCTATCATCATCAGAGTCGGACTCCCATGCGCATGGCATGGGAGAACTACCCCTGCTATGTGATGATTTATTTCTTTTGCCCGCTGACAGTCTATCTGCCTCGTACGAGTCATTATTTGCCTCCAGAGAAGATTCTGCTTGAGAAGTTGGAGGCGAAGGATGCTGTGGAGCTCCAGACGAATGCCATGACTCAACACTATGGAAAGATTCCTCGCTATCTCTACGTAGTAATCTCGGTTGTTGAGCATTGCCCTTTTGCTGCGGCGACTGGGAGGGCTTCACATCTCCTTTATTCTTCTTCTGGGGAGAAGAGATGGTATCTGCAGTACGGCCAGTCGGCTTTCTTGTTGTTTCCGATACACTTCTTAAGAGAGGCTCCCTTGACGTGGAAGCCGACGGTGCAGACTTATCCAGTGTTGGCATCATGTGTGGTGGCATCGTAGCAGATCTTGTTGTGAAGTTCCCAGTTCGTCGTCGTAGCCTGGCCTTCATATTGCCACCTCGATTTCCAGAGCCTTCGTGGAGTTGATACACGGAGGAATCATCTTCCGTGGGACTGGAAGAGAGTACAGATGACCTATCATGAGACTCGAGCATATCTGAAGAGCCTAGTTCACCTGGGCGTTCTGGGACAGCTTCCAAGGGTCCCGTGCCAGCATTCCCTGTACCTAACGGTTGCAGAGGGTCGAGATTCATTCCATACTCCTCATAAAGAGATATGTTGGAAGGCACCACGTTAGATGCCGCGCTTTCAGGTCTGGTTGGTATCGGGCTCGTTGGTATATCTCTGGGCTGTCTAGGAATTAATGGAGTAGGTGTAGAAGCTCTCCCAACAAAGGATGACCTTCGTGAGTCCGTAGAGGATGCTGGTGTTGCCTCCTCGGAAGGGGTTATAGGTTGTGCGCGCGGCGTCCAGGGCAGGATTGTGACGGGAACCTGCTCTGGCAAATCGACAGTAAAGGTGCGCTTGAAAGGGCATTCAGTCTTTTCAAATTGTAGAATCTTGTCCAACACTTCTCTCAGTTCTTCGGCTCGCTGTTGATCTTCGGGGTCATCGACTGGAAGTTCTATTCTCCAGTAATTCGGTCGCCGTATTTGCAGGACGAATCTACTATTGACCTCGTCTATACACCAGCACTGGCTTTTTCGTAGAATTGGTTGTAGTGCAGAACCGCAGCTCAAAAAGGCTACCGATCTTGGGGCTCGATATATGCGAAAGGGTCCTATGTGCTTTACTTAGTAACGAGCGGTGCATACATAGGTATTCATTTGTTAACTCACCTACAGCGATGGTTCTCTCGAGCTGTGAGGACCATGATAAAGAACTTGGTGGATCAACATTGCTCAAGGCGGGCCCTCCAGGACTCCTCGCATAGGCTCGGCCGGTGGCCGTAAAGGATATTATCTTGACATTTGGATGGCTGTAGAGTGTTTCGACAAGATCTGAGTCGGGTGTTTCTGGTTCCGTGGAACCTCTTGAAGGCATAGGGGCGGTTGATACTCGTCTGGGCCCCCGAGCCGCCAAATCGTCACCCGAATCATCCATGATAAGGATGTGACGTCGCGGCAGTTTGTTCTTTTTTGATAGCGCAAATATTTGTTCGACCTGGCTACATCTCAAACATCTCGAAGAGACAAACAGGGAAGATCGTTCATGGCGCCGTGGATGTTGGTCGAGTTGTGGTTCTCGCGCCGGTTCGTGACGAGTTGATGGATCGCGAGTCGAGTCCCCTGACCAACCAACGCCTCAGTGGAAGGGAGACTACGCAGGGTAGGTAGTTGGAGGTATGGAGGGGAAACGCAAGCTCGAAGGGGGAGAATAACGAATAGGGGCGGGTTCTTGGGTGTTATGTTAGGTATCTTTATCGTTATCGAACGACCCGAGTGTAGGAAGGTCCTTTCTTTTCTGTTCTGTTCGCTCCCTCAACTTCCGTTCCGAAGTGCTGAGGCGCGGCGGATGGAATCTGGCCCAGCCATCTACTGTGCTGCACCTAATCTACAGGGGAGTTTAGAGGGGTGCAGCCTTAGTCATCCGCATACACATTCCTAGGCCCGCTGATGATCCCGTCGTCCCGCTCCTCGATCTCTTGATTGAGCTAGAGCTGTTCAACAAACTCGGGACATTTTTGTGCAGCGAGTTCAAGCCCATGCTACTCGAGTTTTGTAAAACGTTTGGTGTAAGAGATTTGAGTTGTCATACGATGAGAATTTGCTCATGTCCAAGCTTTATCGTCCGATGAACTCAACGCTCCATACAAGAACGTTGACGAGTTTGAACTTGGCTGTCCCTCTTATGGTACATTTCTTTGTTTACCTACGAAGTTAATGGATGGATGTAAGCTTGACCTTGCATAAATAGCTGCGAACGCCACTTGGATGCAGTTGTCCTACCCCAGCCAGCCATAAAGAGGTGGCGGAGCAATCACAGCTGGTTTAAGTGGAGGTTGGAGGACACAGCAAAACGAGGTTCCATGTTATGAGCGCTTGTCTCGGTCATGAGGGCTTTCTTCAAAAATATGTTCACGTTGCTGTGTCCTGTAATTTCGAGAGGATTGCGGCTCTCCCAAAGACAATCTTCTAAGAATAGTATTTTTCTTGTAGTTCTCACATATCACATGTCATTCTTGTTCTCTTGTGGATACACCCATAGCTGGGCAAAGAGCTAACTCAGCCGCCAATCTGGCGTAAGCTTCAATTGGTTCATGATACTTACGTCACCTTACAGTCTTACCATTCCAAGGTTCCGAACTCGTGTTCCTGAATATCACTACTACCTTCATTTCTTAACCAGAACCTGAGACTGCCAAATTCTCAACAGTCTCAAAAAGACCCTTCATTCTCTTCAGAGGGGCAGGCAAAATTCCGTGTCTGATACAGTGTATTCACTAAAATTCAGCCCGTCGACACAAGCTCAACTTGAGCTCTGGGCGCCTACAGCTTGGTCTCCCTCATACCCTTCAGCTTCCCATACCTAGCTTCAGCTCTCAAGATGTCGTCTAACGAAAAGACTCAACTTGATAAGGACAAGTTGAAGGAGAAGCTTGAGGAAAAATTCGATCTCTCTCACTTCGATCCCAACACCGTAATACGTGGCGCTCAGCTCACTCTGGTGGGAGGTGAGTACCACCATATGGCATTATGCCTTTTGCCCATTACTAACCAACAATATAGCTCATCGAGCACTACAGAATCCGGCACTTTTCACAACCGATCACTATCGTCAAGCTGCCATTGCAGTTGTGGCAGGTCTTGCTATTAGACTAATCGTCACCATACCCGTGAGTCTCATTACCAGCATGAGCAGAAGAGTAACCCTACTGACTGCACAATCAGATTGTCGGGATTAAAGTGTTATTATGGTTCATTTCATTCTTTGTATCTCTTGATGCCGTCACATGGGACGATACTCTCGTCGGTGGGCTTGACTTTGTCGCAGAATATGTCCTCCAAGTCCCCTTCTTCCTCATGGCTCTCATGCGTTATGTTGTACCGACCCTCGATAACCTGTAAGTCGAGTACTAAACATCACGAAACACTTGACAGCATCTAACCACCTGCAAATAGCTTCATGCAGTCACTGCAATGGGTTGATATGACCTATGTTCAAAAGCACCGTGGTGACAAGCCTTCAGAGCTTCGGGATATGTATTATCCTAACCTCAAGATGTACCGTCCCTCCGATGGAAGTACGCACTCTGAAAGTACCGCTCAGGCTGTCTCCATGTTTCTCTACCGCTTCCTTCGCAAGGGTGGTATTTCTTTAGCAGTTTTTGCGATCTCATACACACCATATATCGGTCGATTTGTCCTGCCCGCAGCCAGTTTTTACACCTTCAACAACGCCGTGGGCTTAGGACCGGCCTCGATCATCTTTGGTACGGGAATTTTCCTCCCTCGAAGGTACCTGGTAATCTTCCTCCAGAGCTACTTCTCTTCCAGAAGTTTAATGCGAGAGTTGCTTGAACCATACTTCGCTCGTGTTCACTTTACAAAGGATCAAAAGCGAAACTGGTTCCGCAGCCGCGAGGGAGTTCTGTTTGGTTTTGGTCTGGGATTCTACATCCTTGTCAGAATCCCTCTGGTGGGCGTACTCGTCTATGGCATTGCCGAAGCATCCACCGCATACCTGATCACCAAGATCACTGACCCACCGCCTCCCCCTCAGCAGATGAAGGAGTTTGCTGAGGGACAGCAGAATTGGTCTAACAAACATGAGTTCCTGAACCTTTCACTGGCCAACATTGACTCGGTACATAGCCCTGAGCTCTCTAAAAAGGCCAATTGAATGGCAAAGACGTCGCCTTCGATGTGCCTGGACGGAAAGTAGCTACCCTGCTCAGCATAGGACCTTTTATCATCGAAAGCGATCACCAAACCCATTTTTTCTGGTCATGCTTTCATTCAAAAACAAAGACGTATCACAATGCCTCCTCGCCCAGCAGAGCAACGAAACCACATGACCGTTTCCCGATGTTCTATGTCCCAGCAAGATGGGCTAACCGAAATCCCAGGCACAAGGTTGGAAAGCAAGTGTTTTGAGAAGCGATACCAGCCGTTACCAAGTTTTGCGTCGGGCATTCAGTGGACAACACAATTCTCTCATGGCATTTATACCAATAGATACCTCAAATTCAGCCATGTCAAGACACCTCTTTTCGCTGCATCGCACCATCTGTCTACTTGATCTCGGTTCACTGTGAATAACCTCTGCGGCGTGCAATGGTTACAAAGCAATATATTGTTTCGCTGTTCGAAGCGCTAACTATGTTCAAAAACTCAACAAACTACTTGAAATGTCTAGAAGGACCAAGAGCACCGAAGGCTTCATGTTTCTGTCAGTTCCCACTCACCAGTCCGGAATAATGGAGAATCTCTCATGAGCAGTATCTGCACTATGCTGCCTCATAACCTTGTCGCCTTGGCCGATGAAATCACATCCAGGTGTGTCGCACTTCCGGAGCACATTGTCACCTTCGTCTTGGATTTCACTCAGATCCACGTGTCCAGTGAGTTCTGCATGCTTCTGTCCCTCACGCTGGCCGCTACCTATCCAGTCACATCCCGGCACATCACATCGGAGAATCAGTCCTTCCGTATCAGTGTAGTAGTGCGCCTTGTTGAGCTTCTCGACGAGCTCTCTGGTCTTTTCGAGTACCTCATCGTCATCAGTCGGCCAAACAGTTCGATCCATCTCAGGGGGGTAAGTAGGCGAGTCATGTGGATAGTCAGACAGGCTGAAGGCAACTCGGTCATAGTGAATTCCTGAATAGACAAGAATACAGCGATCTCTCTTATCCTCTCCGAAGTTGATCAGGTTTTGGGCCTGTAATCTTCAATGTCAGTGAGGAGCGGTGCAGAATAATATTTCGACTAACCTGGACATCAAACGTGCAGATCTGGATATCGAAGATGGAGGATAAGATGCTCAGTTCAATACCGCCTCCCCATCGGTCAGGGTCTTGAATACTGCGGCAATATTGGCTGGGAGGGCTACCGAGGACAGCTTCTGAGTAATCCTCGGGATGTTCAACAATGTAGTCAGCCATCATCCTTCTCAACCGTTGAGCGGGGATCTGATCTTGCAGAGCACCACCAAAAGCTGTGAATAAACAGCTGTTATCGCTGGGCATCACTCTTAGAACTACATGCCGTTAACAACAATAGTCTCTGGAGGCTAACAAAAGGTTATCACTTACGTAGTGTTCCACCCTGTTCTGGCCACGGAACGTTGACATCCTCTGGGCTCTCATTCCGTTTTGCTGCACGAGATGCCATTGCTTGAAATTGGGCAGCGCCAGTTTGAAGTGGCGCAGTAGGTGCGGGTGGTGGTACGTCCTCGGGTACGATAGTGAGTGTCTCACCATGAAGACCAAGAGATCGAGCAATTTGATCACTTTGGCTAGCTTCAAGAGTCTTCATAGCCATAGGAGGGCCATATTTTATTCCAAAGTTGGTAATTCCTGTCTTGGCTCGAAGTTCATCAAATAGCACTTTAACAGTGGCATCATCGGGTATCTCGAGGATACCGGTACCGGCTGGACCTTTATAACGAGCTCGCATGACTGTGATTAGGTGCAAGATTCAATGTAAGATGACAATTTCTTGGGTTTTCTCGCTGCGGATAGTGGGTGATTAATGTGCTTGGGTGAAACTTGTTCGAGATGAGTGAGGGAGGGGCTGCTTTGCTCTGAGGCGAGGAATTGAAAAGAAGCAACAGGAAAGTGAGGCACTGAATCCGTTTTAAGCTGGGTTTGGAACCACAAGACGAGGATTCTCTGAGCTTGTGTGATAGATATTCAATTCTGTGTATATGAATCACAGAAACAATAAGGCTAAATCGAGCCTGACTGAATCAATGATCTGGATGAAAGCTGGCACCAACATCACAACCATGTGTCAAGTGCCAGCCAATTGGGACCCGCTTTTAGAAATGCACAACCGCTCTAACCAATTACGGTACGAGAAGTCGCGCGCAAATGCACGCGCTCTCCAGGGCAGTCGCACTTTCAATCAAGCTCAGGAATAGTACACAGGTACTCTTTAATTACAGCTTCCTCCCGCTGCCGTGATTTCGCAATACAACCCGTCTCAGCAACTGAATACCACAATATAGATTAACTTGACCAACGCGAATAGTACGCGCCGTTAACGCCTCGATTTACCGCATTGCGACCGGACCCGAGTGGTCTCACCAGCCTGTCATGTCCAGTCGGAGGGCGAACGCGCCAGAGGTGCGCGAATCTATAGAAGCAAAAACTGCCTCCGTGGACGTCGAGATGAAGGATACACCGGACGATGATGTCGATGCCGAAGGCGACCCTGACGTAGATATGGACGCGGAAGGTGACGAAGATGCCGAAGGTGAAGAGGACGCAGAAGGTGAGGTGGACGATGAAGGCCGTCCCGATATGTATCGCTTGATCCATAATCTCTCGACCTATCTATGCAGCGTTCAGGATGAGTATGCTTCCCCTCTCGAGTGCAGAAGAGGATTGGGTGATTCTGACAGAGTTATAGTGGCGAGCAGCTTGCTGCTGGCTTCCAGCGCATCCCGAATAGACGGACGTTGCCCGATTATTTCGAAATCATCGCCGAACCCATTGCTTTCAGTACCATCCGAGTAGGTTTTATGCAGTCTTGGTAGCTGGTATATGGATCATTGACCAAAATGATAGGGCAAAACTCAGAAGAAACAATACGGCTCATTTGCCGAGTTCGTCAAGGATGTTGCGCAAATCTGTCACAACGCTCAAGTTTACAACCGACCCTCCGCTCCTATTTTCGGTGCCGCAGTTCGTCTTCGGGAAATTCTTGTCCAAGAACTCAAGAAGCTGGTAGAAAAGGGCCACATCAATGCCAATGATGCACAGTTGCCAGATCTAGGCGAATTACCACCTGCGGAAGAGTCTCCACCAGCAGAGGATGACGACGAAGACGAGGAAGGCGAAGAGGAGGAGGATGAAGATGAAGAAGAAGAAGAAGATGAGGACGAAGATGATGATTCAGACGATGAAGGCGGACGACGCAGGGGACGAAGACGACGTGGCGCTGGTCGAAGAGATCAGGACAAAGACTACGAAGATGATTCGCACAAACGAAGAGGCCGGCCTCCTAGTGTTCTTACGCCGAACGAAGCCCGCATCGCTTCACTATTGAAGGGATTGAGAAAGCCCAAGGACGATGCAGGAAATCTCCTTGTTCATCCTTTTGAGAAGCTACCAGACAAAGCAGCTGTACCCGATTACTATACAACGATACTAAACCCCATCGCTCTCGACAACATCAAGAAAAAAGCCAAGCGGAAGAAGTATCAAAGCATCGACCATGTTCTTCAGGACCTCAATCTCATGTTTGAGAATGCCAAGCGGTATAATGAGGATGACAGCGAAGTGTACAAGGCCGCGGTTGAGCTACAGAAGGAGGCTATCTTTTTAGCCGAACAGGAGAAGGCCAAACCTGATGATGATTTCCGAGACGAAGACGGCAAGTTACCGTTGGCAGAGATCCAGCATAACGGGCAGTCCTGGAAAGTCGGTACGTACATAGAGATACCACTGTGTAATGCGTTTCCAGTGTTGTTACGCCGCTAACATGAATATAGGTGATTGGGTTCACATCAGAAATCCCAACGACCTGGCCAAGCCCACCGTGGCGCAAATCTATCGAACTTGGCAAGACCGTGCCGGCCAAAGATGGATCAATGCCTGCTGGTACTACCGACCAGAACAGACTGTACATCGATATGAGAAGCATTTCTTCGAGCATGAAGTCGTCAAGACAGGTCAATATCGGGATCATCAAATTGAAGAGGTCTTGGACCGATGCTTTGTCATGTTCGTGACCCGATTCAATAAAGGGCGACCTCGAGGATTTCCTCTGGACAAGGAAATTTATGTGTGTGAATCACGCTACAACGAGGAGAAGTTCACATTCAACAAGATCAAGACGTGGGCAAGCTGTGTTCCAGACGAGGTACGCGACAAGGACTATGAAATGGACCTCTTTGATGTGCCTCGGCGCATGAAGAAGATTCCCAGCCCTATTAAGCATTTGCTCCGCGAAGATGCAAAGGAGATAGATGAACTCCCCAAGCCAACATGGGGAAGCCCAAATGCCCCGCCTATTGTTGGAGCCGTACATCGCCGTAAACGGGAGGCCAATGTAAGTGAAGCGCATCTGTTCTTTCGTTTCTTCTGTCCTGCCATGCCATGCCATGACTCGGCTGGCCATCGCTGTATTCGTTATCAGCAAACGAACGCCCTACATAATCCCTGTCCGCCAACGCCTTTTTTTCCTTCTCAGCTTCAACGCCTGATTCTTGATCGTGATTCATGCATGCCTCAGGCTTTCTTTCGTCTCACTTTATTGTCGCACGCAACTAACCATAACTTTCTAGGAATCACCACCGCCAGTGCCCACCCCTCCGCCACAAGCCATGTCGGCGGTCCCACTACCTGATGCTGGCGCTGATTCTGGCCGGCGCGCTTCAATGTTGTCAGTGCCTGGTGGCATTCCTAGTGATCATTCCGGGAGACATCCTTCAATATCCTATCCTGGAGGTCCTTCACCTTCGCCCGTTCCATACAATGCTCACATGACACCTCACTTTCAGCCAGTCACTCCTGGCGCCCAGCCAGCACAAGTTCAACAGACTCCAGTCCCTATTCCACATCAACCTCACCTGGGTGCTCAGCCTCAAGTGTCTGTACGACCTGTGCAATATCAACACCAACCTCAGCACTCACAGGCAGGATATGCACAAGGATTCGCCCCTAACTATGGGCAATCGGTGCCTCCTATGCATCAGCAAACACCTATGCCAAACCACATGACCCAGGCATACAACCAAGTGCAGGCCACTCCAGTCGCTCGCAGTCCAATGCCGGCTGCGCCAGGGATGCCTATGCAGGGTGGCAATGTGTATAACCCACCAAGACCACCAGAGGTCTACGCACTTCCCGACAATATGAACGATGCGATGCCAAAGGAGTTGCGAGAGTCATTTCAACATGACAGTTCTGGCCGAGTTCTCTTCTTCACTGCTCCTCCTCTCGACAGACCCCACAAGGGCATCTCCCACGAAAGTGCTGGTTTAGGACACAGCGCCAAATATCTGGCTGGGAGGAAAGAATGGTTGGCCGACCGGGAGAGGAAGAGAAAGGAGCGCGACGAGCAGATCGGGAGTAACTCAAACAAGAAACTCGAAAGGGTTGCAGCAGATGCGCGCCAAGCGAAAACAGAGATTGTTGCACAGGCCAGTGATGCCATGGCTAAATGGTTGGAGCAATACAACGAGGATACCCAGAAGTGGAAAGACAAGGCAGGGCTTGAAGGTTGGCGGGAGGTCAAGCCATCCAACAAAGAAAACAGCACTGTTTGAGACTAGTGAGCAGCAGTTGGTAACAAACATGGATTAAAGGCGCCCGGGTATCCTATTTAAGATCAAGAGGGCGAAAACTAGGTTAACTTTCTGTGCGTTAGGATTGGAGTAATGGCTAAATTCACCAAATAATATCTTGGAACGATTCTGAGACGATTTGTAGTAGTATTAGATTGTACTGATCGATTGACGATGTGTCCCTTTCATCTGCATCACAGACTTCCCGGCTTCCCAGATGACATTGGCCCTTGCCCTTCACCTAGCTGTTGGCGGGCCGTGTGGCCAGAGTTCTTTTTCGTCAAGTTGGCCATGGCTCGTCTTAGTGATCCAGATTTGTCATCCATCACGAAGCGCCCAACGTTGCCCGCATAAAGCAGCAAGAAGGTATAATTACTGCTAGGGGTTGGGAATGTGTTGCGCAGCTCGTAAGTCCTGATCGGAAAATTGATGGTCGCCTGACAAAAATCATGTTGGGGTGTGGACAGGGCCGTGGCAGATTGCCTGGAAGTTGGGTCGATGCTGAATATCCGACTGCATGGCATGGTGTCATTACAAAGATTTGCCGCAATGGTCTGGTCCTCATTTGAGCACATTGAAGACCTCATGCATCATGTTTGTACCATCTCTACCCTAGGCTCGTTGGCCACTGTCTTCTTCCGTCCATGCCCGAGTTCGAACATGACCCATTCGTAAACCGCCCACTGGACAGCATTCACTATGAAAGCTCGCACGCTACAGACAGTCAACCCTCTAAAGAAAACACGAGAGCCTCCCTCCCGGTACGCCTCACGTGCGACCTGTATTGCGCCAGCCCGTTTGGTTTGTGACGCTACGTTGGGTTGCAGAAGGGGTGTTGTTTCTGCTTGTCCGCCAAGGGTCTGTGCCTGAACCCTAGTCTTGATAACATCGAGTGGAAATATGCTCGCCCAAGTTGCGACACCAGCTAGTCCTCCGCAGAGGAGAACTTTGGCGGCCTCGTGTTGGAAAGAGGTTTCTTCGC
The DNA here is from genome assembly GCF_013085055.1 of Fusarium oxysporum Fo47. Taxonomy (NCBI): domain Eukaryota; kingdom Fungi; phylum Ascomycota; class Sordariomycetes; order Hypocreales; family Nectriaceae; genus Fusarium; species Fusarium oxysporum. The sequence goes on along the minus strand of NC_072841.1, from coordinate 2,900,259 downwards.
CCTGTTCCGTAGCCAGCCAACGAGTAGTCAGCTCGTAGGACCAGAAGTAAAAGCCATAACCAACGCTGTCCCGGATAGCAGTCACAGTTCCGCCGAAGTAAAGACCTCGAGCACCTTCTTTTTTCCAGATATCCTTGGTGATAGCCCAGCTTGAGGTTGGAGAGGATGCCAGCTGCGCCCTGCACTTGATCAGTTCGGTGGGGGTGCTAACGACCCAAGTTGCAAGACCGCCCACCGCCCCAGCAAGCCAGGTATTCCACAAGTTTCCAGATGTTGAGAATACGCTATTTAATGCCGCCTCGGTTCGGTTATAAGAAACAAAGAGTAAGGCGTTCAGCGCACCGTAACCGAGAATTGGTGCTGCAGTTCCAGTCACCAAGGAGGCGTATGATCCGAGGTACCGCGTGCTGAAAGATGCACTCTGGTTGATGGTTGAAGCCGCTGCTGTTGTTCCTGTAGGGATCGAACCAACAGGCGGGTTCGTCACTGGACTGGTATGTTGTGCTTGAAGTCGAACTTTGATCACATCAAGAGGATTTCCGATTATGATTCCAACAGCACCACTGAGATAGCCAGCCCAGAAATCAGCCGACATTATGAGACTATTTTTGTAGACTCTATAGGCGAGAAAAGAAGATCAGTATTCCTTGACACTTTGCGCTGAGCCACAGTGATAGTGCTCAAGACGCCGAGGTATACGAGGCCCCAGGCCAAACCGAGCCGTGCAAGAGGAGCTCGATTCGCAGTAGCCTGGACATTAATTCGACGAAACCGTGTAAGATATTGCCAATGCACAAAGTGTCCAGCAACAGTTGCAGTCAAAATTCCAGTGCGATGTCGTGCAATTGCTACTTGAAGAGGGGTCGGTCCAGAGGATTGATGGTCGGCAAAAGGATCTCCACCGGCCGATCGGCTTTGATCGGAGTTGGAGAGATTGACGCTTGAAGGCATGTGTTAGCGATCCAGGGTCTTTCAGAGCCGCATACTGAGAAAGTAGATGATCCGCGGTGACCTACCCTGACGACGTTGCAGCAAATGGGCTTTCAGTTATCATCTTTGGCTGGTTTTTGACCGAGTGAGTTGTATAAGGGGAAAAGGAGAAAAGGAGAAGATATATTCCTTGCCACCAGTTTCGGTCCCATCATGAACCGAACGACAAACTTGATTCTTCGACCGATTCCCGATGGATCCAATGTTACCTAAGCTAGTGGAGGCTTTAAGTTTTGAGTCCAAGCTTTCGGTGGTTTCGGGGTCTTTGCCGGGAATGCAATTGTAAGAAGAAGTAAAGCTAGTGGCGGTTCACGTGATAGCGTGTTTCTGCCTGCTGTCGCGTCGAGTCACTGACATCGCGCTTGCCTATTTACCCTCCATTGATTCTCGCTGGGGTGGCAAGAAATCTTTCACACTTGGAACAATCGCTTGATAAGTCTCTGAAACGAGAGGATATTCAAGATGGGAGCAGCGTGAGTGTCAGGACACTTTGGCGCGTTGTTGCAAGCTCTAATACTCAATTCAGGTCCCCTCTCGTCGCGACGCCACTTGCTGGCAAGGACAAAACTCTAGGCAAGCGGATGCCAACGCCCTCTTCAATTGACCGTCTTCACAAACCATTCAAATGCCCTGGTGTCGCTGAAAGAAGTACGGCTGTTGATCGACCGTCCCGCAAGCGAAGAAAGGTTGATTATGGTGGTGCCGACGGCGAAGCAGATAATGATAAACCATACTCCAACGATGACAGGCTTGCGCTTGCCACTCGAGATATCAACCGTTTCCCCGTTTTCCAGGCCAAAGATAAAGGTCTTGTTTTCCGCAAGGCCTTTTCTGTGCCATTGAAGAACAAGGACAGCGCTGCATACAATCCCAATCGTGCCCCTCCTACTCTGGGTCTACGGCAAGGTGCAGTCTTCATTGCGAAGCCTCTACATGACCCCAGTGGCGAATTCGCAATTGTTCTTCATGACCCGACTGTCGACGACAAACCAAGAGATGTCCCCAAGGCAATTGAGCCCGCCAAGACAGAGACTGCTGATGGGAAACTTGACGCTCCACTTGTACATAAGAGTCTTGCTGAGATTCTCGGAATCAAGAAGAAGGTGGATGGCGAACACCCTCGCGTTCCAGTCGTAATTGACCCGAAGCTGGCCAAGATCCTTCGTCCCCATCAGGTCGAAGGTGTCAAATTTATGTATCGATGTGTTACTGGCCTGATTGATGAGAAGGCCAATGGCTGCATTATGGCCGACGAAATGGGTCTGGGAAAGACTCTTCAGTGCATCTCTCTGATGTGGACACTACTCAAGCAATCCCCTGATGCTGGAAAGCCGACAATTCAGAAAGCAATCGTTGTCTGTCCTGCCAGTTTGGTCAAGAATTGGGCCAACGAGTTGGTGAAGTGGCTTGGTCCTAATGCCATCAACCCATTCGCCATCGATGGAAAGGCGTCTAAAGAAGAACTGACGCGTCAGCTTCGACAATGGGCAATTGCTAGCGGTCGGGCCGTCACCAGGCCAGTCATCATTGTTTCCTACGAAACTCTGCGATTGAACGTGGAGGAACTGAAGCACACAAAGATCGGCCTGCTTTTCTGTGATGAGGGCCATCGTCTCAAGAATAGCGACAGCAATACCTTCAATGCTCTCAACAGTCTCAATGTTTCGCGGCGTGTCATTCTTACAGGCACACCCATCCAGAATGATCTCACGGAGTATTTCTCGCTCACAAGTTTTGCAAACCCCGATCTGCTCGGCACACGGCTGGAGTTTCGCAAACGCTACGAAATCCCAATTCTACGAGGCCGAGATGCTGATGCGTCAGAGGAAGATCGAAAGAAGGGCGATGAGTGCACTGCGGCATTGCTCAATGTTGTCAACAAGTTCCTGATTCGCCGTACTAACGACATCCTTTCCAAGTACTTACCTGTCAAGTACGAGCACGTTGTGTTCTGTAATCTTGCACCCTTCCAGTTTGACCTCTACAACTACTTCATCAAGAGTCCTGACATTCAGGCTCTCCTGAGAGGCAAGGGAAGTCAACCTTTGAAAGCCATCAACATTCTCAAGAAGCTCTGTAACCATCCTGATCTTTTGAACATGGCGGATGATCTGCCGGGCTCAGAGCAGTGCTTCCCAGACGACTATGTACCCAAGGAATCCCGTGGTCGAGATCGCGAGATCAAGTCCTGGTATTCAGGCAAAATGGCAGTGTTGGATCGCATGCTGGCTCGCATCCGCCAAGACACAAACGACAAGATTGTGTTGATTAGCAACTATACTTCGACACTGGATCTTTTTGAACGAATGTGCCGCTCTCGTCAGTATGGATGTTTGCGACTCGATGGAACCATGAACGTCAACAAGCGTCAGAAGCTTGTCGATCGATTCAACGACCCTGAAGGTGACGAATTCGTCTTCCTACTGAGCAGCAAGGCTGGTGGATGTGGTATCAACCTTATCGGCGCGAACCGCCTAGTGCTATTCGACCCCGATTGGAACCCGGCTGCTGACCAACAGGCGCTTGCTCGAGTGTGGCGCGATGGACAAAAGAAAGACTGTTTCGTGTACCGCTTCATCGCAACGGGCACTATCGAGGAGAAGATCTTCCAGCGCCAGTCTCACAAACAAAGTTTGTCTTCTTGCGTTGTGGACTCGGCGGAAGATGTTGAACGGCATTTCTCGCTCGACAGTCTCCGTGAGCTTTTCCAGTACCGGCCAGATACCAAGAGTGACACTCATGAGACGTTCAAGTGCAAGCGGTGTAAGCCTGATGGCAAGCAGTATATCAAGGCGCCGGCCATGCTGTATGGTGATACCAGCACATGGAATCATTTTGTCAACGAGGGACTGAAACCCATCCAGGACTTGCTCTTGAGGCAAGAATGTGGAGAGTCCGAGGTTTCTGCCGTGTTCCAGTACATTTCTCACTAAGTTATCAGCTGTGTGTCTTTAATGATTCATGTTCACGAGGCATGCAGGGCGTTATTGTGGATTAGCGATATTGGAAGGTCATTATCTTTTTTATGGAGTTTCATCCCAGACCTGTTTAGGTCGACAGGCTTCACTGTAGAGTGATCTTAGATGTCAAAACACTGATAGAATATAAAATACTAAAAGCAACCCAGAGCGCACTGGGTTTTGTACCCATTCTCCATGCATTGCGTTGTAAGATCTCCATCTATCATACCACAAGTTCGTGGCTTATCACCCTATCGTACCAGGAGCTGCATTCGTCCCGAGTTGTTCTATTCGATTGACTGAGAGAACTGACAAACCTATCTATATGCTTCGAGTTACTCTGTATCATGGCTTCTATCATGTTGAAGTCATGAGAGGTAGGCACAGTGCTCATGACATGTACTCTTGTTTTCGCACTGTTAAGAATTTGCTAGTTCAAGTTTTAGTCTTTGTGACCAAGGTGAACCTTTTGAGAGTCTCAACCCCAGCAGTCAACATCGCTAGGATTACCTTAGTCAAATCAAAGGAATCCGGCTACTCTCCATCAAACACATCAAAATGTCTTCAAAGCCTACCAACCAGTCCTCTCCGGAGTTTACCTCCTACTACCTTCAACGCGCAACACAAGAGCTCTCAGAGGACCTTGACAAAGTTCGCAACGCGGAGGACTTCAAGGCCGATTCCATCCCTTTCCTTGTTCACGCTCTGCAACAGGGTGCGGACCTTTTCTCTCCTGAGGACCAGAAGAGAGTGGTTGCTGCACCAAAGGCCAAGGACGGGGATGCATGAGCAGACTGTATATACGCAGTCCAGATCATTTCAGTCTACTACGTGAACGCACGACAGCATTTCAGATCCGCTCGTTTACAACTTGTGGATTAGTGCGAGCCATTCTTCACCACTTCCCACGAGACAAGGATATGTCAAATCACAAGGATGGCGTTTTTCTTGGCAGACAGAAAGCTGTTCTATCGACACCAAGAACGCTTGACACTGCACCCCAATACGCCATAGCGTGTGTATCAACCCAGTGAAAAGGGGAAAAGTCAGATTCAGAAATTAGGTCAATTAGCGGCCGTTACTTCATAAGGGTATCTCAAAGCAGAGTCAACACTACATCAAGCGCGCAATACAATCAATCTATATATACGTCTGTCTCCCACCCGTGCCGAAGTACGGCAGTATGTCATTCCTTCATCAGTATGTCCATATGCACGGTCTAGTTCGAGTTACGGCGTCGTTCGAGTCCGACAGCCCATCCCTTGATGGCGAGGACGATAACGACCCAAGCCATCAGGAGGGCGACCAGGCCCATGGTGACAGTGTACATGAACATGGCGTCGAGTTTGTAGTGGATCATTCCGTCGACAGTATCAGTGCTCTAGGTCAAGTTAGCTTTTCGAATCTTTTTGCAAGGGCGGTTGACATACACTAGCCATGAAGATGATGCCTCCAGCGATCAATCCAAAAGCAGCCAGGAGTTCCGTCGGGGGTCGTGATGGGAAAATGGACTTGGGTGGCTTCAGGTACATGATGAGGTAGGTCAACCCTCGAGCAAGGGAAGCCCCTAGAAGGAGGTCACCCCACTGCTTGTGAACCATGCTAGACATCATGGTATGCTGTGTATGGGAGCTCATCATGAGTCCAAGCAGCATGATGACCAGAGCTGGTATGGGGTTGAGCGAGAACTCGTATGTGTCGGGAGCTTCGGATTCGTTTGCTTCTTCGACCGTGTAAGGGCTCTTGGGTTGAACTTCGTCCACGGTTGTGTTGAGAAGATCGCGAATACGTGTCGACTCGATGAGCATACCGCACTAAAGAAACAAGTCAGTTTTTGCTTTGGGAAATCGACTGGAGCAGATCGTGGGACTTACCAAGCCTCCTCCAATGAACAGAACTGTGATGGAGATGTGCTCCATGTCCTGGGCGGTCCAATCTCCTCCCCAACCGCCGAGGTGCTCCATGAAGATATTGGTAGCGCCATAGAAGAAGATCAAGAAGCTCTCGACGAACTCAGCGGAGGGGCGCCACTTCTGGGAGTTCTTCCTTGGTCGAACATTCCATGCCCAGCCAAGCTCTCCAAAGCTGCCAGTCCAGCGACCGAGGGTGAAGATACCTAGCCAGAAGAAAACACCGCCCTTGATCCAATGCGCCAATCCATTGAAGATTCCGCCTCCCTCCTGGACGATTTGTTAGTCAAGTGTCGCAACCAAGGTATCTGCTAGCAACTTACAAAGAAACGGCCAAAGGTGACAACACCAGTCGCAAGCGCAATGAAGCCGAAAGGAAGAATAATGCGATCGACTATGCAACGGCCGAGGTTGAGATACTTCCATACTCGCGACGCAGCGATCTTGGAGGCGTGGCGAGCAAAGGTTCCCTGAGGTTCAGGAGAGGCTAGTGACAATTCCTCCAGGTCACCATCATCGTCCTCGTACTCCTTCCTGGGGTTGTTGACAGGCGACTCCATGCCATTGAGAGTGGATGCCGAGTCGCTTCGAAGCGATGGTGTGTTTGGTTCGGTTCCTCGTCCACTGTCGTTGGACATTCGGTAGGGGCTGTCACTGTGGTAGCCATTGTGCGAAGAGTAGTCGGCCTCTCGTGTCGCGACAGGTAGAAAAGCATGTCTCTCGTTACTCGACGTCTTTCCTTTGCCCTTGAGAGCTCCCGCGATACAGCCCACGGCACTTACAAGGACCTGGGCGCAAACGACCCAGGTCACAATCCAGCCAATCTGGTGGTGCGCATTGTTTGGATACAAGTCTGGGGTCTGCGCATTATATATCACGCCGATCAAGACTCCAAGAGCATTTGTAGCTAGGAAAACAAATTGCGCCGGTAGTGTAAAGCGAGAGTTTGCCAGTGAGAACATGACGGCTGGGGGGTTGGTCGTGTTAGTCGGCGCATAAAGCTCAACACCATGAAAACTTACCAATTGGTAGAATAAATACCCAAGAAAGAACCATTAATGCAATATGTGTGTATATAACTCCAGTATGTTCAGTATGCGCAAAGTATGTATCGGGATAGTCCTCGTCTTTGGGCGGTTGTGTCGTTGTGTTGCCGTCATGGCCCATTCCCATGTCCATGTCCATACTTTCACCACCACCATGCGCAATTACCACAGGTAAAAGCGCCAGAAGCAATGCGCCGGATGCGCGCGATATCATTTTTGTATAGATCATACTGACAAAGTACGTCCAGAAAGATTTGTCTGCAGAAGGAAACAATAGATGCAACGAGACAAGACAAGACAACTGGACGAGAAGAGGTCGCAAGCAGTAGTTATACTTGTTTACAGCCAGAAAGACACAAGTAGGAGGACATATATAATCATGCGATCAAGTAGACGTCAAAACGAAGAGTGTTTCAAGGAATCATGACATGGCATTGTTTTAAAACAAACCCTCTTCTATTATTACTGTCGGGCCCGAGCGGCCGAAAACAGGTCATGGGCTGAGGCATTGGAATCTCTTGGTCAGTCGGAGACAAAGCGACGAGAGCCAAGAGAGGATACGCAGCAGTTGACCATCCGAAGCTTCCGAATTGCTTCATCATGGAAGTTGTACCTTTACCTTTCGACAGAGAAAAACAACACAACAAAAAAAAAAAAAAGATGCGGTAAGCATTTGGATAGTGGGGGATCCTCAAATGGGGCCGGCCGGTGGGGGGGACATCTTCAGTAGACTACACCACTGTATCTGTATCGTAGAGGTCACTGTACATGCACCAGATCATCTGGTCAGGCTCTTTGATCAACGTGGTCCGCGGGCCCCATGTACTGTACTATACTTTACTTTACTTTACTTACTTTGAGGATCTGTTGGTTCCGAATAGTTACCTTTTTAGTTCGTTCATGGTCAACGTGATCGATCGATCGGCAAGGAAACTTTGGAAAAGGCATCTTCTCGAAGAACGTCAAGGCATTTCGGCGGAGATGAAGTGGATATCACGGGCCATGGATAGACCCTCTTCCATTCCTATTCTCACCGAGCATAGAGATCATTAGTTACTGGTCACAAGAACTCGTGTGTTGTAACTTGCTGCAAGCATCGCAACCCTTCACCACGTTTGGTTACCACCATTACATGCACCTCAACTCGGATCCGATAAACGGGCAGTCAGTCACTGGCTTACCAGTGAATTACGAATATTCAGTCATAAGCTCTACACGTACTAACTGTGGCTTCTCATCCATTACTCAAAACCGACTTGTTAGGCCTCCATTATCGACATCAAAGCACAGACTAATATCGAGCAAAATGCCGAAATCCACATGAGAGCTTTCGTCTTTACAGGCATCATCATGCATCATGGAGAGCTTTAATGCCGGCTGCTTCGACGCTAGTTACCTCATCCCGCTGTGAAATAAAGCTACGGCGTCATTCATTGGATACAGCGGGCTTCAACCTCTTTGATGTGTATAATCCCGGTCCAGCATCTCCACCCAAGTTCAACCCAACTACGCCGACAATTCCGCACACTTTCTCTTCAGCTCTTGACTTACAAAGTTTTTACGTCTGTGCAGTGTAAACGATAAGGCTGGATATGACGCGTAGTGTAGCCAAATATTTGTTTAGGGCTGGCAAAGAAATGTACACATCTACAGCGTACTATATGTACTAGATACGCTTTATACGCCTTACTGCATGTGCGTGTCTCTGACTTACATGCACTTGATAAGTCTGTGCTAGCCGAGCGGGAACTTTCCACGGAAACTTCCTTCATGGACATCGATGACTACGGATGATTCATACCGAAGTGTCTTGGCAATCACTGATCTCTGATCAAGATCAAGAAATGTAACTGCAACTGTAGGTCTGGGCACTAGACTACCTACCTTACGGCATTTTCAGGCTTTATCATTATCTCCGTCTCCGTGGACCCGATGATGCCGGTCAAGCAGACAGACAGACGCATTCCATTAAACAGGGTCACAACCCACCAAGCTCGAGCTGTCAAAATGGTCACAAGGCGTCACATAACCATGCTCATGAACAAGGAAGGGCCTGAAGCCGGGCGTAAGATACAAGGGTCATGAGAAGGAATATTTGCTCAAGTTGGACGGTTATGGAGTACCACCATGATATCAGATTACCCTAGATGTTCCCCTCCGCTGACCAATTACTACCTTTTACAGCACACAACTCGGTTGAAGAGGTGCATAATCAGACAATTTTCTACTCCAATCTAGGACAGAATTATCGGATCGTTCATGATGTGATGTGCTGGCTCACCGCCCGCTTAGTTGTCGTGTCTATGGTGCTGACTTGCATCCATCGTGTGTATTACACCCAAAAGAGTCAGCTATCTTGGGTTACAACCCGAGCCAGCAAATAAGAGCGAATACAATGATCTCGCCAAGAACGGTAACTCGTGGTCAACTTGTCTCCGTTTCTCAGGCATACGCATGTCTGTACGTATGCCATACGCCAAAATTTACTCCCGAACACTCCGCAGTTTGAGTACTGAGGCTGTAAGGTAATCAACGATTAAACATGTATCATCGAGCTCTTGCTTTTTACGGTCTGTCGTATGATATTCGGACAAAATTGGACCGTTTGTGACTGCATGAAACGTACCTCTAAACGACGGGTTTAATGTTGCAGTCTCAATGCAACAAAGACAACTCTTGTACTGTACTTGCATGGGGAGCTTGGGATCTGATGTGACAACATTGCATTGCATCCTAGCCATTCTCCGCAATCGGCCGAACTGAAGCTGTAGCATTACAGTGTCAAGAGGATCTGCTTACAATTCATCATCAGCAGCAATGCCAGTTGTTGAGAACATGGCCAGTACCGTTAGTTTGTTTAATAGAGTGGCTGCGTTAGTGGACAGGGGTGTGTTCCCAAAACCAGAACCTAGTTGGCGATCCCCACCAGTCAGTGAATCCCATCCATGATGCTCACTAAAATATTTATCACATCAAGACTTGGATGATGTGAATGATCCGACGCTGCCGAAGGCCCTGCCTCATCTCGCTAGTTTACCATACAAACTTGCTACAAAACTCAGCTCTTGGCATGCCCAAATCATGCCACAAACCTAACCCAGTCCATCTTGTTTGAAAGTCCGTATTCCCGAGCAAACACGGTTCCTCACAATGGCCTTTCGGGGTAATGATGAATACCAACTATATTCCGGCAATTCGGAAATACACCACTGACTCACTATGGTCTATCCATTATCCACTGTGGCCCGAACTCATAGAGAAGCCCGGCCATCTGCCAGCAGCTTCCATTCATCACCATCATGAGCTACGCGACCTTCGCTCTCCAGCTTTCCCAGTATCTGCAAAACACCGCCACGAGCTGCTGGGTGCAGATTCTGGGGCACATCTCTGTAAATCACCTCGACCAGATCTGTCGCTGTCCATGCCGACCACAATGCAGATTCTTGAGTTTCCACTTCACCAGGTCCCGTTTTCAACGTCTGAATGACCTGATCTTCTCGTTGTTTTCGATGCGCGATGTACTCGGCAATCTTTGCTGGTCCATTCTCAATGACCGGTCCATGTCCAGGGTATGCTCGGCCTTTGAACAGAGGTTTCATTTCTTCTAGGCTTCGTAGATATGTGACCATGTCCTCAAATACCGCAGTCCCTTGACCAAGGACGTTGTCGGCTGTGAACATTGCGTCTTCTTCCTCGAGAACGAACACCATATGATCCTTTGTATGTCCTGGCGTATACGCTGCTGTCAATGTAGCGCCGTCGACTTGGAAGCGCTGCCCGTGCCTAATTTCATGCTGCCCTTCCTCCGGAGTGTGCTTGAAGATTCTCGTCTGTGGTGAGATGCTCAAGAGATCCTTGATACCACCTGTATGATCATGATGCCAGTGCGTGATGAGCGCGGTGTCTATAATCGCATTCTCCTGCTGTAGAGTCTCGCGGATAGATGAGATCCAAGCATTGCGACCCTCGCCAGTGTCGATGAGAAGCCGGCGACGACCTGTACCGAGAAGATATGTGTTTGTGCCTTGAAGAGTGAATTTGCCTGGATTGCCGCCCAAAATGCGGGTGACTGTAGGACTGAGACGCTCTACAGCTGGCAGAGCAATGAGTTGAGTCGCCATGGTACTCCAGTTGTTGGTAATATTCAAGGTGGAGGACCAGAGACCCGTATGGGCGAAACTATCGGTGCTGGTCGGGAGGGGTCCGGAGCCGGGATGCCGCAAAGTCGGGCCGGGGGTTCGGTAGACAGTGGAGACTTTGAGCCCCGTTTCTAGTCAAATAAGCTCAAAGTTCAAAGATGTTTGTCTAGGTTAAGGATGAAAGATGAGAAATAGGGAGAAGATATTGATCTACCAGAGGTAGACAGGGAGCTGGCTGTCGTCATCCGGCAATCTAAACTGCTTATTCAATGGAGAATGAATAAACCTCGGCACGAACGGTGCTCCTCTTCTTAGTGCATATTGACGTGTAGGAGGGAGATACAGTAATAGGCATCACTTTGCACATCCTAGGAATGTTAGGTATACTCTTATTTGGTACTACATGTTAGATGCTATAATAGAGTTGTCAGATGCAGTGAAAATTATCTTCAAGTGACTATCAACTACAGCAGTATCAGTTAATATACCTGCTAGACGCGCCCTGGTCGCGGTTAATATGAGGTTCAGCTGGTGAGACTAGTGCCAAGCTACCTAGGTATGTAGGTTATCTTATCGCCCTGCATGACATGGGTATAATTTTCATGAGCGCCTCCATGACTTGATGTATCTACCCGCCAATCTTACACCAAAAGGTACCCGGCACACTATGTTCTAGGGAGTCTGCACCCGTTGTAATCTCTCCTAATTACCTTACCTTACAGTGAGTGATAGTGACTTCCAATACCACTCCTGCACTTCTATTTCCATCCAACCCATGCATGCATGCATGCACTTACTTAATCTATTCTATTAATTGAAGGAACAATCAATAGGCGCAACAGAGTTTGATGTTTCACCTCTATTGTTTAATTCCTTAGCGGCCATCTCTCAACGCTCATTCCCCTCTTACGGTTTATTAATCTTCGATATTTGGTTTCAACTGGAAGAGGTTGGCTATCAATTGCCCGACTTTCGGCTTGCTGTTGGTTGCACATTCATGCAACTCTGTGCCTCGCGTGCATCCTTCAGCCTTGTACGCCATCGCATCACCCGCCAGGCAAAGGAACGAATAAATAAACGAACGAACGAACGTACAACGAACCGATCAAGAATAAACGAATAATCAAGCCTGTCTTTATACGTGGGGTTGTTTCGAGTGTACCAGTAACGCTTCGCCGCATCCGCTTGATCACGAATCGAGCTCCCTTTTACCAGCCGCATCAACAAGCTTCATTCGTCTACCACCAGCTTCAATTGCTGCAGCAAAACGCTAGCCGCAAAGGCTTGATTCCTCACAATGTCTGGGCGACCGACAACCCCGGCCTCACCCAAAAACATCAAGGTGAAGTCTCCGGTCCCCGGATCACCAATGTTCGGCTGTGGTATGGCCACCCAAAGCTCTGTCTGTATCATTGTCTAATTGTCTCTAGAGCATGTACAACTCCTCCTCAGCAAGAACCAAGAGGTCATGAACAGCTCGATCACGCACTACAAGTTAATCCTCCGCAACATCTTCGATGCGACACCCATCGTCCCCCAAACCTCAACGCAAGAGGGCCGACCCGTTACAACGCTTACCTCGAACTACCTCTGTCTACAATGTCCAATGACCGTGTCTGAGGAAGATCGATTGAAACACGGAACCAAGAAACAGCATCGTTTCTGTTAGTAGCCTTGTGCTGCTGCTTTCTGCTGCCTCCTTTGCTAACCCTGGCGCAGATGTTGACTCTCGGAGCGGTTGCCTGTATTGTCAGATGTGCGACGATTTTGTCTGGGACCCAACTCTCGAGGAGCTTCGAGTGAGAAAGATAGGAACTGGCTCTTTTTCTGGTAAGCGATTGTGCACGGAGATGCATCAAGTCAAGGCTCGTCCATACGCGATACAGAATGAGAAGGAATGGCTGTGTCTTTGACTGCTATGTTGCTCGTGGATAGTTTTCTGTTGCCTGAAATTAACTGTTGGCCAGGTCGCAAGAGAAAACACAATGAGCTCTTCTCGGACTCCATGAAGGATGACCCTCGGTATATTACTAACAATACTACAACCGCCTCCTGTCGTGCAAACGGCCTGCGCGGCATCTACAACGCCGGTGCGACCTGCTATCAGAACGTTGTTCTCCAAAGCTTCTTGCACAACCCATTACTGAGAAACTTCTACCTAAGCGATGGTCACCAGAGCAATGATTGCCAGGTCCCTCACTGCCTGAGCTGTGCAATGGACGACATGTTCCAAGATTTTTACGCCCTAGAGAACACTAACGGTTATACTGCTGCCAATATCTTGTCAGGTTTCTGGATCTCCGAGAAGAAGGCATTCGAGAATCTTGTTACCACCAAAGAACAAGACGCTCATGAGTTCTTCCAGTTCTTAGCTGAAGAGCTTCATGAACGAAATGGCGATGGAAAAAAGCCGGAAATCGGCAGCGAACATAGCTGCAATTGTATCATGCATCAGACATTCTACGGCAAGATGCAGACCACAACAACATGTCAGAATTGCTCAGGCCAGAGTAATTCCATCCAGTCGTTCCTTGATCTAAGTCTAGGTCTCGAAAATGTTGTCCAGAAGAAGAGCAAGAGGACTGGTCAGAAGAAGCCTTCTCTAACGTTGCAGGATTGCTTGGACGAAGAATACATCAAGTATGACAAGTGTGAGTATCGGTGCAACAACTGCAACGGGACTCAACAAGCCAAACGACATACCAGCATTAAGCGGCTGCCAAACGTTCTGTCAATACAGCTTAAGGTGAGTGTAGTCGGTGGCTCGTGAGTGTTAGTGTTGGTCCGCCAAGTTAACTCTTTCACAGCGCTTCGAGTACAGACATGGCCGCCACGATCGTGCCGCGTCAAAAGTCGACAATGAAGTCAAATTCCCTCTCCAACTCAACATGCTGCCTTATACCAATCGCGTTCGCAACCACGAGAGTCGTGAGAGCCTTGAGCTGGAGCGATCATGCACCTATGACCTCCTTAGTGTTGTGGTTCATGTGGGTGAAATCGACACTGGCCATTATACATCATACTGTCGGGTCGGCGACCAGGTAAATTTTATTCTTTACGACACTGTATCATAGCTGACATATCTTTCAGTGGTTCAAGTTTAATGACCACAAAGTCGAGTTGGCGAGCTTATCTGACGTCCTTGGGGCGCAGGCCTATCTCCTTTTCTACATCATTCGCTCGCTGGCCTAGACACCCAATCTTGTACTTGTAGGCCGACGGGGGTTTAGATTAGGAGAGCCAGATAGGCGTTAATGATCATGATCAATAAGTCGACTGGGTCCATATATCAACTGCAGGTTGAGCGCAGTATGGAGCATTGCTCGGCGCATATATGTAGTTTAGTTACACCGTGGCAGCCTACTGAATAGGGCGGTCATGGTCTCTCTTCAGATGTATCTCTTTATCTAACTGCGACGAACTCCACTGGGTTTGGCATATCCCCAGATATTCCATAAGTCATCGTACCTTGTGTCATGTTTCCCAGTCTTGCGTATTCTTCCAAGACCTTGAGACGGTTCCAGCAGCGGGGGCCTTATTTCAACACCTCATATCTCCCCTTCCACTTCCACTTCATTAATCTGATTCATCAGATCGCCAATCCCAGGTTGAGCTCTCAAAATTGGCGTAGCAGTAATAGTGGTTACTTAAACCCGCGTGAGCAGGCTCGAAGGTTGTCGCATAGACTCCAAGAGAACGGTAGAGCTTGTCGACAATGGTAGCCATTCGTTCTCCCGTGCAGACAATCACACGAGGCGACTTTGGCTTGACGAGCCAGCGGCCTGTTAGGGCAACTAGTGGGTGACATGTCAGTAGTAAAATGAGAGGGTTTAGATCGTGATACGGGCTGGGGTAGCATCTGGATAGTGGCCAGGACGATTGCGAGCATTACTTACACTTTGTCTGGCAGTCATTGCTGAAGAATGGAGGATCAATGATAACACTATCCAAGCTGCCCTTCAGATGAGCTGAGACAATAATATCAGTATATGCCAAAAGCAGTATTCAACTAGTAAAGCGGTCATACCTGGGAGTTGAAGAGGTCGCTGGAAGTCATAGAAGACAAACTCAGGAAAGACGCTGAAACGGTGGTCATGTTCCAACAAGACCAGCTTAGGTCGGTCTTCAATAGGCCAGAATCTCTGTGTCCCAGTCAGTTTCTGGGTTCTAAATATCAAGCCCTGGGCATGACAGAAGTCAGGGTTGATCCTACAAGACGATTCTTGAGTGCAATGAATACGCTCGGTGTCGAGACTACACCAATAATCGAGCTTGACGATGCGCCATCGAGGAGCTGATCGGCCAGAGCAAAGGCTGTTTCGTCGAGGAACTAGATCGTCAGGCCCATGTTAGTATTTCTTTCCACAATGTAAATATCATGAAGTTGTAGCGCCAAGACCAGCCAAGTACGTAATAGATACCCCAACTTCAGACAGGCAAAGGCACAGACTCTATCCCAGAAGCCGATCGCGATGCCATCTATCTCCACCGCTAGAGCAAAAAGGTGGAAGACAACTGGATGAGAGGAGCGTCTTCTGCCTTGTTTTGTGCATGTCGTCTTACGTACCCAAAACTGCGATTCGTTCCAATCCTCCGTAAACGCCGCCATGCTCAGCGGTTGGTCGTCTGCATCCTCCGCTACAGGGTCCTCGTCTTCCGGTTCGACGACGCCGAGTCCGGCTCCAGCTCTCGGAGCGGCGCCGGTCCTCAACTTCTCAAATGTCTTTTCATGGGCGTCCTTTTCGGCGTGGAACTCGGCCAGCGCGGCCAAGGCGTGACTCGAGAGGCTTCTGGAGACCAGCCAAAGTCAGTAAACTGGGTCCTGTAACTTGGGGTGACATGGATATTTGTATCTCTTACATGGGCTCTTCATCATCAAAAGACATCGGAATGTTGTCGTCAAAACGTATCTTTTCGGTTTTGATATACGGTCGATTACGGAGACTCGGCGCTTCGATGCGATGCGATAGAAGGTTTTGTGTGAGGGTTTTGGCGGGGTCCTCTTTACTGCACTGCTTCCTCGACGGTCTAGACTCTCGCTATCAGAGCTGCATGATGATTGATAGCTACAGGGTAACCAAAGGTGGACTGATTCTCTCGACCTTCATATTATCTGATATCATCTCAACCCAAAACCTGTACAATTGTTCGAACTCGCATACTCTCTAGTCTATGCGGTCCTATATACACGGACTATTGTCGACTTGTCCGCTCAGCCGTGAATCACCAGCCGCCTTTCCAGCATTCGCAATAAGCAAAAAGTTAAATTCATTTTCTTTACAACTCATCCAAGACATGGATGTACTTCTTCTCTTCCCTCTTCTCCTTCTCTGTCGCAGGGGGAAGATCGTAGAAGTTCTGACTGCGGAATCCTTGCTAAAAGGGTGTCAGTTTGCGACTTTCACGACCATGATTGGGGCACTTACCAGGTAGTGGTAGGTGAAGTTGATAATGTCACCAGGCTCAATACCGAGATCCTTAAAGGTCTTGGCCTCAGGGTCAATGACTTGGTCCAAGTACTCTCGCTCAACCTCATCGGCTGACAGAGTGTGCCACCAAAGGAACTTGTTCAGGATCTCAGCAACGGGCTTAAGGATGGCTTTGGGCACGTTGATGTGTCGTCGCTGCTTGTAAATCTCCTTATCAACCATAACGGAAATCTCCTCCATGCTGTACTTCTTGGGTCCGTAAAGCTCGAAAGTCTGTCCAGCAGTTGTGTCGTCGTAGAAGATCTTTTCAAGAGCAGCACCAACGTCGATAGACTGTGGTGGTTAGTAACGTTGACCCTAAGCACTCTGGCAAAAACCTACGTGAACGGGATAGAACTTCTCCTGCATGTTGTTGGAAGTGAAGAGGTTAGTGACACCAGCAAGCTTCAGCAGCAGGTTATCCTCGAAACCGAAGATGGGCGCAGGGCGGACAATAGTGGTCTCAGGGAAAAGTTGTCGGGCAACCTCCTCAGCTCGACCCTGGCTCGTTTGTTAGCATTTCCCTCCATTGACCAAGCTGACGATCTACAAACCTTTGTTCGGTAGAACTCGGAGACGGACTGAGAGTTGGCGCTGTGGGAGGAAACGTGGATATATCGGTCGACATCGTACTTGCAAACAGCCTCGACAATTCGCTCAGTTCCCTCAACATGCACATCCTCCAAAGAGAAGTTCCTGACAATCATTTAGTTCCTGTCCTATCCATTGGTCCGTTTTATATTGACGTACTTGGTAGGATAGTCGCGGCCAATCAAGTTGAAAACAGCATCGGAATGTCGAACGCTCGCCTCGATCGAAGGGGTGTTTCGAAGGTCGTGCTCCTAGTAAGAGGGTTACTGAAAAGTTCCTGAACATATCGGGACGAATTGAGGTGTACA
Organism: Fusarium oxysporum Fo47; assembly: GCF_013085055.1. Taxonomy (NCBI): domain Eukaryota; kingdom Fungi; phylum Ascomycota; class Sordariomycetes; order Hypocreales; family Nectriaceae; genus Fusarium; species Fusarium oxysporum. Next base: position 2,882,847 of record NC_072841.1, on the reverse strand, counting down.
ATGAAGACAACACGGCCAAGATCTCCAGTGACCTTGAGATGACGCTTGGACATCTCCTCGCGGTAGGGAATAACGACAGTGCATCCCTGGCGGGCTAATGCCAGTATCAGTATTCCAATTGCCCATTCCAATTATCCAATTCCAGGTTCAGGTCGGCTCACCCAGTCGGTTGACAATGTATCGTCCTAGTTGGCCAGTTGCGCCAAATACGGTAACAGTATGGCCTGGTTTCCTTTCGTCAGTGTTGTTCGTGGTCATCGTAGCTCGATCATCGTACCTCCGAGGGATGAACTAGAAACGGAATAACATTAGAGGAGATACGAATAGTGTCAATGGGCCGTGGTTGAGCTTACCGGCCTCCCTCAACACGCATGATAGGCTTGCCAGTTCGAGTAATGGAAATATCGGATAGGTATCGCTTGCCGGCGACATTGAAGGCAGCCTTGCGGGCCGCCCGCGCAGCAAAGAGAGGCGAAGCCATTGTTGCGAATATACAGATTGCGTGACAAAACGCTGCTGTGCCTCGCAATTGGCCGTTGAACGTCTCGTCGTCTCGATAGCAGTGTTTGGTGATGCTAGCCAAGTTGGAGCCTCGGGGAACGGTAATTGCAGATCACGTGATGGGTCACTGAAATCTTGCAGCTTGCCATTGGTTAGCGCCTTTCGAGTGCTCTTCCAGAGGTCGAAATGGCCCGTGCGCCTTCACGTTGCGACGACCAGGCTGCCTGGTAGCCTCATTGATGAGCTAAGGACCTCCCTCCACACTCGACTGAAGCAACTATCAACCTCTACAAACATACCAGCTTCACCGATTATCACGACGGCCGCTTGACGACAGCTCGATCAAATAGAGAATAGCCCATACTCACGCTTTTGGGACTCATAATTCGCAAAATCAGCGTTGGTGCAGCAGTACGCGCCAACAGATTAAGGCTGCAGGCAAGCTAGCTTCAGTTAGTGTGCACGTCACCCATACACTTAGATTCCACCGACATAAAATACAAATCCCGCCATCATGAGCAACGAGACCATTTCCGATTTTCTTGCCGAGCAGCGCGATGAAGCTCCCGAGGAGCTCCAACCTCTCATTCTCGACTTTGAGAACTTCTGGGAGCGCAAGCTTTGGCACCAGCTCACTGACGCCCTCGTCGAGTTCTTCAGCCACCCCGAGAGCGCCCCTCAACGACTACCATTCTACAGAGTCTTTATTCTCAAGTTTGCCGACAAGATCAACCAGTTGAAGCTTGTGGACCTAGCATTGAAGGCAGCAACAGAGTGTGAAGGTGAGATTTAAATGCAATATGCTCCGAAGCCGGCGGATTGCTGACCGATGGTTTTTGAACGACATAGAAGACGAGCAGCGCCTTTCTTTCCTGCAATCAGTGGCCAAGAAGGTCGATAACGAGAACTCTCAGGATGCTTATGTCTATGCCTTGGTTGCTGTCGCCCAAGCAAAGCTGGACTTGGAGGAGCTAGATGCTGCGCGAAAGGATCTGGATACAGCCGAGCGGATATTGGACTCTTTCGACTCTGTAGAGAATGTGGTCCATGCTGCTTTCTATGATGCAAATGCCATCTACTACCAGGTATGTTCTTGATCTCGACTTTGGGTATTTGGTGAGCCCCGCTGACCCCTCCTTCAGCGCAAGATGGACTTCTCCAACTACTACCGTACTGCCCTCCTCTACCTTGCCTGCATTGACCTCAATGCAATGACTCCTGAGGAGCGACACAAGAGAGCCTACCATCTCAGCATTGCTGCCCTTGTTTCAACAAGCATCTACAACTTCGGAGAGCTCCTGCTCCACCCCATCCTTGACGTCCTCGCCAAGAGCGAGCATGCTTGGATGCGTGATCTGCTATTTGCCTTTAACCGTGGAGACCTCGATGCTTATGACCAGCTGTCTGATCGCGTCGAGTCCAACAAGCTTCTTAAGAACAACGCCACGCATCTTCGACAAAAGATCTACCTTTCCGCACTGACTGAGGCTGTCTTCCGCCGTCCTCCCCACGACCGTACCCTCACTTTTGCCACTATCGCTCAGGAGACCAAGGTTCGACCCGAAGAGATCGAGCATCTCATCATGAAGGCCCTTAGCCTAGGTCTGTTGCGAGGAACTATTGACCAAGTGGACGGCGTTGCTCAAATCACCTGGGTTCAGCCCAAGGTGCTCGACATGAAGCAAATCGCCGCAATGCGCCAGCGACTGCTTGACTGGGACTCGAGCGTCAACCAACTCGGTAACTGGATTGAGTCGGCTGGCAAGGATGTGTGGGCTGCGTAGAGGAGTTCTCGACAGGAGTACGGTCTAGGGAACGTACGGCAATCAAAACGAACAAATGTACAGTATAGACGAATAGAAACTTTACTGTGGGCAGATGATGATCTTTTGCCCAAGTCAAGACTATTAATTCTAAATTTCGCCTAATCTATGTGCCCTTGTTTATTACCTAAAAATCAGAACCACCATTTATGGTGGCGCAATGCATACTTTGTTTCCTATTTTACAGTCCGAATCCCTAATTTTCTTCAAGCAGTAACCTCTCCGAAGACATTGACCATGCCCACGAGCCAGGCTGGCCACCAAAGGCACCATACCACAACGGGTGTATACATGCCCCAGACGTTCCAGCCGAAGCTGGCCTCCTTCAACAGGTCCGCGATACTGATGTCCCAGATTTGGGCCGCTGCGTACAAAATAGTAGGTGGTGACACGACATTAAGGAGACCCGCTAGAGACCAGCGAAGGCCCCGGTTCTTGACCGGCTGGACAAAGCTGAGCGGGCTTGAGAGTACGCCGATGAGAAAAGCGAGAGAGAAATTGAGAGTTGCAAGAGTAGAAAGACACATGCCAAGAACGAGAAGAGAGAAGGACTTTGTGAGTTGGAAGTGCTGCATCGTGGGCTTGGTGACAAGGGTTAGGAGACGAGAGATCGCGAAGGGCAAGATAGCCGAGATGACAGAGAATGCAGCAAAAGTGGGCGAGAGTAACTAGAGGTAATCAGTATAAGACTCAAAGATGATGATATTGGGGAGCACTCACGCCAGCGGGAAGGTGATTGAAGATGTACAAAGGCACAGCTGCGAGACCCTGACAGACAGCAACGACACCAAGCGGAACAAACAGGTCCCGTCCAGCTTGTGTTGTTTCGACAGATGTGGTAGAAGCCTTCTCCTTGGGTTTCTGCGTGGCTAGTGACTGACCGCTCTTGACCCAGAGAGAGATAGCCATGATGGTAAAGTTGGCAGCAATCAACATAGCACTGGGAAGATAAGTGCCGATACTGACGAAGCGGTCAGTCTGCATCAGAAGATAGAAGAAGAAACTCTGATGCAGGTGCTCAAGCAAATTGTTCAGACTTCGGAACGACCCCTCAACCAGGCGTCCCATGGCCATCTCATCATGCCATCCTTCGCCGTAAGGCTGAAGTGTCACGGCATCAACGTGATATGGGATGAAGCTGCTGTGAGCACCAGCTGCGTAGCCGAGGCCTTGGTTAAGCATACCGCGCAGCATAGTCTGTAAACGATCAGGGTAGGTGCCCTTGTGCTCCGTCATTTTTTGAATAGAGGTCCCAATGCCCATCTGACCACCAGCAATGTTGACGATTGAGTTAATAAGATCAAGATTAGGGAGCTGGCCGTTAGGGCCATCGTAAATCACATGAACAGACTTGAAACTCTGTTCTTGGGGGTAGTCGATAGCAAGGGCACCCTGAAGAGCACCGGACTTGAGAGGCAAAGGAGCCACAAGATCAGGGTTATGAGCATCATGGTATGCGTCAACCCAAGCTTGCGTGCCTGTCTTGCTATCAGGAGGAACAACAAGAATGATGTCCTTAGACCAGAGTGACCAGCCTATACTTGTCAGCGTCTATCGCATGGTTTAAGTTTCAGGGGATACGCACGTTTAAAGTAACGGGCCAAAGTCAATGCCAGAGATACACCGTTGCGGTTGAGCTGTTCCTCAACATTCTTCCATGCAGCAACTAACACAATTGCCTCAGTGGCATCGCCACGAGGAGCTTGCAGGATTGCGTAGAGGTTCTGTCCTGAGTACTCATGGCCAGCTGAGTGGTAGGTGTAATTTTGACGTCCAACCTTTAATCCAACACCTGTGAGAATCTTGTCGAGCCTGTCGTTGATCCTGTCACCAAATCGTATTAGTAATTGTTGCGTTCTTCCATATCCAAGTTCAAGACGCACTCATAGTTGTTCTTGTCGACTACATCGTCAACCTCACGTCGGTAGGCGCGGAAGATGTTTTGTTCGCTTCCTCCAAAATATGTATGCACTTGACCTGGCAACAGGGCATTCTCGGAGATGTACGTTCGACGCGAGTATTCGTTTAACGGGAGAAGAAAGAGCCAGATTACACCGATCGCGATGCAGATGAAGGACAAGTAAGGGGGAAGCTTTAGAATACGAGGATCGCGACGCAGCGAAAGCGCTGATGCTATAGAACCTATCAGCCGAAGGTCAGAATAGGGGATGAGAGAGAAGGTTGCATACAGAGTAGTCGCGACATCGTTTGGCCAATATCTTTGTGATCAAAGACTTGGTCTCTCGATGCTTGAGTTGAGGTTGAGGTTATCGTTGGCTTAGCCTCTTGGAAACAATGAGATCAATCATTGAAGAGGGTACGTACCGTCATGACAGCTTTCCATTAAATAGAAGCTCCCCCCTGCTTCAGGGGTTGGATTGCGGGCCGCCTGCAGTGAATGCGGGGCAGTCTATGCGGCTACTGGGGGTTCATGTCGATCGAGAGCTATAGCATCAAACAGTCGTTGAGATTAGAATCAAGCTTAACATTAGTACTTCAATATAGTGTCCAGACATGAATTATCCCCTATTTCTGGCATACGGTATCATAATGGAATCAAGACCTCACTGCAAGAGTAGATACATCATAAAGAAATGCCAATGCATGCACCATCATGACAACTGAAACAATCTTCATCCTCTACCTTTATTATCGCTTCATCCATTATAATAATACCTAAAACAGTTCATAGCAGAAAGGATCATGACCAGCTAGATGAGCCCGTCCGGACGTCCATTCATTCCTTTGCTTTTAATCGCTACGCCAATCCCTAACGCAAGAGAGACTCCACGAAAAATGAAATGCCCTTTCTATAGTACAATTCGAAAAAGAGCGTTCAACAAGCACTTCCGTACCATTACAGTTACACAAAAGTACACGCGTACCATGTACGCTCGTTCAAGGTCCGAGACGCTGGGTTGTACCAACGAGCTCCGTCGCCGCGCTGCCACTGGGACCAGGGCGGTTGGTCGTGGGCAAAACGCCAAATCGGCCATATGTCGTCTTGTCGATGCTGACATAGTGAGGGAGAATCTTGAGGAGGTTGAGTCGATTCTCGACCCATCGAAGACCCCATTCAGGGGGGGCGAGTAGCTTGGCATACCCGAAGCCAGCTATTCCAATTATCAGTATCCTTTCGACTATGACCATGACTATGAGACTTACCAACGTATCCAATTGCAATTCCACATAGGTGGCCTAGAAGACTAGTACCAGGTACCAGTGCTCTCACAACCATACACATGATTAAGGGGGTAGTCCACGTTGGGATATGGACAGTACCGACAACGAAATGAGGGTTGGTTTTGTATGTTTGAATAGACTCCATCGCCAGTAGAGTAAATACCCACATGCTAGAACAAATGTTAGCTTAAGTTCCTGTCTAATAATTTCCTTGTCGCCGTACCTCGCTCCTAGAACGCCATGGTTTACGTGGAATACATATCGTTCGATCAGAACGTACATGACAGCCGGTATCGATGTCAGGGCTAAATAAAACGAGTCAATCCATAGTCCTTCAGCATTTCTGAAGTTTCTTACGTCCAAAGAACAAAGCAAGGGATGTTAAGGTGCCATGTTCGTTCTCGAATCGCTCCATGAGAGGAGTAAGCGCCGCGAGGTTAAGGATAGCATGGATAATGTTAAGGTGTATTAACGGGAATGTCGACAACCGATATGCTTTGAACAAGTCTAGTTAGCAAATGCGCAAAGATTCAATATCGCTTGGTAGTACCATTTGTAATGCTAATCTCTTCAGGGATGAGGGCGCCCCATTCTCGCAGGTTCCATACTGATTGCAGCGATGCGATCGAGAGAGCAACAATAGCAACAATGATAAGTCGTGTGAATAGTGGCAACCGTGTCAGATATGATCGGGCTCGTAAAGCGTTGAAGTTCTGGAGACGGGGTCGCATGTCTAATAGATTCGAGCTGCTCGGAGCAGCCGGATGATCACCGTTACAAAGGAATGAAAGGACCGACGACACGGAGGGGATAATAAGATAGAAGTAAGAGAACTAATACGAGTTTCTTGACAATAAGAAAAAAACCGGTTGAAATCGCAAATCACTTCCACGCCCTGAGAAACAGTCGCAGGACGATGGCAAGTCAAACTGGACAACGGACCCTTGACCCTTAGGTCGAAGTGTGGCTGTTGAGTTGTCCCCAGCACGTGATCAATGCACGGCCACAGTTGACATGAAAGCTGAGAGATGTAGTTGTTTTTGGGACTTATAACACGGAGTTCAGAATGCTTAAGGTACTATATGTAGCCAGCATCAGAAAATTAGGAGTCTGAAGAGACGTTTACAAAACTGCTCGGGCTTCGTATCTAAACAGTCTGGCACGATGGATCGATACCAGATATCACTATTGCCTATCGTAAATGAAGCAGAAGCGTCACTTTTAAACAAGAGGTATTTGAACAGTTAGAATTTTGTTACAACTAATGAAAGCATGGCTATTCCTTTGCTACAAATATGTAAAAGACATGGGCGCTCAACATTTTAGACATATACCGTCCGTTGAAAAGCCCCTCTACTGTCTGCCCTCGAAACCCAATCGAGAACATCAGGATGTACGCCGTATGTGACCCAAAATATCAATTTGCTCTTCTTTACTTTACTTCATTCCTTCTTTAGTTCTTGGTGGCCTTGGCCATGGTGTTCAGGGCAGAGCCGTTCTTGAACCACTCGATCTGGGCCTCGTTGAAGGTGTGGGACAGAGGGATCTCGAAAGATGGGCTGCCGTCGGCGGGGTGGACAACAAGGGGAAGGGGCTTGCCAACGGCGAGCTGAGTGCAGAGGACATCGACCTTGTCATCAGGTCGGATCTTGTCGTAGTCGGCAGGGTCGGTGAAGGTAAGAGGAAGCATACCCTGCTTCTTCAGGTTGGTCTCATGGATACGGGCGAAAGATCGGGTAATGATGGCAAGACCGCCAAGGTGACGGGGCTCAAGAGCGGCGTGCTCTCGGGAAGAACCCTCACCATAGTTCCAGTCACCAATGACAACCCACTTGATACCCTTGGCCTTGTAGTCACGGGCGACAGCAGGGACAGCACCCCACTCACCAGTGGTGACGTTCTTGATCTTGTTGGCCTCACCGTTGGCCTCGTTGATGGCACCAATCAACATGTTGTTGGAGATGTTGTCAAGGTGACCACGGTACTTCAACCAGGGACCGGCCATGGAGATGTGGTCAGTGGTGGTCTTGCCCTTGGCCTTGATGAGGATAGGGATGTCCTTAGCATCCTTGCCATCCCAAGGCTGGAAGGGAGTCAGGATCTGGAGACGGTCGGAGGTAGGGGCGACATCGACAGTGACGCTGGCACGGTCACTGGGAGGAGCCTGGTAGGTGTCCTGGCCGGGGTCGTAGCCTCGGCTGGGGAGACCATCGCCGGTGGGAGGAGCAAGCTTGAACTCCTTGCCGTCCTTGTCCTTCAGGGTATCGGTGAGAGGGTTGAAGTGGAGGGAGCCGGCAATGGTCATGGCGACGACCAGATCGGGAGAGGCGACGAAAGAGTGGGTGGCGGGGTTACCGTCGTTTCGGCCAGTGAAGTTACGGTTGTAAGAAGAGATGATAGAGTTGGCCTCACCCTTCTTGACGTCGCGTCGGTCCCATTGACCAATGCAAGGACCACAGGCGTTGGCAAGGACGATACCGCCGAACTCCTCGAAGGTCTGGAGCTGACCATCACGCTCGATAGTGGCGCGAATCTGCTCGGAACCGGGGGTGACAGTGAAAGCAGACTTGGCCTTGATGCCGTGGTTGAGGGCATCACGGGCAATGGAAGCAGCACGGGTCATGTCCTCGTAAGAGGAGTTGGTGCAAGATCCGATAAGACCGACCTTAAGCTCCTCAGGCCAGCCGTTCTCCTTGACAGCCTGGCTGAACTTGGAGATAGGAGTACCCAGATCAGGAGTGAAGGGACCGTTGATGTGAGGCTCGAGCTCGGAGAGGTTGATCTCGATGAGCTGGTCGTACTCGGCACCCTCGTCGGGCTTGAGGCCGTGGGCGTACTGGCGGGCGAAGTCACCGATCTCCTTTCGCTTGGTGGCGGCGAGGTAGTCGTACATGCGGTCGTTGAAGGGGAAGACGGAGGTGGTGGCACCGATTTCAGCACCCTGGAGAATATCAGCCAACAATTCTGTTTATGACGGAACAAGAGTTACTTACCATGTTGCAAATGGTGGCCATACCGGTACAAGAGATAGCGTCGGTACCAGGACCGTGGTACTCAACAATAGCACCAGTACCACCCTTGACAGTGAGGATATCGGCAACCTTCAGGATAATATCTGAAGAATGTCAGCAAAGTCAAGAAAAAAAGTGAGAGGTCATCCTTACCCTTAGGAGCAGTCCAGCCGTTGAGCTGACCAGTGAGCTTGACACCAATAACATTAGGGGCCTTAAGCTCCCAGGGGAGGTCGGCCATAACATCGACAGCATCGGCACCACCGACACCAATGGTGGCCATACCGAGACCACCACCGTTGACAGTGTGAGAATCAGTACCGATAAGAAGACCACCAGGGAAGCAGTAGTTCTCGAGGAGAATCTGGTGAATGATACCAGAGCCGGGCTTCCAGAAACCGATATCGTACTTGGCACAGGCAGTAGAAAGAAAGTTGTAGACCTCCTTGTTGATGTCAATAGCGCGGGCAAGATCCTTGGCACCACCGACTTGGGCTTCGATCAAGTGATCACAGTGGACAGTGGTGGGGTTGGCAACCTTGTCCATGCCGGCGGACATGAACTGAAGGATAGCCATCTGCGCGGTGGCATCCTGGCAAGCAACACGGTCAGGTCGCAGCTTGAGGTAGCTCTTGCCACGCTGGATGTCTTGGCCGTGAGGGTCATCCAAGTGAGAGTAGAGAATCTTCTCAGCGTAGGCCAGAGGTCGGTTCAGACGAGCACGAACGATGTCGAGGTTCTCGGACATCTTCTTGTAGTTGATGTAGTTACCCTCCTCCCAGTTGTTCTGTCGGACCTGTCCAGCGAGGCATATTAGCACAATTGTTCCCAAATCTCATATCTTGCATCTTCCTGAGTCCACAACCCGGGCTTCATATTCTCTCGTTGCCATTGAGCTATAAGTCGCGCGGTTCAGGCCTCGGCATTGCCGGTGGATTGGCAGCCGAACTGACCCATGCGCCATGACGTTTGGCGTCTGAATGGTAGTGCAAAGAGAAGTAATGAAGCTTCGGGTCATGGAATCAAGAGACAGCAATGCAATTGGTTTGAAGCTTACCTTCTTGTCCAGAGGGCTATCTGAGACTGTGGCCATGCGGCGGAAGCCAGAGGCAGCGCCAGCAAGGGCGCGGCTCCGGGACATGTTGCCCAGAACCTGGCGTGTAGCAAGCATTGCGACTATGGTGCTGTGAGGGACTCTCGTTAGCAAAGAGTGATTAACGACGACGGTTGGGTATTGTAATTGACTTACGACCCAATATCGGTCGATGAGTGACTCGATGTATGCTTGAAGGGGAATTGCGAATGTTCAACTGAAGAAGTTGAAGCTTTTCGGGTGGGTTGAAGGAAGAAGGTGGGGGAATGTGCTGCCGAGCAGGTAAGGATTTTATGCTCCTCAGCCGGTCATGTGTTTATCTGGGTTAATGCAGCAATTGGGTTTTATAATTTAGCTCAAGCAAGAAACGGACGTAAAGTTTATGTATTTTTTGGATTTAAATCGTTATCAAGTGTTGTAGAGCTTTCAACTACATCATCTCATTGTATTACAGTCTTGTTTTATATATTATTCTATCAACATCATTCTCATCTTATACATAGTATTCATCTTCTTCCACAGAAGCCACGATTTGATTCTCTTTTTTTCCTCTGGTTGCGAGGCAGTTGCTGTTACCTCGGTCTTGCGGGCACCCGTTACGGCGTGAGCCCCGGACCATGATGTAATTTCCGCATCGTGGGCCCCGAAACGGTCTAGGCGTCCATCATGCCCCGGAACCTCACAATCAATGACAAAAGATGCTCTCTGGTTGGCCAAAACTCTGACTCGCTTCACAGGGTTTAATCGCTACAGTTCCTCGGGCCAGCGGCTTTACCTTCGGTCGCCGCTGAACGGACATATCCCTTCGCACATGCGATCCTCCGAGGTCGTGATGCTCGGTCACCGATCTTTTTTTGCTTCAAACACTGTTTTTCGGAATTCAATTTTCATCTGCGAGCGCTTGAGGGAATTTGGGGTAGCGCTTGAACGAGGGGGAATGTGAAGCTTTTCACCAAACCCCAACCCCCTATGCCCTTGTATACACACCCCAATTGTGGTTCTGCCAAATGTCATGCCGCAGACCGCCCAGTTGATATGTATTGTCCAATGATAACTGAGGCGATTATAATCTTCATATCCGTTCTTGGAGCCGATTGTAGACTCTTGTCCACCTTTAAGCCACATCACGAACTCTCTGCGTTGTAACCCACAATACTAATGGAGCACTGGGAGCCGATCAATACTATCGCAAATTCTATAGCGCTGACGGCTATGCAAACGCCCATCTAGCCGTGCAAGCATCCTTCTTCTCGTCCCTTCGAGCTTGAAGTCTAACTTGCTCTTTGCCGATCGTTGATCCCGGAGCCGGTGACCCCAGACCCGCTATCCGCCGGGTATCACCAAGCCCGTCCAATTCCCATATGATGGCTGAACAAGCTGGCAGGCTGGGCATGTGACAGCATATCTCAATTTTTATGGGAGGTTGAAAGCTGATTGACTAAATGAAATTTCTATTCAAGCATGATAAAACATTAGAATGAAACTAAGTGTCAGAGAACGAAGAACTCTACAAGAAAAAAGTAAAGCTGGTCACAATTCCGTTCTACAAATCTATCTACAATGATGCTCCCTTGGCCTATTGCTTAGATGTTAGTTGTTGTCAGAAGATTACAAGTGATACTTGGGGGCTTTCATCTTGTAGACTTCTTATTTACTTTGTTCTGTTTTATTGTTTCGTTATTTCGTTATTTTCCTTCTATTTCTACTCATAGTTTCTCGAAATTGTTTTCTGAGTCGCAGAACATGCCTTGTTTTGTCTCCGGCTCGAAATGGTCGTGACATCGTGCCGTGGTCAGATTCAACCTGTGGCTGTAGTGTCCCGCATCCGGCTTATCACCTTATCGGGTCAGCCCCACCAGAACTTTTTTCGAAAATCGCCAACCTCCACGACCGCCTAGCTTGAAGATACCAATATCACAATCTGGAATAGCATACTCCAAGAATCGCATCCGTTCAAGTCACCGCAAAGATGGGTGTCACAAACAAGAAAACAATCACCAAGACAAGGCGCAAGACTCGAGACGTCGACCAGGTCAAGGCCGACCTCATGTCACCCAAGCATCTGAAGCAATTCATGGAGACAAAGGCTGCTGAGGACCTTCCCGGCCTTGGGCGTCACTACTGTGTTGAGTGCTCCAAATGGTTCGATACGGATGCTACTCTGGTCTCGCATCAAAAGGGAAAGCCTCATAAGAGAAGGTATGTCACATAGTGACTCGCAATGGGTATATATTTGTCTATTCTGACATGTGTACTAACTCCCCACTAGAGTCAAGCAGATCGCCGAAGGACCATACACTCAACAGGAGGCCGAAGCTGCCGTCGGCTTGCGAACAGACAACGGCGACCGAAAGCGCACATTTGTCGACCAAGATAACGATTTTGCCATGGACGCCTAAATCATGTCCGATAAAATTCTTCATAGCACGCTAAAAGGGGGATATAAAATCCTAGGGCGCATCGGAGCTGGGCTTGATTTTTGACATTGCAAATGGCGTTTTGGAATATTTCTGTCGATATCCCGATAATATTCACCTGACACCTCGACCGCGCGCTCTGGCCAGTCCACTAGGCCGGCTACGTCCAACACCGCGAGTCGATCTTCCCCGAGACGATGTTCCTCGACCGGGAGCAGCAGGGAGACGTGATTGTCGTTTTGGAGGCTCTGGTGTGGTGAATTTGGAAGACTTGGTGGTAGTAGGTGGATTCTCGACAAAGGACGTGTCAGTGGTCCTAGAGGCTAGTTAAAAGAGCCAATAAAGGTTTTTAAAAAGAAGGACTTACATGAACGTCATTTCTGCATCAGCCTCTGATTTTGATGGGGTCACAGCGGGTTGTTCTGGTTGAGTTCTGTCTCTGCGGAAAGATTCTGGAACAGGTCCCTGCAAGAATAAGTCTTAGAATTACAAAACCGTACATATCCGATACGGATAGCTTCGATAGACATACCTCTGGGAAATCAACACAGAAGGCATTCATGTTCAGGCCATAAAGGAAGCTCGCGAACGATTCGCTGAATCTCGCTAAACTCTCGTGCATAAGCTGAAAGTGCATCATGTTCGCTTCGAGGTCGGCCATGGCATCGGAAAGCTCAGCGAAGGCTGGCTCAAATGCATTCAGCGGAAATGGCGCATCATGCTCTCCAGCACCTCGCGCGGACTCGCGAAAGGATGATCGGGATGAAGGTCGCAGCGGGGTGGTAGGTCGTGACGTTCGGGAACGAGAATTTGAGCGTTTGCCGGGATCGAGAGGTGTAGTCGACATTTTGGCAACGTGTATGCTGTATTTCGCATTCGCTGTTCTGTTTTTGTGTATTATTTCGTGTATTCGTGGCTCGGCGTACTGGGTAATGCAATCCGCGTATTTGATATCGCGACCTGAAGTTGAGTTGTACGAAAGTCAACAAACATTGGATGGAAGTCTGATGTGGCGCCCCGCAATTCGTTCCAAGATGTGGCTCCCAGTCCGTGTGGCTTTCCCCACGACGTTTCTATTGTCCAGATAGCATCACATGTACTTTACATCATGCCTGATTTCGATATCAGTTGGTCTCGAGTCTTACATACTTTTGTTCTGTCAACATAATATTTTCTAGAACTCATCATATATCAGGCATGGTGGTCATTATGTTTTCCAATCGCCCTACTATCCACGTATTTGTCGTGTCGCGTGAGCAGTCTTCCACTCAGGGGCAGACATGACGAAGACATACGATATGGTACGGATACCGAATAAAGTAAAGCTCATTATAGGAAGACTTTGGCAAAGAACACTGCCGTGTTAGGAACATTCATTTTACATCGACTGTGAGACATGGGGCCCCTTGACCGTGGGATATCGCAGGATTCTTTGTCTTCAAGCTGTTAGCTAGCTCTGTAGGGTAGAGCACAGCCACGCTCACATCACGTTCACATTTGTTCAAAGTAGTTCTAAGCAGTAACGTACCTTGTTGTCAATTATTTTCAAAAACTCTTGCTAATTTCTCTGCTGGCCATAGTCTTGATGTTGTGTTATATTTTGTTCAAGACATCATAATTGAGGTTCTTGAGGTGCGTGACAGAACAACGCCAACTTCAATAATAGGCCTCCAATCTTTGTTCCCGAGTACTCCGAACACTAACAAATGCCCTACGTCAATAATTGATCCATCCACTCTCCATCCGCGGGAACCGGAGTCTTGCAAGCTCCGAACACACCTTGAGCATCAACAGACTATTATGTTTTATTACGCTCGTACCATCCTGTGAAAAATCCGAACGATTCATATCTTCATGGTCATTCCTTGAGGCCTGTCAGTGGATTGTTCTTGCTTTTGTACCTGCAAAGCAACGTCGAGGATCTGTGGAGCCAATACGACGCCAAGAAAGGGTGTCCCGCATTCTAAAAATCCCCATAAACGACGACATTGATTTACCTACCAACTTTGGTTTTTGCGGCGTATGTGTACGCATTTGCAAATCTGACATATCTTTCTCAACCCTTTACCTATGAGGACTCAACTGGGACGGAACATATGCTCGTATAGCCCTCTTAAATACTCCTCTCAGCCACTTTCGCGCCACCTCCAGCTACGGTCATCTGTCCTTTCTTCCAGCTTACTGAGACTACCCCTTACCAACTCACGAGGAACCCCTGCATCTGCCAGGAGTATCGCTTCTGCGAGATATCTCACAGGTTCAAGGAACCTCACTCACTCAATTGTCATCAAACGGACATTATACAGCAAAACCGACTCAAATCCAAGTAGCAAACTTCCCCTTGAGGCCAACTCGCTTTACTCGGTTGTTGTAGCTGTAGCAGTCATTACGGCTGTTGTTGCTATATCAGCTTGGCCTGCAGGAAGCCCCAGCAACCAAACCCCACCAGAAGAGTTCGAAGAAGAGTTCGAGATCATGTCTTTCCAATCACCCCCTGGGCGCCCGGGGAACCTGACTCCTGAGCAAGAGGAGAAGCTTCGCAAGCTATGGACTGCTGTCTTCCAACTCACTGGCGTGGCCGATGACGAGAGCGCTGGTGCCAACCTCTTGCCCCAAAAAGAGGAGGCGAGTCCAGCAGAGGCTGATCCGAAGAAGAAGCGAGGATTTGGCATGTTCAAGAAAGGCAAATCTGGTACTTCGACACCAACTGAAGGTTCCGCTGAAGAGGACAAGTACAATGAAACCAAACAATTCCATGAGACTTTGGCCAACGAGTCCCCTGAAACAATTCGACACACGATATGGTCTATGGTGAAGCACGATCACCCTGATGCCCTTGTTCTACGCTTTCTCAGAGCACGAAAGTGGGATGTCGAGAAGGCTCTCGTCATGTTGGTATCCACTATGCATTGGAGGCATAACGACATGAAGGTGGACTCTGAAATCATGAAGAACGGAGATGCCTTTGCGGTTGAGGATGAGAAGACCGACTCTCCTACTAAGCAAGTTAGCGCCGACATGATGAAGCAACTCCGAATGGGTAAGAGTTTCCTGCACGGCACTGACAAGCAAGGCCGACCTATCTGTGTTGTCCGGGTTCGCCTGCACAAGGCTGGGCAAGAGTGCGAAGAAAGCTTGGAAAAGTACACAGTCTACATTATTGAGACAGCTCGGATGACACTCCAACCTCCTGTTGATACAGCTGTAAGTACCCGTGGTCTAGATATCAGAGCAAAACACTGACATGCAAACGCAGTGCATCGTTTTCGACATGACTGGCTTCTCTATGGCCAACATGGACTACACACCTGTTAAGTTCATGATTAAGTGCTTCGAGGCCAACTATCCCGAGTCTCTAGGTGCTGTCCTGGTGCACAAAGCCCCCTGGCTTTTCCAAGGTATGTTGCTGTTTTCAAAGCGAAGATAAATATTGACTCGTAATAAGGTATCTGGAAGGTCATCCGTGGCTGGCTTGACCCTGTGGTGGCAGCCAAGGTTCACTTCACTAACAACCGGGCCGAACTCGAGGAGTTCATCGCTCCAGACCATCTGATCAAGGAGCTTGAAGGCGATGAGAACTGGGAGTACAAGTACATCGAGCCTATTGCTGGCGAAAATGACAAGATGAAGGATACGCAAACCCGGGATCGTCTTTTGACTGACCGTGAAGAGTTGGTCAAGAAATTCGAGCATACAACTAGGGAATGGATCCGTCATCCTGATGGTGAGCAGGGCAAACAACTCAAGGCTGAGCGAGAGAAGATTGCCAAACTTCTCAGGGAGGATTACTGGAATCTCGACCCATACATCCGAGCACGAACACTCTACGACAGACAGGGTGCGATACAGAGCGATGGCAAGACTGACTGGTACTCGCTCAAGCCACTGGCTGCTGCGGGAGCCAGCACTTCTGCTGATGACCTAGACTAGACGAGACGTATGACGCACAAAAGGGACTTGGATTGTAGATAATCAGGTTGATTTGGCGGGCGCAGGATGGTACCTGGTAACCGGACAATAATACTAGAAGGGCTCTTCATGAACCAGTTCCCCAATCTCCCAATTGGACACTATCGCATATGCGTATATCGAAGCTCTTTAGATCTTGGCCTTGAGCTCCTCGCAGTAAGCCTTGAGCTGCTCCATATCAGCAGGCTTTGTAGGCCATTTGACGCCGAGGCCCTCGGTCTCGTTGGGCTTAGGGATCTGAATACTTGTTAGCTGTAGCTCAACGATAATTCAGGCTTAATCATGTTACCATATGGAAGTGAACCTAGGATTATGTTAGTTTCGTTATACCGTAGACTTAGTATGATAGACTTACATGGTCAACTTCTTGATGAGCAATGCGGCCATTGTTCTGGAGGATATTGTAATCGGTGGCACCAGTCGCGTTGACAATCTTCTTGACAACAGGCTATGAACATAATTAGACTTGAGTATTGATCACTAACGCTCCAGTACTTACCAGAATCTCGGTGAGGTGATCGTCAGGAATATCGGCCAACTTAGCACCGTGGTGCTTGGGAACGACAAGCTACATCTTGTCAGTGGGTTCATGACGTGAGCTGTTGAGAACGTACAGCGTGGCCCTTGCTGAGAGGACCAATATCAAGGAAAGCGAGAGTCTTGTCGCTCTCAAATAGCTTGAAAGAGGGGATATCACCTAATTAAGGACCAAGTTAGCTTACATGAAGACCAGGAGTTAGACAAAAGAGCTGATGAACACCCTCAACATACTCTCCCCTCGGCAACTCCCCGCATACTCTTTTACTCATTCAACCACCATGCTTCCCCCTTCTCTTACCCTTGATGATGCGACAGAAAATGCAGGAGGACATTTTGGTGTGAAGTTGTTTAGTTGTTGAAAATTAATGGAAAAAAAAAAAGAATCAGAGAACAAGTTGAAGTTCAATTGTCAATTGAAGGATCAGATTACATGAGGTAACACTGAGCGAGGTGCAGCTTGGAGCTATGAGGGGCAGCTGGTGTGAGCTTTGATTGGCTGTTGCGCTTAAATTGAGGGTATATAAGTCCAAATTGCACTGCTTTCTTTCGGAGTGGGACCTCCCATCGAACTCACCTCTTGCCTTTTACCAGATGTGACCGTGGGATTGGCCCAACAGACTCCATTCACCTAATCTTTGGAAACCATTCGTCTAGAGACTCTAGATTCGAATTTTGATTTTTGCTACTTTCTCGGATCAAAATGCATTTAATAGTGTAGCATCTCAGTCGGTCTTTTGTTTTTGGCATTTTTAAGACCACCGAAGCTCTTTTTGGGCTTTTTAATAGCTTTCATACCCGTTTTTCTGAGAGGCTTCTGCGCCTTGATTTTTACGTCATCCCCATCTCGGCGGGGTCACCTCAGCCCCTCCAAACACAATAAGGTACCTAGAACTAACTCCCTGTGCTCCCAAGGCATACCCGTACCAACCCATGATCCATCACTCTTCGCCCACTTTCAGGCGCCCAGTTTCTACCTTGTAGCACTTTTACCAAGATTTGCTGTTCCCGTACGAGTCACGAGCTTGACCCTCCGAAGCATATATACTCCAACTTTCGCCGCCGACTGTTCCTTAGCTAGGTACCTACATAGTACGATCGACACCTTTGAGTTTGCGACGAACGTACAGATTCCAAGCCATATACATCGCATTTACTCAAACAAAATGCCTGAATACATCAACACGCCTCTCTTTGGCGGCGCAATCACTTGTGACCTGCCCGCCAAGTTCGCCGACGTCAGGTTCGTCCTCATTGCCCTTTGCGCCTAAACCTTTCCTTGTGCTGACTCTATGCGCTGCAGCAAGTTGCGACAAGTTCCCGATAACCAAGAAGTCTGGATCGATCAGGATGGTTTCACCAGCATCATCTTCGACATCACAGAGCGTGTTGGAGGCTCTGGCTCAGGTCCTGAGGTTGATGGTCGTGCCATGACAACTCATCTTGAAGATATGGTTGGGTCGGATATCGATACCGTCAAGATCTGGAACACTGCCGAGACTGAGTTCTCGAATCTAGAGTATGTTGTCTCAGATGCCTTCTGGAAGTGACAGTTACTGATATCTGTAGACCTGGTACTCCAGCCTACACACTTATTTCCACACAGACTCCTCGTGTGAACCAGTCCCGCGACTCAACATCTGCGCCCGATTTCACCGCTATCATCCTAACTCTTTTGCGGCTCGAGAAGGCCAAGACTGATATTCTCATCACAATCAATGTGCCTCATATCAAGGGAGAGTACGACGAGGCGGAGGTTGATCTTGAACTGGGACGTCAGGGTAAGCTCATCGGTGCTGCCGTTGAGTATTCTGCTACTATCTGGTCAACATTTAAGATCAAGGACTGGGGCCTCTTTGGTGAAGCTTAAAGTAGTTGAAGTTTGTTAAAAGTGAATGGAGAGCATATTCAGGGTAAGGGGGATGCAGCAGGAAAGAGCTAGGATATCATGAGATGACTACCACGACTTATGACCCGTTTTCTTTGTCGATGGATGAATATACAATTATGGACACGACAAGTATGGTTCTCTAGCATGCAAAAATAAGTAGACTCATGAGCTGCTTTTAGATGAATATGACGAGACGTCATGATAGAGGGCCATGTTGACGAGCATTTAACCAGGTGTAGCTTGGGAAGCTCTACAATGTTCGAGAAACTACTGGCTGATAAGATCAAACTCGAATTGTGTCTGCATTTGCAACGTTCAGTGGCTATATACACACTCTCATTCTAATTTCTTGAAAGTTTGTCTGGTTGATATACAAGGTAATCGATGAGCTTCCATGAGGGTAATGAAGGCAGTGTCTCTGTAGACTGGAGAGTATTTGTTCCTAGATATGTTATATGATATCTTATAGTCTGGATTTTGACAGGCAGCTTCGTAGGTGAGTGAAGGCGCAGATGAATTCAGTGAACTCATACACGTAAATGGTAATATTGAATGGGTATAGACAAACAAACTCCTAGTTATGCATTTATGCTTCAGCCTCAATAGTTAGATCAACCATCTTGTCAACAACACTCTCAAGTCCCAGCTTGCTAACCACTTTGCTTCCAGTCTTACCACCCTCTTGCTTCGCCCACTTCTCTGCAATGAGCTTCATGACCACCTTCTGAGGACTGCCCGGGTTCTCTCCTCTGACCACACCCATCTGCTCTTTCACAAACGCCTGATATCGGCTCGGTGCTTTGCCTGCTGCTGCTCCTCTTGGTGCTGGCTTGGTCTGCTTCAAGTTGCCCTTGCACGTCCCACATTTATATCGCTGGGTATCAATACTCTTGGAGTGCCGCTTGTACTCAGCTCCGCATTCTTCACACTCCCAAACGTACTTGAAGTCGATTTCGTAACTGTGCTTGGTCGTCACTTGGATGCCGCGATCACCAAACTTAGCTGAGCACTTGGCCGCCCAAGCCTTGAACTCTCGGCCGTGAGGATTTGTCGTTATGCCACTGATCATGAAGTTGGCGAGATGGCAAAACTCGTGTGCCATGACATTGAGTAGGCGATTCTCGTCATCAATGACCTTCTCGGCAAGTTCGATTGATGCATGATGTTTGAATATCTTAATGGGCTGGCCGTCTTCTGCCTTGCGTGTCGTCCTAATAGTCTCACAACGCCAACTTGCTCGCCCAGCCGTCGTATTAAGTGTTTTTGTCCAAACGAGCTTGACACCACCTGTGGACTCAGCAAGCTTGGCAATTCTGCCCTGTGTGATCTCGAGATCGAGTTCGGCTAGAAAGCTCTCGGCCAGTGCATGTTTTCTAGATTCAAAGGACTTCTTGGTCTCCTTCTTAGGCTCTTTCTTTGGGCTCGCCTTGCGGGGACTCTTGGTAACGGGAGGGAGGATGAGCTTGCGTGGCGAGTGCTGGTCGTTCCAATCGTTAACAAAGTCCTGGTTCCAAAAGGCATCCATACTTGGACGATGGGGCGTCTTGGGGATCTGTATTTTCTTGCTTGGTGATGCAAGTCCTCTTGGCTTGGATACTTTAGGAGGAGTACTAGGTGGTGTGGTGAACTCGTCTATCTTCGATACTCTGCTCTCCTCATCTGAAAGGTCCTCGAGCTGTAGCCGCAGCTTAGATAGTGTGTCTGCAAGGTCCGAGGTAGTGGTCGTCCCTGAAGCAAGTCGTTTCCCACTTTGGCTAGTCTTCCTGGACCCAGCAACCTCTTTACTTGAAGCAGTATTCTTGGCAATATCGCGGGTCTTTTCATTGCTAATGCTTGTAGAGTGGTTTGGTTGAAGAGTTGGAGCATTCTTAATTGATGGGATACGCTCCCTGGTGCCAACGGTCTTTGATGGCTGGCTACTCAAGGATCTTGCCCCTTTCCTTGTCGGGGGCTCAGGGGAGTCATTCAACCAATACAACTCTGAGGCAGAGTCAGAATGTTCGTCTGCAGTTTGATAGATACTTGGCTCTTCTGCTTTCTCATCCTCCTGGCTCACTTGGCTTTCAGCATCGGTATCAATCTCTCGTGCAAAAAGCAACGCCTTTGACTTGGTCCCAGAATGAATACTTGGTTTCGGCTTTTGAATCTCCAGAGTAGGTATTGTCACCGTACTTGTCTTTGTTTTCTGAAGCCGTCGAACCCTTGTCAAGACTGTTTCCTTTTCGGATTCATAGTTCTCATCGCTCTCGTCATCAGAATCTTCCACAACCCTCTGGTTTCTCCTCCTTCTTGGCCGTTGTCGAGACTGCGGCATGTCCTTCTCAGTCTCAGAGCCAAATTCGGATTCTGAATATGAAGAAAGTTCGTCGATTGGGGTCGTTTGTCGTGATGGCTTCTTCTCATGACTTGCAGCCCTTGACTTGCTCCGTCGACCACCACTTGTGCTTTCATGTTCTTCCGAGTTCCATTTCTGAAAGAGCGGGTTGGCAGCGACTTGATTTGGCTCTCCAAGACGTCGCACACGTCGGGTTTCAACATTGGAAGTAGTCTTAGGAATCGTAGGCTTGCTAACTGAAGGTGTTGGCGTAGTTGTCTTTGTTGCTCGGGTGCTTGGTTTCCGAATAAGCGTTTTCAGATCAGGTAAGTCATCGTCACTGGAGGGATAAATGTCTGCCAGTCTTGCCATAGTGGATGTGTTGAGTCGCAGGCGAAGAGGCTTAAGCTATGGCATATGCTGGTCGAGGGGTGTTTCTTGCGTTGTCAATGGCATGTGGGGATATAGAGTGATACTTTTCGTTAGGTGATGTTTGTATAGGTATGCGATGACCTGGAGACGATAACTTTTGTGGCATAAAACGGTTTAGCTTGAATGCATGATGGCTGTAGTAAAACTTGAGTCTTCTATAAATCTACATGTCAAAGGTTGGAACTCAAAGTAAAGAGCCACCACGTTGGCACGGCAACAGACCCATATTGGAATGTGGAATCACGAGTACACGTGACACCCATCAACTTCTATTGTGTATGGATCGGGATGCGAAACACACAAGACACGGGCTCACGATGGGTAATTATTTGATAGATTTGTGCCAGATGTAATTGGCAATGTGAGACACTTTTCATACCTACAAGTATCGAATTGACTAAGCGGCTTCGTTCGCAATTCTAGAACACGAAGCTAGTATTGACAATTTAATATCGGAACGAGAAGCCCGAGCCGGATGAGCGGGAAACTTGACATGCTTATTTTTGGTGCTCGCTTGTGTCGTAGTCCCTTGGCAAATTTTCAATGCCAGTTGCTGAGACCTAAGAGGCGATGGGTATAGGTTAACCTCTGAGAAATTAACCCTTTTACAGTACTTCATAATGAGTATTCTAAGACTCGACTTATGGCTTTCTGCTATGTGAAACACATCGTTGAGGTAGAAACATGACGTATTTTTAATTAATCAGCCATATTATTAGAACAGATTCAGTTGAAGAGTGGAAGCCATGACGAAGAAACAAAGAGGTGCGAGGCTAACTAACGAACTAGACGCGATTCCATTGCCAGACTGTATGAAGCGCCAACGAGTGGGAACATGAAAAAAAGGAGGTGGCCATTTTCAGAAGTCTCCGCCAAAAGTTGCATATCACTTCGGGTGGTCAATGATAGAGCTCACTCCATGCGGTGATCATCAATCGGTTGTCGATAGATCATTATTAGCTGGCTCGGTACAGCAGCCGTGTTGTCGTGCGTGTCACATTGCTGATGGTCATCTACGGCCAGGATCATCTTGTTTATTGAATTAACCTGCAGGTCAATCACGGTCTATCGCCGATATCAAGCTATAGGCATCATCTCTAGAAGCCATGCACAATAATTTATACCCAATGTCGTCCCCGGCTACTGCTAGTCAGCGGGTGGCGGGACGCCGGCTTATCTTGACAACAGAAACTTGAATATTTCGGAGCAGTTCCTGCAAGAATCCTAAACATCAAACCAGTCGCAACAAGACGATTCCCTTTCTAGCGTGGTGGACACGGGCCCGTTGAACCAGTTTGGGATTGGGAAATTGGACTAACTGCAAAGTTAATCCTTTAGCACAGCAGATGGGGAATAGAGAGAAAAAATTGAAGCAGAACCACAGCTTTCTATGGAGAGAATTTGGGGGGATCGATGATCGTGTTGGATCGTGTCGGTGTCTGAAGCTTACCAGGGATAACCTTGTAAGGGAGCTACTGTTTGGGCCGGCGTATCACATAGGCCGCGTACAGCGTCGTCATCGATTGTAATTATGCTGCTGACAGGACGGGATAAAAAAAGAGCGAGCTCATCGTGGCAGTGTTACAGCGGGAAAAACACTGAGCACACATATTGAGTTGCCATCGGCTATTTCTTTTTACGGAACCTCCCTTGAATTACATGCTGCATGCCATCTCGTGTGAAGGAGCTGTTTTCGTTGCAGTCTTGCTCTCACCCACGAAAATGCGTGTTGCAGGATCTGTTCCTGCATAATGAATGGGTACGGTGCAGGACATCCACTGACTTTTCTCCTCAATTTCTAAGCGGCCTTGCTTATCAATGCCCTCTGTCTACTCCGTAATTACCGGTACAACAATCGAGATTGCATCTTTAAGGCTGAAACAATTTCAATGAAGATTAGCATGAAATGAAAAGATGGTCCAGATAATGAATGACTTTATTCATATTTGATAGGTTTGGGATAAGTGGAAGAGCTAAGGGCAAGGAAGCATGAATTGAGGTACCAGCCATCATCTGATAGTGACGAGCAGGGTACGTGCATATTCAGTTCGAGGACAAGGTTACGCAGCAGTTCAAGTTCTCCCCGCTTGAGGATTCGACGAACTAGCTGAAGCTTCTCGAAGTCCTTACTTACGGCTGTGGCCGCAGCCGTGACGGGCACCAGCAGCTTGCAGGCATAGACACGTGTACGTGTAGCTTGATAACGGCTTCGTTCCATGGCTGGTGAATCTCAAACCTGAAAAATCATTGAAAATATGCAGACATACATGGGATTTCCTTGATTAATGCATCTTCTGCCTTGATATCGCGGTTGGGGAACAATCAATAACTCAGCCACTCGTTGAATTTAACCTTTGGGTGACCAACTGCAACCTTCCATCATGCCACTGTAACACAACTAAACTAACCCCATGCTTGAGGCAAAAACCAAGCAGGTTGGTTGGCAGCCTCGATACCTCAGGTGTTGTGCTTCTTATTTAGATAACCCTTCTGTTAAAGCACTCGTATCAGTGAGTGAAAGTGAGGCATTGCCAATGCCAACCATAACTCCGGGCCACAGAAAGAAATTGACTCGAGCTTCGGATGCGCCGTTCAGGGGCGCCGGTGCCCCTCAGTGGACCTTGGAGGCTTCATCCAAAAGCCCGATTTGCAACAAGCACTTGTCAGGCCCGCAAAGGAATGACTCCGTACCAATGATGACGCGTGGCTGGCTATTTCTGAACAGTACTTTAAAGGTACGAGCTTGTAGAAGGTTCCGCCTCATGGGTCTCATGCAAGCGAGGCTCCAGAAACAAACGCCTTGCAGCGGAATGAGCAGAACAAGGCCAGCTGAGATATTGCCGCAACATGTATCCATCAGGTACTCTCATTAGAGAGAGAGAATGTTGAACTGCAGCACATCCATCCGAGGAATCCGCCTGCCATTCTGTCAATCAGAGTCCAAACTGACCAACCCCCTCCAGAGACAGAGACCCAACCACCCCCTTGCAACCACCAATCAAGACCCGTATCCCCTGGCACTCCTGGTCAGCGCCCCTGGCTTGCACTGCGAGTCGCGGGCGCGGGCCAGCTTTTAGGGGCGATGGCCCTCTCTGATGGGATGGGATGGATGGGTCTATCG
The DNA here is from genome assembly GCF_013085055.1 of Fusarium oxysporum Fo47. Lineage (NCBI taxonomy): Eukaryota > Fungi > Ascomycota > Sordariomycetes > Hypocreales > Nectriaceae > Fusarium > Fusarium oxysporum. The sequence goes on along the minus strand of NC_072841.1, from coordinate 2,858,555 downwards.
AGAGGAAAGCAAGGAACGAAAGGGGACGACCTGGAAACGGCCCGGACGATCCACTGTTGGGACAGCGCATCACGATGGCTGCTGCGATGGATGAGGATGGATGGGTACCTTATTATTGCAGTAGTTGATGGAACCTGTTAATGCTTAACGTTAGAGAGTTGGATGGTTGTGCCTTTGATTCGAATTGAGTTTCAGCGGTCTTGCCGCTGTGAACTTCGGGCTTAGCGGGTATCACGCCCTGTAACTTTAAGGTGTTCACAACGTTTTATAGCCAATGATCCACTTTTCGAGACGAGATATGCTCTTGGCCATGCTGAGGATTGTAGCTTATTCGCTGATCTGACCAAAAATGGAGACGCGAGGCTCCTGAAAAAGTCTCCCTTCTGTTAGTTGCTGCTGATGGATGCATTGCTGCTCCCTCCCTCTCGTTGTGCAGCACTAGCAGTGAGTGAATGGTGTTTTTGTTTCCCATCGCACTCTCCCTTCCATTCTCACTCCCACGTTTTGTGTACGTGTCTGCGTTCAGGGAATCAAAACATTCAATCCAAGTTTGTCACCCAAGTCTTGATCTCTTCTTTCCCCCCCGCTCAATGTCTTTGACCACTTCAGAAGGATCACACTTCTAATAATACATATCACGTCTGTTGAATAATTGGAAACTTCTCTCCATCCATCAGTTCAAAGGTGGTTCCCCTGTTATCTTACAGACACACCCTTGCCATTCTCCACCCCCTAACTTCGCCCTGGATAACCCGGCGCCGAGACACGCAGCGTTTCTCTCCCTCCCCGTGCGGGTTGGAACTCAAACCACCAAAAACCAACCCTCGTCTTCTCCCCTTTGCTGTTCTTTGCATTACGCATTGCCGACACTCGTTTTACGGCTACGCCAAATCGCTTTGTCTCGCACTTGGACGAACGACGTCGACTTATCAAGCTGGTGAATCACTCTTCGTGATTGATTCATCTTCTTGAACCCGTATCGACGACGAATCGCATAATTTATTGGTCTTTCTTTCTAAGCCAAGCCACTGCCCGTTCGGCCTTTTTCGACGGTTTTTTGACAACAAACAATCAATATCCTGCAGTGCCGGCCACGCTTGTTCTCCCGCCTGATCTTGATTTACAATCACGCTCGCTGGTCATCCACATGTGTACCACTAGGTGAGTTCCGGCAGCTTGACTGTCTATGAAGTTGTACCCTGCGCTTCGTTCATCTGGCTTCACATCACTGGATGACGTCTCCCAGGACAGGGCAACCCATGGCGAAGACATGATCTCTACGGACAGCAACTGACCTTATTCTCCAATAGATAATTAATTTAAGCAACATGTCGGGATATCCAGGCGGTGGTCAACGCGACCAGTACGATGATGGTTATGGCCATCAACAGGGAGGCAACCAGCAACAACACGGTGGAAACACTGACTCCTACTACCAGGATGATCAGTACTACGACCAAGGCTACGATAACCGTGGCCCAAATAACAACAACAATAACAACCATGACGGCTACTACGACGAATCGTGAGCATCGAGTTCCCCCTTTCGTAAATATTTCACTAACACTGTAGTAGTGGTTACTACAACGCCGACCCCAATAACCCCTACCAGCAGGATGGAGGCTATTACGACGGCCACGATCAATACCAAGACGGCTACTACGACAATGGCCAGGGTGGCTACTATGATCAGGACTACGACCGTGGCTATCAAGGCCAAGGAGGCCGTCAGGGCTCTGAGGAAGATTCCGAGACTTTCAGCGACTTTACCATGAGATCGGACATGGCTCGCGCTGCTGAAATGGATTACTACGGCCGGGGCGACGAGCGTTACAATAGCTACAACGATGGACAACGTGGCTACCGACCTCCTTCCTCGCAAATCTCGTATGGTGGGAACCGCTCTTCAGGTGCTTCGACTCCTAACTATGGCATGGACTACGGTAATGTTCTCCCTGCTGGTCAGCGATCCCGAGAGCCCTACCCGGCCTGGACTTCAGATGCCCAGATTCCTTTGTCTAAGGAGGAGATTGAGGACATCTTCCTCGACTTGACCTCCAAGTTCGGTTTCCAGCGTGACAGCATGCGCAACATGTACGATCATCTGATGATCCTACTCGACTCGCGAGCCTCGCGCATGACCCCGAACCAGGCACTTCTCTCCCTTCATGCTGATTATATTGGTGGTGACAACGCCAACTACCGCAAATGGTACTTTGCTGCTCACCTGGATTTGGACGACGCTGTAGGATTCTCCAATGCACAAGGCAAGGGCCTAAAGCGCAAGAAGAAGGGCGGAAAGAAGAAGAAGAAGGATGCCGAGGCCAACGAAGCTGAAACTCTGCAGGAGCTTGAAGGCGATGACAGTCTCGAAGCTGCTGAGTACCGCTGGAAGAGCCGCATGAACAAGATGTCTCAGCATGATCGGGTTCGCCAGATCGCTCTGTACCTGCTTTGCTGGGGTGAAGCCAACCAAGTTCGTTTCATGCCCGAGTGCTTGTGCTTCATCTTCAAGTGTGCGGATGATTACCTCAACTCTCCCGCTTGCCAAGCTCTCGTTGAGCCTGTGGAGGAGTTCACTTACCTTAACAACGTCATTACTCCTCTCTACCAATACTTGAGAGACCAGGGATACGAGATCTCCGACGGCGTGTACGTCCGCCGTGAGCGCGACCACAAGAACATTATTGGTTATGATGATTGTAACCAGCTTTTCTGGTACCCCGAAGGTATTGAACGCATTGCCCTCCAGGACAAGAGCAAGCTGGTTGATGTGCCTCCTGCTGAGCGATATCTCAAGCTGAAGGATGTCAACTGGAAGAAGTGCTTTTTCAAGACGTACAAGGAGTCTCGTTCTTGGTTTCATCTTCTCGTCAACTTCAACCGTATTTGGATCATTCATTTGACCATGTTCTGGTTCTACACCTCCCATAACGCTCCCAGTCTCCTGGTCGGACCAAAATACGAACAGCAGGTTAACCAGAAACCCTCAACGGCTAAGCAATTCTCTATCGTCGGTTTTGGTGGTGCCATTGCATCTCTTATCCAGGTTCTGGCTACTCTTGCGGAGTGGGCTTATGTTCCTCGTCGATGGGCTGGTGCGCAGCATCTCACGAAGCGACTCTTGTTCTTGCTCTTTATCCTCGTTCTAAACATCGCCCCTGGTGTAAAGGTTTTCATGTTGCCAAAAATTGGACCTGAGAAGATTAACACCGCTATTGGTATCGTTCACTTCATCATTGCTGTGATCACGTTCATCTTCTTCTCTATCATGCCCCTCGGAGGTCTATTTGGCAGCTACCTGTCTACCAATAGCAGACGCTACGTTGCTAGTCAGACATTCACTGCTAGCTGGCCAAGACTCCGTGGCAATGACATGGCAATGTCCTATGGTTTGTGGGCGACAGTATTTGGTGTGAAGATGGGTGTCTCGTACACTTACCTGATTCTTTCGTTCCGTGATCCCATCCGATACTTGAGCATCATGAACGTCGACTCTTGCCTGGGTGATAAGACCCTTCTCGGCAATCAACTTTGCCGCTGGCACCCAACAATTGTCCTGGCCCTGATGGCCTTCACTGACGTTATCTTCTTCTTCCTCGATACTTACCTTTGGTATGTCTTGTTGAACACCGTCTTCTCGGTTTCACGATCGTTCTATATAGGATCCTCCATCTGGACACCCTGGCGCAACATCTTCTCTCGCCTTCCTAAGCGTGTTTACTCCAAGGTTCTAGCAACGACAGACATGGAGATCAAGTATAAACCAAAGGTTCTTATTTCGCAGATTTGGAACGCCATCGTTATTTCCATGTACCGTGAGCATCTTCTCGCGATCGAGCACGTTCAGAAGCTTCTTTATCATCAGGTTCCTTCTGAGCAGGAGGGCAAGCGAACTCTTCGTGCACCTACTTTCTTCATCTCTCAGGAAGATCACTCTTTCAAGACCGAGTTCTTCCCTGCCTACAGTGAAGCTGAGCGCCGCATTTCATTCTTTGCACAATCCCTATCAACTCCCATTCCTGAGCCTCTGCCCGTTGACAACATGCCTACCTTTACAGTCATGATCCCCCACTACAGCGAGAAGATCCTTCTTTCTCTCCGTGAAATCATTCGCGAGGATGAGCCTTACTCTCGTGTTACACTCCTGGAGTATCTCAAGCAGCTGCACCCTCACGAGTGGGACTGCTTTGTCAAGGATACCAAGATTTTGGCCGATGAAACCTCGCAATATAACGGCGAGACAGATAAGAACGAGAAGGACACCGCCAAGAGCAAGATCGACGATCTTCCCTTCTACTGTATTGGTTTCAAGTCTTCCGCACCCGAGTACACCCTTCGTACTCGTATCTGGGCGTCTCTTCGTTTCCAAACCCTGTACCGCACTATCTCTGGTTTCATGAACTACAGCCGTGCCATCAAGCTCCTCTACCGTGTCGAGAACCCTGAGGTTGTTCAGATGTTCGGTGGTAACACCGACAAGCTCGAACGTGAACTTGAGCGTATGGCTCGCCGCAAGTTCAAGATTGTCGTTTCCATGCAGCGATTCTCCAAGTTCAAGAAAGAAGAGATGGAAAATGCCGAATTCTTGCTCCGCGCCTACCCTGACCTTCAAATCGCTTACTTGGACGAGGAACCCCCAGTTGCTGAAGGCGAAGAACCCCGACTTTACTCAGTTCTTATCGATGGCCATTCTGAAGTTATGGAGAACGGCATGCGACGCCCAAAGTTCCGTGTTCAACTCTCTGGCAATCCTATTCTTGGTGATGGAAAGTCCGACAACCAGAACCACTCCATTATCTTCTACCGTGGCGAGTACATCCAGCTCATCGATGCCAACCAGGACAACTATCTCGAGGAGTGTCTCAAGATTCGCAGCGTTTTGGCCGAATTTGAAGAGATGAAGACTGACAATGTTTCCCCCTACACTCCTGGTGTCAAGAACGACGTTAGCTCCCCTGTGGCCATTCTCGGTATGCGAGAATACATTTTCTCAGAGAACATTGGTATTCTTGGTGACATTGCTGCCGGTAAGGAACAAACATTCGGTACTCTCTTCGCTCGAACTATGGCTCAAATCGGTGGTAAACTTCATTACGGCCATCCCGATTTTCTCAATGGTATTTTCATGACAACGCGTGGTGGTGTCTCCAAGGCTCAGAAGGGTCTGCATCTAAACGAGGATATTTACGCTGGTATGAATGCCCTCCTTCGTGGTGGACGAATCAAGCAATGTGAATACTTCCAGTGTGGTAAGGGTCGTGATTTGGGTTTCGGTTCCGTCCTCAACTTCACAACCAAGATTGGTACTGGTATGGGTGAACAGTTCTTGTCCCGCGAGTACTACTATCTCGGCACTCAACTTCCTCTCGATCGATTCTTGTCCTTCTACTACGCTCATCCTGGTTTCCATTTGAACAACATGTTCATCATGTTCTCCGTTCAGATGTTCATGATTACAATGGTCAACCTGGGAGCTCTTCGCCATGAGACAAAGGCTTGCGAATACAACCGAAACGTCCCTATTACCGACCCTCTGTACCCGACTGGTTGTGCCAACACTGATGCCCTCACCGACTGGATTTACCGATGTATCGTTTCCATTCTTTTCGTTCTTTTCCTCTCTTTCATCCCTCTTATTGTTCAGGAGTTGATGGAGCGTGGCTTCTGGCGCGCCTTCGTCCGATTGATGAAGCAATTCTGCTCGCTCTCGCTCATGTTCGAAGTTTTCGTCTGTCAGATCTATGCGAACTCTGTGCAGCAGAACATTTCGTTCGGCGGTGCGCGATATATTGGTACGGGTCGTGGTTTTGCCACTGCACGTATTCCCTTCGGTGTCTTGTATTCTCGATTCGCTGGGCCAGCTATTTACTTCGGCGCTCGTTTGCTCATGATGCTTCTCTTCGCGACTCTGACTGTCTGGAAGGGTGTTTTGATCTATTTCTGGATCACACTTCTTGCTCTGACCATCTCGCCCTTCTTGTACAACCCTCACCAGTTCGCATGGACTGATTTCTTCATCGACTACCGAGATTACCTCCGATGGTTGTCCCGTGGTAACTCACGAAGCCACGCCTCGTCTTGGATTTCTTACTGTCGTTTGTCTCGAACTCGTCTTACTGGTTACAAGCGAAAGGCTCTGGGAGACCCCTCTGCTAAGATGTCTGCGGATGTTCCTCGCGCTCCGTTCGCCAACATCTTCTTTAGCGAGATTTTCTCTCCTCTCATGCTTGCCGTTGTCACGATTCTCCCCTATCTGTTTATCAACGCCCAAACTGGTGTTGCCCAGGCCCCTCAGAAGGACACCGTCAAGGGCAAACCCGAGGCAACTGACTCTCTGATCCGGCTGCTCGTTATTGCCTTTGCCCCTATTGCTGTTAACGCAGGTGTCTTGGCTGCTATGTTCGGCATGGCCTGCTGTATGGGTCCCCTACTCAGCATGTGCTGCAAGAAGTTTGGCAGTGTTCTCGCCGGTATCGCTCACGCTACTGCTGTTATATTCTTGTTGATCTCCTTCCTGGGTATGTTTGTTCTCGAGGGCTTCAACTTTACCCGCACACTGTCTGGTATGATCGCTGTCACTTGCATCCAGCGCTTTTTCGTCAAGCTCATTGTGTCTCTTGCCCTTACCCGTGAATTCAAGGGCGACACTGCCAACATTGCTTTCTGGACCGGAAAGTGGTACTCCATGGGATGGCACACCATCTCTCAGCCTGCTCGAGAGTTTCTCTGCAAGATCACCGAATTGTCCATGTTCGCAGCCGATTTCGTTTTGGGTCATTGGCTGCTCTTTTTCATGGCACCTGTCATCTTGATTCCCAAGATCGACATGCTCCACTCTATGATGCTGTTCTGGCTTCGCCCAAGGTATATCTTATCCTTTGCTTGTTATATTTTGAATTTGCCCTAACCTCAGAACAGTCGCCAAATCCGACCTCCCATCTACTCGATGAAGCAATCCAAGCTTAGACGCAGACGTGTGGTTCGTTACGCCATCCTCTACTTCACGCTTCTCGTCGTTTTCATCGCTTTGATTGCTGGCCCTATTGTGGCTGGCAAGTACATGCCACCCAACACGATCAGCGATGCCCTCGGCAGTCTGCCCTTCAATCTTGTTCAGCCTAACAACCTCAACAATGACAACACCAACAGCACCATGGCTACTGGTACAGGAATGGTTGGCTACACCGGTGCTGGCCTTACGAAGACCAAGACTGGCGCTGATGCCTCGGCAACCGGCAAGATCAAGCTGTTCTAAGTGGGAATATTCAGACAGGCCCATTTGGAGGTGCCTCATGGGGGAGATGTCCCTGGCTTTTCTCCGCTGACAGAAAAATTGTGGAAACGGGAAGTTTTTGTTTTTTGCTTGTTTTTGTTTTCAGTTCAGCAGTTTGAGTGGATGCACGTGCATACATAGGTTGAAGTTTTATAGAAGATGGTGGGAGATGGGAGAGATACAGAAGGAGGAGGTTGGCATAAGTCAGACCTGACATTCACTGGCTGAACTGGACTGATCTTTTTTGGTACAAGGCGCACTTCTTTTTTTTAAACTATTATAATGTGTACAATGAAAGGAAGAAACACATCCATGGCAGAAACTCTAGACCTAAATGCAAATAATGCCTCTTGAACATTCTTTTCATTTCATTTATACTACTAGCCTACGCTCTCCATAGAAACCAAAAATTGTAAGAGGTATTCTAGTCTACTGTACTGCCTACGACGCTTGTGATTTTGGTTGGTTTATTTCAATGTGTGTAAGCCAATTTTACGTATTCCCATTCCCCGGGCTATCCGATGACCCCTACACTTCCCCTGTAGTGGATGGCCTGTGGTCTTATTGTTTCTCACCTTCAGGTACCCGTTGAGCCCCTGTTAGATATGGATCCTTAGTACAGCCAATCAGCCTGCGGCCTGCGGCTTGACTCGCTTCGACGTTAGAGGACTCTGGAGGCCCCTTTGTAGACCCATGTACCTATGATGGACCTTGACTTGACAATTCAGAATCCTCGGTTGACGTCCATTTTAACTCCTTTCAACAACACGCTTCCAATCCAAACCAATATATATTCTCACGACCGGACGAGACGAGACGCGACGCAAGATCGATAGAAGTTGACGTAACCATTCAAGACAATTGGAAACAAAAAAAAACATGGAACTCGATGCCCTCCAAGCCCGGGTGGGTGAAATCCTCGAACAGGCCGCCGTCTACTTCCATAAAGTCCCTGGTTCTGCAGTATTTATGCGCTACATCCAGTCGAGTTATCAGAACGACCCCGTGCGATCCGCCATTGAACTTGTGCTGCTTCTCTTCTTTATCCGCTATCTCCTGTCGCCTTCTTACTCGACCCGTAAGCAGAATTACATCAAGTTGAGAGAGGAGGTGAGAACACAGCCAGATCCTTAACCCTCGCAGGATTGAAGTCGCTAATGTTGGCTTCTTCGTAGGAAATTGAAGAGTTGATCGATGAATGGCAGCCCGAGCCTCTCGTCGTCGAGCAGACTCCATTTGAGGTGGCTGAAGCCGAACGTCTTCCTGTCCTTGTTGGGTGAGCATCATCAAGTCTAATCACATGCGCAATCTAGTCAGGATCAGCATCTGATATTTCTATAGCCCTACCGGTCCCAAGACTAAACTCGCCAACGGCCGAACTGTTACCAATCTCGCATCCTACAACTTCTACAACTTCAACGGCAATGATCAGATTAAGGAGAAGGCTATCCAGGTTCTGCGTACCTATGGTGTTGGCCCTTGCGGCCCTCCACAGTTCTACGGTACCCAAGACGTTCACATGAAGACTGAAGCCGACATTGCCGCGTATTTGGGCACCGAAGGCTGCATCGTCTACGCTCAATCCTTCAGCACCATCTCTAGTGTCATTCCCTCTTTTTCCAAGCGTGGTGACGTTATCATCGCTGATCGTAATGTCAACTTCGCTATTCGCAAGGGTCTCGAGCAATCGCGAAGCACCATCCGCTGGTATGAACACAATGACATGGACGCTTTGGAAGATGCTATGAAGGCTGTCGCCCGGGAGCAGGCCAATGCCAGGAAGCTTACCCGTCGTTTTGTCGTGACCGAGGGTTTGTTTGAGCTCTCTGGAGATTCTATCGATTTGCCCCGCCTGGTTGAGCTTAAGGAGAAGTACAAGTTCCGCGTTATTCTGGATGAGACCTGGTCTTTTGGTGTTCTCGGCCGTACCGGTCGTGGTATTACTGAGGCGCAAAACGTGGACCCCCAACAGGTTGACATGATCATTGGTTCCCTTGCTGGACCTCTCTGTGCCGGTGGTGGCTTCTGTGCTGGTCCCAAGGATGTTGTCGAGCACCAGCGTATCACATCTTCTGCGTATACATTCTCTGCCGCTCTCCCTGCCATGTTGGCTGTCACCGCCAGCGAGACCCTCAACCTGCTCCAGTGTAACCCTGAAATCCTGGCACAGTCCCGCGAGAACATCAAGGCTATGAGGGCCCAATTGGATCCCCGCAGTGATTGGGTTTACAGCCCAAGCGACCCCGAGAACCCTATCATGCTCCTTGTCCTCAGGCCTGAAGTTGTGGCTGCCCGTAAGCTCGGACTGGAAGACCAAGAACGTATCTTTTTGGACTGTGTGGAAGAGGTACGTGCATCGGACACTGAAACATGAACGAATATGAACTTACCCCTGAACAGACTCTTGCCAACGGCGTCTTGATCACAAGAACCAAGACCAGACCTTATGCGCATGCTGTGAAGCCCAAGGACGGCGCGTGGTTTGCCCAGCCTGCTCTTCGAATTTGTGTTACATCAGCACTGTCTAAGAAGGATATTGAGAAGGCCGGTGTGACTATTCGACATGCTATCACTAAGGTCATGACACGAAAGACGAGCACCAAGACCGCCTGATTCAGGGGCTTAACGGATGATAATTTTGATGACAGATGGAGGCTGGCTGAATGCATGTTATACAGCTGAGCATAGTCGATAAGGCGTCGGGTTACACTGAGACCTTTTTGATTATGATGGATAATCAGCCAACGCAATAGACGAGGGGCAATATGGAACGATTTACAAAGTGGCTGGCAGCCATTTAACAAGCTAATGATTAATAGATGCGGCCCTCGTACGCTAGCATTGAATGAATATTTCCGATATAATGGTTTTGTGTCTTTGTGGGCTCCGTGATTAGGTGGTGATTGATCGGTTTCGTATCATGGTTTTGATACTGAAGAGGGGAAATTCTCAAGAAACCTTGACGTGTATTTGTTAGCTTTAGTTACTCACAGTTGATGAAGTCGTCTTTGCCAAGTTACTGTTTTCGAATATAAAAATTATGTGAGATAGAGAAGCAGACGTCAGCTGTCTCGCGGTTTTATGAGCCATCCCTTGCCAAGTCACGCCGATGCTGCCAGCTTATAGCCATCCATCAAGGACTCTAACCTGACTATAGAATCACCAAGGACGCACATGTAGAAGAAGGGTCATAATTGGTAGAACCGTAGTCTTAGTTTCACAGTTTATTTTATCAGACGGATGAGGAACCATTTCAGCTCGCAACAGGACTCTGGGCATGTCTCAGACGTTGCATTCCTTGGGAGATTACAGGTCTCGAAATTACGCGCCATGCAAAGAAATCACCTCATTCCAAGAGTCGGGAGCGTGGTGGCCTCTTTTGGTGATTCATTTTTAAGCTTTATGTTTTCGGGCAGTTTGAGTTGTTGAGTTCCATGTTCTGAGTGAGTTTCTGCGTTCGTGTGTCTCATATTCTGGGAGCGGGCTTGAGTGTGAATAGGGAGAACAAGGGATGAAGTCTTATAAATAAGGTAAAGCCAAGCCAATGGAATTTAGGATTTCAGGATGAAACTCACGGACTGAAAGGAATTACGGAGGTGAAGAGCGTCTCACTTGTCTCTTGCAGGGTCAAGCTTAAGCTCAACACTTACAAACGGTAGGCTCAACACGTGTCTTACCGTACCGTACTGTGTCGTTCCTTTTTGTTTTCTTTTGCTTATCATTGTAGAGAGGCCCCTTCCTCCCTTGTTTTGACGTCTCCTCTTTTTCTACTTTACCTCTCCACCTTCAATTTCGCTCTCGTCTCTCCATCTTCTTCTTCATTCATTCACTCCTACAGTCGTTTTTTTCTTTTCCTACTTACAATCACTTCCTAAGATTCGTCATTCTTTGATTCTTCTTTTCAGTTCTACACACACTCTTTTCCTCTGGATCCTATTCATTCTTGGATAGCGGGTTGTTAAGTCCCGTCTTATACACCCATTTTCTCAAATCACTGACCTTTAAACCACTATTTGAGCTCGTTGTAGCAGCTCGTTCACTCTCTAACAACTCTCCAAACTACTACGTACGGTTTTATAAAATATTTAACAAAATGTCGATGAAACGTTTCTTCACTTCGGCAGTTGCCATGGCGGCGGTTGTTGCTGCTGTTCCTGTTGGTGAGTCTTCTCCTGACCAGGTTGTAACTCGAAGCTGACAATCCCAACAGCCCGTCCGCTCGAGAAGCGAGAACCGTATGCCTTTCTTGTGACACGAAACCGTGGTTTTGACTAATAATATTGTAGCGTCACGACTATTACTCTGACTTCGGCCTCTACCTACACCGCAACTATCGCTCCTGCTACCCCTGTCACTCCTACAGGAACTGCAACTTACCCAGGAACTACAGCTCCTGTTCCTGATAGCCCCAAGCCACCTAAGAACGGCAAGCCTGACGGTTCCTGTAGCTCCACAGGCACTTGCGGATCTGGTAGCGGTGGCAGTTCATCCGGTTCTAAGCTCCCTGGTGTCGCATATGCCCCCTACCGAGGCGATCACCAGTGCAAATCCAAGGACGAGATCCAGCACGATATTACGCAGCTCGCAGCTGATTTTTCAGTCCTTCGTATCTATGGCACCGACTGTGACCAGGTCGCCAATGTCTACTCATGCGCCAAGGGTAGCGGCTTGAAGCTGTTCCTCGGCATCTGGAACATTGACGACGTTCAAACTGAGGCCAAGACCATCATCAGTGCAATTGACGACTGGGACGTTGTTGACACCATCAGCGTTGGCAATGAACTTGTCAACAACGGAGCTGCCAGCCCAGCAAAGGTCATCGCCGCTGTCAAGCAGGCTCGTGAGATCCTTCGTGCCGCAGGCTACCAAGGCCCCGTTGTCACAGTTGATACTTTTATTGCTGCCAATGCCAACCCTGAACTTTGCAACGAAAGTGACTACTGTGCTATCAACGCTCACGCCTTCTTCGATGCCAACACTTCTGCTGATGAAGCTGGCCAGTGGCTCTCCAACACTGTTGAAGACCTTCGATCCAAGATTTCTGGCGACAAGCGCATCGTCATTTGCGAGACTGGCTGGCCTACCAAGGGAAACAGCAACGGCAAGGCTGTTCCAGGTATGAGCCAACAGAAGGCTGCTCTCGACTCTATCAAGCAGGCATTCTCCAGCCACATGGGAGACTTGATCCTCTTCTCTGCCTTCAACGATCCCTGGAAGAAGGCCGAAGCCGCAACTTTCATGGCCGAGCAATGGTGGGGTATCGAAGGCCAGGAATCAGTTTCCAACAAGGACCCGTCGTCTTCTAACTAGGGAATGGCTCCCCGATTTGTCATGTCAGTTAGACCTTCAAATATTTGAATGGTTTGCGGTCACGTTTTACTCCGAGATAACGCTCGACTTATGTTTTTTCTATGATGTTTAATGGTTTATTGTTATTGCTTGAGGGTTGTGGATGCCGATTATCAGGTGGCCGTTGCAAGGCTGTACGAGCCTATCATCTTGGGAGGTATGTTGGAGGTTTGTCTACTTTCCTATTCAAGTTCCAACTACCTCATCACATCACCTCGCTTTATGGCTGCTCTTTTAGAGATGAGAAAAGAATTACACCTTGTATTTGTTATTCGAATTGAAATATCCGTTATACAATTTGAACTTGAATTTAGCTTGATGATGAAGTAACAATGAATGAGTGACTTAATCTCAGCATATCTGGACCCTGCAACATGACTTCAAGTTCAGAATACGATCGAGCTCAAGAAACAACGTTGCTGAATTGCCTAAATAAATCAGAGAGTGTGATTGGCTCCAAATCTTCCGCCTCGCGTCGATGACTTCGTTAATCATGAAAGACTATACCCATTGCACTCCTTGCTAGCCCAATAATTTGCCCCTAATGCATAAAGCATAACAGAATATGAATCTTTGTACCATCGCAGTTATTGGCCCAAGAGCTTTCCCCCTCATCAAGCAGATTCGAGTTCCACAGTTGCTGCAGTGCAGCTCGAGACCTCAGCCAACTTGTCTAAGGCTGGCAAATGCATGAAAAAAACTTAAGAAATAGTTTGCTCGCCATGAATGACAAGTATATTGTTAAATAGAATGTAACAACAAGGTTTGGCACGCAATATGGAGAGAGTGGTCGTTAGATGTAGACCACCAGCGATATTAGGATAAAGACCCAATACAACAGACGAGGAGATGAACATGCAAAATCTTTGCTTCTCCGTAGGAAGGTAAAAAGAAAAAGAAAATAAGGCATCAGATCTCACATCGTCCAGAAGTCATAGCAAACTGAAGATCAGTTACCTCAAATGATGGGGATATCTCAAAAGATCCGTTCTGGGACCAAGATCGTTAAACACGCACCCATCAGGCTCCCATCAAGCGGCCCTGCGTATTTCAGCAGGAGGCGCGACGGGATGAGTTTAGCAGATCCAAAGTTCGTCAAGAAACTGGTCGAGTTCGATGATGCGGAATCGGGAGCCGATGCTCTGGCCCCTCAAAAGAGTAGTCCAAGTAGAAGAAAGACTGGCTTTCCAGGAAACAACCTCAACGCTCCAGCCCATTTTCAGAGCGCGTTGGGCTTGTGTCAGGAAGCCGTCCGAATACTTGGCCGGCCGAGCATCACCAGTAGCGATGACAAGCGTGCCGGGCTCCTCGAAATACTGCATAACAGACTCGCTGATTCTAATTTGGAGGGTTTCGTCAACCATGTCTTCGACATAACGGAAGCCGCCGGCTTCGAATGTGTTGTGGTCATCAGCACCAGATTGCTCAGGACGACGACTGCGAAGGTCGACGCGGTAGCCAAGATCCTTGAGTTCTTGGACAAAAGAAGGCTCGTTGCGGTTGGGACGCACAGAACAGCCAACGTTGAGCCATTCCGCGTATCGATCGCGAGTGAGAAGTTCGTGAAAGAAAGCAAGGTTCATTTGTGGGAGTGGGACAAAGCGCGAAGACTCCGGCAAACCAAATTTGGCTCTTAGGGCCTTTTGGAAACCAATGATGATGTTGGACATGTCGACAAAGACATGAATTCCATTTTCTGCGATGGTTGGATAATCTTTGCAGATCATAGAGTCTATGACCCGCTCATGGACGAGCTTTCTCATGAGGCCCTCATGCTTGACCACCGTGGTCTGCACGCTACTGTGAATCTCAGTAAGGGGGCCATACTTGAAATGCTGATATGAGATGATATGTCTGACATGGTCCGATTGAATGCCACCCAAGACCACTATATTGGGTTCAGAGCTATCTCTGGAATGCGATTTGCCCTTGCCCGAATTTGAACTTTTCTTGCTCTTTTTGGTTTCGTCAAAATGCTTAAGCGGAGACTCGCTTGAGCTTGGTGGTGTTGAGGCAGCAGTTGAGTAAGACGTGGCAGGTAGCACATCAGTGTCAGAACCGCATCCAGCCTCTGAGTCGGTAATGGGATCGAAGTTGGGCCGGGTTGATTGGAGGGATTCATTCTCCTCTTCTTCAAACATGTCTTCCTTCAGAACAGTCTCCTTCTTAATTCGAAGAGCCTTTCCAGTTCGCTTCTTATGGAGTTCGCTTGCCATCCCGTCAGATTCAATATGGGCCTCAAGGCTGTGGTCCGGTTGCCTTGAGGTGGCAAGACATGCTTGCTCATGGTTATTTTCATGGGAATGTTTAGGCCCAACCGAGGATCTGGGAATACTGTCTGCACTGTTGGTGGAGTGCGGTACAGAAGGTCGCTTCAATATCGTGATCGGCTGTACCTTTGAAGAAGCCAATGGCTCTCGCTGGTGTTGGGATGATTCATTGTCATTGATACGGATTTGCTGGAAGAGCCGTTTGAAGTTTCCAAGGGACGGGGTTGAATCGAAAGCCTTTGCATTCTTGGGGGAGGCCCAGTCCGTAAGGCTGTTCGAATTCAGCTTGGTAAAGTCACCAAGCTTGAGTCTACCGTCATGTGCAACATTATTTGCAGGCTTACTGCTACCCGGCGGCTCGTGAAGAGGATTGTCTGTTGAGTTTGCCGTTGGAGATGCCATAATAACCATCAAGAGCGACTACGCACATAGATGCGAGTTGGTGGTTGTAGGTGAAGTTGGTGAGCTGCTCAACGCCAATCCGAGACGTGAGAGTATTGCTGAAGTGTTTTCCAAGTATTGACCAACAGTGCCGTTAAAGTGAATTATCCAAAGTTGTAATTGCAATTTGCTAGGACCGTAGAAAATGGTAAAGCCAAGAACGTATTGAGAAAGCGATTT
The DNA here is from genome assembly GCF_013085055.1 of Fusarium oxysporum Fo47. Taxonomy (NCBI): domain Eukaryota; kingdom Fungi; phylum Ascomycota; class Sordariomycetes; order Hypocreales; family Nectriaceae; genus Fusarium; species Fusarium oxysporum. Next base: position 2,843,039 of record NC_072841.1, on the reverse strand, counting down.
GCCACAACTGAGTATTTAGAATCGCCGCAGAAGCAAGACCCAGAATGAGCTGAAACAAAAACGGACGTCGCGTAGTATAATAGAAAAGGGAACTCGAAATAGCCAAACACAATCTGGGATGACTCAAAGGTCAAATCCAATGCGTCAGATTTTGCCGCTTGATGAAGCCGAGTGAGATCAAGTGCGGAGATCGAGCTACCAGAATATCATGAGGTCACAAGAAGGGAGAAGTGTGAGCCCAATCAAGGCCGTGTTAAGTAGGATACGAATCAAAGACAGAGAACAAAGAATATAATAAAGAAAAGTTGCGCAAAGACTCGAGTCAAGAACAAGGATCCGAATATAGGGAACAAGGAAATACGAACGTTAAACCATTGACGAAGAATGGACGAGATGAGATGAATGATGAGTCAATTCACCATGAACTGAGGCTACCTATGGGTGGCTTTCCGGGATCCGGGATGGCATGTTCCTAGCCAATCAGATCACGACATCTGTGGCATAAGGGTCCTGTAACTCACGTGTCCGTTGCCACCCCAAACGTCGATCCAAGTGGCTGAATACTCAATATACTCGGTACGACAGTAGCACGACAAAGATCAAGTCTTTGAAGCGAAACCGGAGATACTGTGTTTATAATCATCACTTCACAGCATTTAGCGACTTGCGATAGAGCAAAGATTTGCCAAATTTCTATCTCTGCTTCTCACATTGTGTCCATCCTAAGTTCATATGTGCCAGATGCATCCATCCCTCTGAATAACCAGGCCCTAGATAAAGTGAGAATGGAAATCTTGAATCCTGCTTATGCTCAACAATTGGAATACATATGCATCAACAAGAAGTTTGCGAATACTGCCTGATTCGCAAGTTTAAATAATCCGAAGCTGCCCCTGTTCCATTGAACTAACTTATTGTACCTTTGATATAGCCTGTTTCTTTTTTTCTCTTTCGGAATTATGAGCAGACAGTGCTTTGAAAGGAAATGACAACCATACTTGGCATCTTCCCTGGCAAGACTTGCATAATGATATCCATAGCTAAGCTCCATTGCCATCACCTTCGGAAATCGATACTAGCTCGAGATGAGTCCAGGCTTGGTCGCACCGAGCTGCTTGAGCTTCGTCTTCGTCTCGCTCGCTGTTCGTTGGGGTCGGAAGGGTGCAAACCAGTCGATTTCGCAAACATGTTGAGGACATCAGTTAACGAGATAACACCAGTAAGTCTTCCTGAAAGACGAGCCCCGGCCATGGCGGATGCGGGCACAGCAGCTGTAGGGACTGGAGAAGCAGGTACTGCTGCAGTCGGGACAGGCGATGGGGGTGCAGGCGCCGATACGGGCGCCGCAGGAGGTGGAGGACCGGCGGTCGTGAAAGATTGGGGTCCCATTAAAGGTGTTGCAGGAGCTGAAGGGGATGGTGACGCCGATTCAACCACCCACATTCGATGCGATCGAGTAGCAACGAGCTTGGCAACGGTGTGGGCCAGAGTCGAGTAGGGGTTCACGTAGAATACGGGAAAGACGTCGCGTCCGTGTTCAACTCCTCGCTCGTTGAGAATTACAGAAATGAAGTTCATGCATGACGAATTGAGTAAATGGGCGTTGGAACTCTTGGTTAAGTGGCGGACGTCCTTGGTCGAGATATTGCCCACCACATTCATACCGTTATCAACAACAGCAACGCTTGTAAGGCCTTCATTATTCATAAGCGTCAGTGCTTCAGATAAGGGCGAATCGGAGCTATGACTTGTTAATACTTATCATTTTGAGATTGTATAGAAACTCACTTGACAGAAACAATCTCCTTGGCCCCAACACCCAGATCACGCAGCAAAGTAGGGTAAAGTCGATCGATAGAAGGGAAGTTGACACCCTCGTTCCAGAAAAACTCGACAATTCGAAGTTGGCTTGCGATACCAACCACCTCGCCGCTAGTAGTTGTCACCAGCAGACGATGGATGCCACTGCCGAGAATTTGAATAGCCTGTGCGAGCTTTTCGTCACCAGGCAACGTGATGAGTGTTTCCTTGCGGAAAAGAGGGAAGACGTCTCGCAGAGGAATCTGGCCACCCTCCTGAGCCTTGGCCAGAATCGAATTGAATAGTTCAACCTGATCTTCTTCGGGTTTGGCGAGACCAACGACAACGAGTAGGTATGCGTTCAAATCGGTATAATCGAATGTGGAAACGGCGATATGAGTGGAGGGATCCTCGCGGACCAGAACAACGTTGGTAGGGCTCTTGAGGAGGAGCTGCGAGTCATAATTAGCATGGCTATTCGGTTATTGAAGGCGCATGCTGGGGCCTATATTGAGTGACATTCAGAGTTTCAGTCTCACCTTGGTAGCTTCCTCGACGCTGCTATCGAACTCAACCCATTTGACATCATCGGGAGATACAAGCTCTCCAATAGCTACATCGCGCCAATCACGGCCGGCAAATCTGGGGTTGGCATGCTTGTTTCCTGCAGGAGGATGGTTCAACAACTCCTGGAGAGCGGCCTGTGTAAAAGAAGGGTGCCGTTGAGAGCGTGGGGATGAGGGCGCATTGCGCAAGCCCTCAGCGAAGCTTGCGCGGTGGGCGGATATGGAGCTTGGGCCAGAACCAGCGGATATAGATACAGAAGGAGATCGCTGAGAAAGAGTAGGTGGCTTATGAGTAGACGAAGAGCCCGAAGCAGCACTGTTGAGGCTGGTCGAGCTGGTTGCGCGAGTGTCCTTGAGCTCGCGGGAGGTTGAGCTCGGTGAGGGGTCCATGGTGGAATCGTTTCGATTTAACCAGGTGATGAATTGACTGATGTTGAGATTTGATAGATCGGTTTGGCAACAAGTGATGGTTCAACACGACTTGGGCGAACAAAAGAGCGCTGTATGTATTGAAATTGAGAGACAGATGAGAAGATAATGGCGAATGTTTTGTCGCGACAATTGCAAAGATGAAATGGTAGTGTGCACAGAGATGGGCGAAGGCGAGACGAGACGAGACAAGACGTGGGAGTGGACGCGGGGCGCAGGTAGGATAAGAGAATGGTTCGAGTTGAATGGATCTCGATATTCAAGTCCAATATTGGAAAGTGGTTAGAGTTAGAGTCACAAACTAAGAATCAGGATACAAAAGATCAGAAGACATTTATTTGCCAAGGACGAGGCGATCGATAGATGAAGTGGAATGGTTTTTTCGGCCTCTTGCTGCGGAGGTTGGTCTGGAGATGAGACTTGTCTGCGAGGGGCACGAGGTTACAATCCAAAGCCATGAGTGGGCGGGGGAACGTTTTGCATGATGACATAGGCCGCCTAAAGTAAAGGTGGGCGAGCGGGCGATGGTGGAGTGCCCCGCGATGGATCAGTCGGGGACGGGAGCTCAAACTTCAGCGTAAAACTTACTGATGGAGAAGTAACCCGACCCTGAGAAGGTGGAAGAAACTACCACTAAATAGATGCAATCCTATACTTCGGCATTCGATCTCTCATGCAGCTGTGAGTACTATTTAGGGATTGATTTACACCAATATCAGATAATCCATTCCAGCACCCAACCATGTTCATGCATCCATCCACCATCCTCACAATGATCCGGCAGAGCTATGGCGGAAGCTTCTACGGTCAAAGATGATCATCGCTCACTAGACTCGACTAGAAAATGCGGATGTCTTCAAGGAACTCCCTGGTCCTGCAGTTCGTGATACGTAACCAAACTAAGTTCTGATACGCACAGGTAACATGAACAAAGGGCAACAGGAAACTTGCGAGGGGTCTTATAAATGCCTTGCTGGTAAATATCATCATATTGAATGTCGAAACATTCGTTATCCAAGATCTTTGTACGACTTCGACTTGTGTATAAGATCAAGCCGATGGGTCTAATTATGGAAGTCAGCAATACAAAAGTGTTGTTACTACTTGGAAAGCTTGAGTCAATGACCTTATAAGAATTTAAGCTGCTACAGTTGGCATTTCAAATTGTCAGTTGGTGAGTGTATTGGATCTCAAGTCCATCAAACGATCGACCTGAATGGAAGTTATTCAGGAACAAACTTCAGTATTCACCATTATCTCCTGCGGCTTATCAAATACCCAAACCCAAAGCTAATCAGGCCAGAGAAAATGTTTCGTGTCACGTTGATAGGTTGAAGAAATGGTTGGCTAATTGGCTGCAGCCGCAATGCATCATGACAAGAAAGAAGATTTCATTGTGCATATCTGATGGAAGCCAGCCGTTCTGGCGGTGTGGTGGGGCACAGCGTGGACGGCTGCTAAAACAAACAACGTAAATCAATAAATCCGATGGAAACAAGAGGAATTGAGATTCAAGGGCTGCCTGGTCAATTGCTGTTTGGTTCATCTTAACTTCTTTGTCTACGGTGCTGGGCGATCAAAGAGGCGTTCTCTGCGTCCATCTGGCGTCAAATATTCTTTCATGACTTCAGAGCCTCTATAAATTAATCTAGGTTTATATCATGCGCCGTCCATAGACACAACAGTTGAATATTAACTTTATAAGTACAGACCAGTTTCCATCAGAAGCTTTTGAGGTCATTTCTTAAACTCAACCTATATAAAGTCAGTTGTCTGTTCTAGGTATGTCTTGATTGCAGCCTGGCAGAAAAGGAAAAAAATAAACAATACCTTACCTTACAGGAAAAAACACACTAGCCACGACCTGGTCACCGCGCACCCTTTGTTTTTTTTTTTCTTTTGGGCTCAAGTCTGTCCCCAAGTACCTCGCCTGCAAAGACTCGCCCGCACAGTACTTATTCGCGACCCTCAACTTTGGGCTTCCCCTCCCCCACTTCACTTTCTGCTCCCATTCAGTCCCTCTCTTCTTTCTTTCACACCATTTGGGATCTTTGGAAATCTCGTCCCTTAAAGTGAAGCCACGGCCGATTAAAGCCAACGAACCTCGACGGCTCGTAGCTTTTTCACACTTCTTCTTCAAGTAGTACTTCATTATCGCTACTCTTGTCCACATCCTCCGACTGAGACCCAAACTTCTTTGTCGTCTGCTGGTGGACATCACCATCAGCAACCCTCCAACAACAATGTCTCTGCTCCCGCCCGACATCCACGCAGAGCTTTCACAGCTCCTGCAAGCTCTGCAGTCCCCCGACAACAGTATAAGATCACAAGCCGAGGAGCACCTGCAGAACAACTGGACTGCCACCCGACCTGAGGTCCTGTTGATGGGACTGGCGGAACAGATTCAAGCTGCTGGCGACAATGCGACACGATCTTTTTCCGCTGTAATCTTCCGCCGAATTGCTTCAAAAACCCGCAAGAATGAGGCCGGAGAGAGCATGGATCTGTTCATCTCTTTGACCAAGGACCAAGCCGCCGTCATTCGACAAAAGATTCTCGAGACCCTTGCCGCCGAGTCTGAACGCCTCGTTCGCAACAAAATTAGTGATGCTGTTGCCGAGCTTGCCAGACAATACACGGAGAATGGTAAGCTTTTCGAAGCCCTGGAGTAACCCTCCGTATCCTGGACCTTGGTTAACAACTCCTGCAATAGGCGATGTTTGGCCCGAACTGCTTGGCGCTCTTTTCCAGCTTAGCCAAGCTCCCGAACCCGAGAAGCGAGAGAATGCATTCCGAGTCTTCGCTACCACTCCTGCCATCATCGAGAAGCAGCATGAGGAGGCAGTTCTTCAAGCTTTCCAGAAGGGCTTCAAGGACGAGGCCGTCATGGTACAGCACCCCTCCCGCGGGGCAGACTTTTCTGTCCCACATTGCATATCATGGCTCTGCTAACCGCAGCTATAGGTCCGTCTTGCGGCTATGGAGGCTTTTGCTTCATTCTTCAGGACTATTAGTAAGAAGGGACAGGCTAAGTACTACGCCCTTATTCCCGATGTCCTCAACATTCTACCTCCGATCAAGGATTCTCAGGATTCCGACGACCTCAGCAAGGCGCTCCTTGCTCTCATCGATCTCGCCGAGTCCGCTCCCAAAATGTTCAAGCCTCTCTTCCAGAACCTCGTCCAATTCAGCATCTCGGTGATTCAGGATAAGGAGCTCGAAAACATCTGCCGTCAAAACGCTCTCGAGCTCATGGCTACATTTGCCGATTACGCCCCCTCTGTGTGCCGAAAGGACCCCTCCTACACAAACGACATGATCACCCAGTGCTTGAGTCTCATGACGGATCTAGGCGAGGATGACGATGATGCTTCCGAATGGATGGCATCCGACGACGTGAGTTCTCAGAGAATGGAGACGCACAATTCATGCAACTAACTCACCTTGCAGTTTGACCAGGACGAGAGTGACCAGAACCACGTTGCTGGCGAGCAAACCATGGACCGACTTGCGAACAAGCTTGGAGGACAGACCATTCTGGCCCCTACTTTCAACTGGCTTCCTCGTATGATGACTTCCATGGCTTGGAGGGATCGACATGCTGCTCTGATGGCCATCTCTGCCATCTCCGAGGGCTGCCGTGATCTGATGATTGGCGAGCTTAGCCAAGTGCTAGATCTAGTGGTTCCCGCTCTCCGAGATCCTCATCCTCGAGTTCGATGGGCTGGCTGCAACGCTCTTGGTCAGATGAGCACTGATTTTGCCCCCAAGATGCAGACCGACTACTACGACCGAGTTCTCAAGGCAATCATTCCTGTCCTCGACTCGCCCGAGGGTCGTGTCAAGTCTCACGCAGCTGCTGCTCTTGTTAACTTCTGCGAGGAGGCCGAGAAGGCCACTCTGGAGCCATATCTGGACGAGCTCCTCTCACATCTTTTCCAGCTCCTTCAAAATGAAAAACGATATGTCCAGGAGCAAGCTCTGTCAACAATCGCCACTATCGCCGACGCCGCTGAAGCTGCCTTCTCGAAATACTACGATACCCTCATGCCTCTTCTTGTTAATGTTCTCCAGAACCAGAGCGAGAAGGAGTACCGACTTCTGCGTGCCAAGGCCATGGAGTGCGCCACATTGATCGCTCTGGCCGTTGGAAAGGAGCGTCTTGGTCAGGATGCCATGACTCTTGTCAACCTTCTGGCCAACATTCAGGCCAACATTACTGATGCAGACGACCCTCAAGCTCAATACCTCATGCACTGCTGGGGCCGCATGTGTCGTGTTCTCGGTTCCGACTTCCTTCCATTTCTTCACAACGTCATGCCTCCTCTGCTGGAGCTTGCTGTTGCCAAGGCCGATATCCAACTGCTGGACGATGATGACCAGGTTGAGCAGATGCAGAACGAGGAGGGATGGGAACTTGTTCCCCTCAAGGGCAAGATGATTGGTATCAAGACAAGCACCATGGATGACAAGCACATGGCCATTGAGCTCCTGGTCGTCTACGCCCAAGTCCTTGAGGCTTCTTTTGCTCCCTATGTAGCGGAGATCATGGAGAAGATCGCTTTGCCTGGTCTTGCATTCTTCTTCCACGATCCTGTTCGATATATCTCTGCCAAACTTGTTCCTCAGCTGTTGAGCTCCTACAAGAAGGCCTACGGCCCTCAGTCCAACGAGCTCCGTGGTCTGTGGAGCGCGACTGTCGACAAGCTCCTCGAGGTCTTGACTGCTGAGCCTGCCATCGACACACTTGCTGAGATGTACCAATGCTTCTATGAATCTGTTGAGGTCATTGGAAAGGATTGTCTTTCTACAGAGCATCTCAGCCGATTCATCGACTCGGTACATTCTGCTATTGAGGACTACAAGGACCGTGTCGCCCAACGTCTGGAGGACAAGGAGGGAGCCACTGCAGAGGACGTGGAAGATGAGGCTGAGGATACTCTGATGGCTATCGAGGACGACCAGACCCTGCTTTCGGATATGAACAAGGCTTTCCATGCTATTTTCAAGAACCACGGTGCTGCGTTCTTGCCTGCCTGGGAGCGATTGATGTCCACATACGAGGGCTTCCTTACCTCAAACGATCCCACCCAACGCCAGTGGGGACTCTGCATCATGGATGATGTCCTTGAGTACTGCGGTCCTGAGAGCACACGATATGCCAACTACATCACCCAACCGCTCATCGATGGTTGCCGTGATCCTTCGCCGGCTATTCGCCAGGCGGCAGCTTACGGCATCGGAGTCGCGGCGCACCGAGGTGGAGCACCGTGGGCGCAGTTCTTGGGAGGCTCAGTCCCCTTCTTGTTCCAGGTCACTCAGGTTCCTGACGCCCGTAATGAGGACAATGTCTACGCGACTGAGAATGCATGCGCAGCTATCGCCAAGATTCTCCACTATAATGCAAGCACAGTCGGAGACGTGCAAAACGTGATTACGCAATGGGTAGAGACTCTACCCGTGACCAACGATGAGGAAGCGGCACCTTATGCTTATGCATACCTTGCGGAGCTGATTGACCAGTAAGTACTCTCCACCCTCAACATACTACCAGTATGTTGGTGTGCTCATGCTAACGCTTTGAACTTGTAGACGACATCCAGCTGTGGCGAACCAAGCGGGCAAAATCTTCGTGTATATCGCCCAGGCTCTCGAGGCAGAGACCCTCGTGGGACAGACTGCCAACCGGGTAGCACTAGCAACTAAGGGATTTCTGACGTCGACCGGCGTTGACCCTACGCCCCTTCTGCAGCAATTTTCTCCTGAGGCACAGCGAACCATTATGGGATTCTTCAACTAGGAGGAGGCTCGCAGATGGGCTGAGTCTTGCCACCCTTTCAAAAGTCAAATGAAGGCAGACTGGTTCATATCACCCAGCCGACTGTCGCCGGGTATCGAGATGGCCCTATAGGCCATTTCTGGAGAGATGTAGCGGCCTGTCTTTAGATGATGAACGCTACAAGATGCCAGCCATGGGCCTGGAACCCGTTTAGGGGTCAGGCAATTCCAACAGGCGAATCCATAAAGCAATGGTGGCATCGACGTGACGTGGAATTGCGCTTCATTCGGGCGAAGTGGATCGGGTTCGAATCAGCGTCCAACAAATGCCATGTCCCGAACATGGAAGAAGAGAAACAGAGGACGACGGTCCTAGGCGTCGGGGTAAAAATGAGAGGGCATTTTGTTTAGGCAGTCTATATCCTCAAGACCGCATGGCGCCTTTTTTTGCAAAATCATTAGAGTTTACGAGTTAGGTTATTGATAACTGGTTAGTACCTCGTCGCGAGGGTTTTGGTCAGCAGCGGCAAGGCAGTCAGTCAGGCAGTCAGTCAATCAGTCAGTCGGTCTGTCATATATATAGATGACGAGTTTTGTAGCGTACGGAATTATGACTCAAATAACCACACCGATTTCCTTCCCATGGCTGAATGATGGTGAAACAATGTATCCTGTGAGAAGTCTCAAGACTAGATGGGCTGAGGGAGACATGGAATGAATGTCTTTACTCGCACGCAGGATGGTTGAGGCTCTTTCTTGACATCGGCTATACTCTAAGATTTGTCTCTGGCTTGACAAGTGAGTATTGATTGATTCAGCCACGATTCGCAATAGTACGATAAGGAGGGCGAATTGAGTCAATGTACTGCCCTACCTTGGTACCTATTCAGAGTGACAAAGGTTACTTAACTCTGTCGCCATCAGCAGAGCAAATAGCATTTCAAAATGACAGACTTGTGAGCTTTGGCACTTAAAACAAAGTTGATGATGGCGACAAGATTGACGGGTACCTCGAGGTGAGAGCAAAGCCACATGGAGGGGGGGCGTGTTGAATATTGAATACTGTATATACCCTCCATCTGAATGATGAATGCTTGCTGGCACTTTGGTCTTACTTTTTCTGGCCTGCAAGGAACGGCGGGTGTGCTAGCGAATTCGAGACATTCTCATGCAGGGTATTACATCTCTAGGGACTTGCTTGCACGACTTTTTTTTCTGATGAGGAAGATGCGTTTTTTGTACTAGATTTCAGATCTCGATAGTGATTTTGATTGACTGTGTGTATCAATGCAAAAACTGGACATTTCCCAAAACGGAGATGATCTCTGGACTTGACAGGCACAGGGCATGTACAAAGAAAGCAACCTGAGAATGGATAAATTGTTGTGCAGCCTGGACAGAAGCGAAGCACAGAGTCTTCCCGTCCCAGCCCAAAAGCCCCAAGGTTCCCCTCCAGTAAACCCGAAGTTAGGTACCTAGGTTAGTAGTCATAGTGGATATTTTTATGTGACTGTATCTTCGAGCTACTTCTTTCCTTATTCGGGAAATGTTTTAAGGTAATGATGAGATCAAGTTATATCTTTCTATTAATGTGGTTTTCTATCGGCTTCTGTTAAATACCTAACGTTATTGTAATACTTTGATTTACTCAGAGTCACCATCTGATGTTAAATCATTCCCGGCTCTCACTCAAGCCTAGCCTCTACTGGGCAATGCGCAAGCCTCTTGCACCGGAGTTACTCCTGGCGCCTCTCAACCAACGAGCAAGCTCAAGTCCCTCCTCCTCACCCCACATGCATGAGTCCCTACAGTCCTCTGTACAGTAGGGTGCAGTACAGTGCTGCGCGCTACCCTCGGTAGGGTAAAGTCTTGAGATGGATACCTACCTCTGTATCTTGGAAGTACCTACGGAGGTTCCTGCCAAAAGTTTTGTCCCGACCCCCTGTCAAGCTAAATGGTACTAGCAGGGGAATTCCCTACCAGTACTAAAAGGTACAAGAAGTCTCTTATCGATAAAAAGCTAAGCGCTATAACTATCATTTATAGTGGATTCTAGGGTATAAGCTGTAGAGATTCTAGGGCTGATAAGATAGGACCAAAGTACCTAAGTAGCTGGCTAGCTTTTGATTGGTTAGATCCCTGTCTATGCGACAGGGGCCAGGACAAAACTTTTGGCAGGGACCTCCGTACCTCACCTTGAGTTGCGCAGCAGATTTAGATTTGCTTCTTGCATGCAGCACCTACACATGGGAATCTTGAAAGGGTTCGACCGAGCCGCAGAAAGCGGCGGTCACCAGTCTCTTTCTTGAGCTTGTAGTCCTCAATCTCCAGCTTCCATTAGCAGTAGTGCAGTAGTCCGTTATCCTTCGGCCTGTCTTGCTTCCCACACTAGCCACACTAGCCACACCATGATCCATCCATCCAATCTAATCCAATCCCACCTTTGACTGCCTGCTCTTGCCTGGCCTAGGTAGGCGTGGCATGGCATGGCATGGCATGGCGTGGAAGGTAAGGCAAGACAAGGTAGGTACTTTCCCCCACCCACACACACCCAAAGCAGCCCGGCCCAGCCCAGCCCAGGGCATCTGCTTCTCACGCATTCCCATTCTTCTTCTGCCATACCATCCTCTACTTCTCCATCCCTCTCGTTTTCCCCTTCAAACGACATAGCGAATCTTCCCCCCTCGACTTTGATGCGATCCAGCCTCGAACGTAGAATCTGTTTTTCTCACGCCTCTTCTCCTGACCGCAAATTTCTCGCATTTCCGAGCTTTCCATCGCCGATTTTTGAGCCATAGTCCAATCCCGAACAGTACAAATTCGACCAAGCACGAAATATCCACCCCCGCGCATTTGCCATCTGCGATTATCCATACCCTGTCCCTCTCTTCGCTCGGTCGCTTGATCTCTCCGGCCTGATTTACCACGTCAAACCATCGACCCGACCCGGCTCGACTTGACATAACCCATCTCGACCCACCACGGTTCTACCATATTGCGACTTCTCTCACCTCGTCATATTGTTGCGTTTGTCACCAGTCTTCACTTCTTGTTCCGCTGCAGCTAGGGTCTCCTAATCAGGCCGCCAACCTTTCCGACGCCTCGGTAGTCGAATCAGGACACCACCTGTCAGACTTCGCGCGATACGTACGGGACAACACCCGCTCACCACTTCCCTCGAGCGCCTGGCTAGGCCGTCCAGCCAGATGCTGTCGCTATGGATGGCTACTACTCTCCCCATCAGCAGCAGCAACCACCTCAGCAGTTCCAACAACCTCGAATGCAGCAGAACCAGCAGAACCACATGCAGCACAATATGAACGACCCAACCTTCTATCAGGGAGGAGATTCCCTCGACGATATTGTGCGCGATAACCAAGACAAGCTATACCGCCGACAGAGCATGCCCCAAGCCTTCACTACCCCTATGGGTCAGTTCCAGGTGAATCAGCAGCAGCAGCAGCAGCAAGGGCAAAGGCGGATGTCTTCAGTCGGCAACGGTGACATGATGACCTTCGGAACCGATAACGCCGACCTCAACTCGTACCAATTTAACCAACCACCCATGGGAGGGGGATTTCCCACCATTAATACCTCCATCGGCATGGACCAAATGGGCAATTATATGACATCCGACTCTAATGACTATTCGACCATATCCCCTGATATGATGAGTTCTATGATGCCCTCTACCTTTGCTAGTATGAGCGTTGGAGCACAGATGGCCGGCAACGCCTCATCAATGAACCTCTACTCACCGTCCATGAGCCAGTTCCCCCAAGGCCAACTGACCCCTCAAGTTCCGGTTGGTAACGACTTCTCCATGGATCTTTCTCCAGATGCCGGCTCTATGAATATAAACCAATCCAACCCTCCCACGACAACCCCGATACCTGCTCCCACCAACAACGCCATGGATACCATAGAGGATTCAGGCGACAGTATGATGAACCATCAAACTTTCAACAACATGAATGCTGGAGATAGCAACCAAAACTTACCTGCACTTTCTCGCCAAGTCTCAATTGCCTCCGGTTCTGTTGTTTCACCTCCACAGCAACACTCACACGGAGCCATGTCCTCTTCAACCGTTACTCATCCGACCAGCACTTCAGTTGCTACGACCCCATCAACTGGCGATGCCCCGAGGGACTCAAAGGAAAAGACGATATACTCAAAGAGTGGATTTGATATGCTCAAGGCTCTGTGGTTAGTCGCTACCCGTAAGAACCCGCGCATACAACTCGGCGCTGTCGACATGTCCTGCGCCTTTGTCGTCTGCGATGTCTCCATGAACGATTGCCCTATTATATACGTTTCCGACAACTTCCAAAACCTTACCGGTTATAGTCGTCATGAGATTGTCGGCCAGAACTGCCGCTTTCTGCAGGCCCCAGATGGCAAAGTCGAGGCGGGCTCCAAGCGGGAGTTCGTTGATGATGGAGCCGTCTACAATTTAAAGAAGATGGTTCACGAAGGCAGGGAGGTTCAACAGAGTCTTATTAATTATCGAAAGGGTGGAAAGCCTTTCCTCAACCTTCTTACTATGATCCCCATCCCGTGGGACACTGATGAAATCAGATACTTCATTGGCTTCCAGATCGACCTTGTTGAATGCCCCGACGCGATCGCATCGAATCAAGACCTCGGTGGTGTAAAGGTGAACTACAAACACAGCGATATTGGCCAATACATCTGGACACCACCGCAATCCAGCCAGTGGGAGCCCGATAACGGCCAGACGTTAGGCGTTGACGATGTTTCCACCCTGTTGCAGCAGTTCAGCCCCAAGGGTCTCTCCTCTGACTGGCACAAGCAATCATGGGATAAGATGCTCCTCGAGAATACCGACGATGTGGTTCACGTTCTCTCGCTCAAGGGTCTCTTCCTATATCTCTCTCCGTCTTGCAAGAAGGTCCTAGAGTATGAGGCTGCGGATTTGGTTGGCAACTCACTTTCAACAGTATGCCATCCATCTGATATCGTTCCTGTTACACGCGAGTTGAAGGACACAACAACCGGAAACCCTGTCAACATTGTATTCCGAATACGCAGAAAGCACAGTGGTTACACTTGGTTCGAAAGCCATGGTTCACTGTTTGTCGAACAAGGAAAGGGTCGAAAGTGCATTATTTTGGTAGGCCGCAAGCGACCAGTGTTTGCTCTAAGTCGCCGCAATCTTGAAGCGAATGGTGGTATTGGTGACAGCGAACTCTGGACGAAGCTCTCGACATCGGGTCTGTTCTTATACGTCTCTTCGAATATCCGATCTCTCCTCGACCTTCAGCCTGATAGCCTGGTAGGAACCAGTATACAGGATCTTATGCGAAAAGAATCACGGCCTGAGTTTGGGCGAACGCTGGAAAAGGCGAGGCGTGGAAAAATTGTCACATGCAAACACGAGGTCCAGAACCGTAGGGGCCAAGTGTTGCAAGCCCAGACGACTTTGTACCCGGGTGACGCCTCTGAGGGCCAAAAGCCATCGTTCTTGCTTGCCCAGACGAAGCTTCTCAAGGCATCATCACGTAACTTGGCTCCCGCTAGCACCGGTTCCAGATCTCTCGCCGCAACCCCGAGATCCAGTAACGGCACCGAAAACCATGCCACGGGCCATATTTCACAGCCTGCCGGTGGTGCGTTAGCCCCCGGTAGCCAAGACGCTGCTTTGGCCTCAGAGGACAACATTTTTGATGAATTGAGAACGACGAAATGCTCTAGCTGGCAATTCGAGTTGCGGCAGATGGAAAAGGTTAACCGTATTCTTGCTGAGGAACTTGGCGGCCTGCTGTCCAGCAAGAAAAAGCGTAAGCGAAGAAAGGGCGTGGGCAATGTCGTGCGAGACTGCGCCAACTGCCACACGAGAAACACGCCCGAATGGCGAAGAGGACCCAGTGGTCAAAGGGATCTTTGTAACAGCTGTGGTCTCCGGTGGGCCAAACAAGTACGCCTCTTCTATCTTCTATCAATTGTGACATTCATTAACATTTTCATCAGACTGGTCGGGTTTCTCCACGCAATTCTTCACGCGGGGCTAACACAGCAAATGGCGATGCTCGAAGCAAGAAGTCCAACTCTCCCTCGTCACCACTGCATAAAGAATTGTCAGCCGACAACTCCAAAGCGCAAACACCTAAGGGTGAGAGCGGCATAAACCCAGCCCAACTCACGAAGCAAAAGATAGAAAATGGAACATCAGCACCCAGCGGTGCCCCTTCAGCAACAGGGGTCAAATCATCGGCCGGAATGCCACCACTAAGCCATTCATCGATGTTGGGCGTCGGGCAGGCCTCGTCGATGGCTTCGATCCGAGAAGAACGCGAGACGAGCCAGCCTTGAGCAACAAGCATAATGCATTTCCCTCTCTTGATGTTTTCGATCCTCGATGTTGCAACTTGGTAAAGGATCTACGGAGCGTGGTGTCTTGATTAAACGGCATTTGTGATACCCGCCACTTTTCTTTCTTCACGCTGGCCTCTATTTCAGACCTGAGGCTCATGGATTTAACAAAACATTTGTGACACCCGTGACTTGGGGCTCACATGATGGCGCTGAGCATAACGAGCTTGTCTGCTTTTATTTATTTGGAAGAGAGATATAACCTCTCCGTGGTGTACGAGGCTCCGGGATTTTGGAATTGGGAATAGACACGATATACCTGCAACAACATACACGAGGCGTTAAGGAATGGGATGGCATGACTACGACTTGGACAGATCTTCCTGACCCCGGCCCCTGGTACAGATTCTGCATTTATCAACAACGTCCATGGGCCGGGTAGGCCCGGCTTTGGTCTTCATGCTTCTACTTAACATAGAGGGCGGCCTGAATTTATTCGAATGCTAGTACGGTTCCATGTTTAGCACGGCAGGGTAAGCATTGTCAGGAGCATGTAAGGGGCATGTGGATTTGTACAGTGGTGTTAGTTGTATTTAGGGAGGACTTTTGCGTACATATACGCACTACAGCAATAGCGAGGCGAAGCATGGTCTAAAATAAGGAACAAATATGACAATTTGGGTATTCAGCTTTGATGTGATGACTCGTCGATGTACAGCTTGGCCACATTACCCAAATAAGGGGGAGGCGAGTAAGAAGGGTAACCCATGGTAATAATCCAACGCCCAACCCCTTGTTTAGTGGTGAAGGGTAATGGACAGCAATCTAGAGGATCCCAGAATACATGTGAGTCTTAGCATTACTATAACCTCAAAACCATATAATCCTTTTTATTTTTGCATATTAAATAAATTTACACCTACCTACCCTATAATGCCAACATCACCATTAATTTTACGAAGTACCTGGACTGGGTACACTTGTACCCTTTGAGAACGAAGGAGAGGCAATATGTCGTCAGTGGCATGTGATGTGCAATCTTCTGACTTAAGGGTTCAACCACCACAAAAGATAGATGATGGGCTGACGTAGGTGGCTTCGCTGCTGATAAGGCTTGCATTTGGATGGTGGCTGCATCGACAAGACAAAGACACTTCAGCATGAAATTTCGGTCTTGAGATACAGATTTCAAGAAGTTAGGATATTTGATTGTGCTAAAGACTGTTACTAGTGATACGTCTTTTGTCTGCCACAGATCCTCTGACTGAAGACTTGAGATGGCATAATTGGGCATCGATTCTGTCGAAACACATATCAGAGGTCCGTGGCTGAAGATGGAGAATAACTGAATGACTCTAGTAGATTGTGAATAGATCAGATCTATCGAGATATGTGCAATTCTAAATTTACCCGAGTCAAATGGATATAAGCCAAGATTTCCTCAAAGCTCGTCCTTTGTATGCACTTCCTCCTCCATCGTCCTGCTCTTCGCGTTCTTCTCATCCTTACCTTCAATACCCTTGCGACGACGATCCAGCGCCGCAATCTCCTCATCGTAGACAGTCCATTCTGGGACCTGCCTCCTTGCGCGATCGAGTTTGGGCTCCTTTGTCTGAGGGTTGTTACACAAGTCAATGGTGCGCGCCTGGGCCAGACTCTCGTCGCTGCACCACGTCTCACACCAGAGCCACTCTTGAGGAAGACTGTGGATTGGGATTGTGAATTGCATGTTGTTTGGCAGGTCCTGGTCCAGATTGGACAAGCTGTTAGGGTCAGCTGAGAGTGCGTGGTACTGCTGTCGAAGGCGGTCTCCTGCTGCCAGCTGGCGGAACCGGTTAAGGTCAACAACGTAAAGGGCTGAGATATGGTACGGTAGCCCACGAAGATAGTTCGCCCAGTAGCCCTGTTTCCAGAATCTGAAGCCTTCCATTTCAGTGCGCGAGTCGCACATGGGTGTGAAACCGTACGGAGCACCCTCTAGGTCATGGTTCACAAGGTCAATCATATCAGTGCGAACGATTTGATCAGCATCGACAAAGATGACTTTGTCCAGGGAAAGCGGAAACAATACATCAAGGAACAGGATCTTGTACCCCCAGATCTCACGCTGCTTCTCTTTTTGTTGGCGAAGCCAGTGAGGCCACTTGTAAGTAACCATCTCGTACTTGAAACCATACTCAGCAGCCATATGAGGAATGAATTCCTTGAACGAGGGCGATAAGAACTGCTCAATGAACCAGAACTTGACGGTGTGCTTGGTGTTGCGCATAACCGATACCATCATGATGTTGAGCATGCGCTCGTATAAGTGACCACTGGCAACACTGAAGATGTTGATTTCAGCATGTTCTTCGGACGAAATCTCCTTGGGCGACTTGGCCCCTCCAAGAAGACTTTCGGCAAACTTGAGGCCCTTAGCAACAATTCCGCTGTCTTCACTATCTGGAGATTCCAGTACATCGACTTCTTCCATTCCTGGCTTGCGGTTGAGACGAGGATATAGGGTCGTACCCTTGAAATCCATGAGGGCGATTTCCGTGCCTTCGTCTCCGGGAACAGGAGCATATCCGTGAGCACCGACACTCTCGATGGTGAAGATTTTCGACGTTCGGCCTTGCTTGAGTTGAATATTGTAGAAACCAGGGTTTGCCTTAAACTGGAAGTAGCCCAGATTGGCCATGACTATGGTATCTGTGATAAGGGGATCCTTTTCCGTCGCCAGGGTCAATTGTGCACCTCTTGGTGCACCTCGCTTGCCATCCCTGGAGTGACCTTCAATCAAGATATTCTCCAGCTCGTAAACCACATCGATGTCGGCTTTGACAGAGCTCAGCTTGATGTTGTCCAGGTCCTGTACAGATTCTTTAGCAGCCACTAGCCAAGCCGGAGGTACATCCATGCCTGCTGTTAACAGAGCCTCAGAAGGAAGGCCTTTGAAAGTCGCCTTAGGGCTCTGAACATGGCCAGCCTGATCAAAAGAAGGCTTTGAGTCAAGTACGTAACGGAAGAATCGCGTAATGGGGAGTTCTCCGACTACTTCCTTCGGGTTCATAAAAAGCTTCAGATACACTCCATCGAGCTCAGACAAGACCTTGAGAATGGGTGCCCACCTCTGACCTTGCTCACTGGTAGGATTCAGGAGACCAGCGATATGAACACTTGCAGTTTCGGGGTTGCCGACTTCAATAGCACTATGAGTTGAGTTCCAAGTATTGTACATGGAGCTTCGAATGGACGGGGCCGACTCGAAGATGCCTTGAGGGAGATCAGAAATAGTAGAGAGTGCCGTGATCGAGGTGAGCTTGGCGGCTGCAATGGGATCCGAAAGCTTATCTTCGAAGCCAAGGTCCTTGATCGCAGCATAAACAGGAAGGATCCTGTTTCGCTGCTCAAATTCCAAGAGCTGCTGCAAATCGTCCTCCTTGAAAGACACATCGGACGGCAGGGGACCGACGACTCGGCCGTTGAGGAGTAGTCCCTTTGTTCCAGGTAGAATGTTTGAAGCAGAGAGGAAGTTGGCAAGCGCAGTACCAAGGCCATCATCTTCAGCTGTCCAGGACGCCTCAAGAATGGCTTTCAGATCATCCTTACTCTTCATCTCAGCAAGCTTGCCTTCGTTAAGCTTGAAAGCGCCATTGATGGCATGAGCTTCTGCGGATGACGGCGGGTTGTGAACAAGGTCAAGCCGAACGCCAGGATTCTTTCGCTTGAATTCAAGGGCAGCAAGAAGAAGATCTTGCCCGTCATCGGCTGCAAGGTCGGCGACGACTGTGAGCACAGCCCAGCTTTCTTTGGAAGCCTTCGAGTCTGAGTGAAGGACGGCAATGTTGTTGAACAGTCCCGCAAAGTCCTTATGAAGCTTGTTGACATCAACAACGCGAAGGGCCTTCTCATCATCAGGAAATATGTATGTGTTGCGCTTGGAAAGAGCGTTACGGAGGAAGAGATCTGAAACAGGCGTCCCCTCTTCAATTTGTCCAAAGTACACAGCCTTTTGGATTGCTTGTTGATCCTCGGTTAATCGCTGACCCATGGCCTGAACCCACGACTTCTCACGTGGAATAGCCAAACCATTTACAAAGACAGGACGCACGGCAGTGTCAGCATTGAGTCGGCTAGCCCAAGCCTTGCTTGCTTTCACCTTCTGCTTATAAGTCTCGGCTTCGAGAATCTCAGCCAATGTCATTTTGGTGGCTCCTGGTAGTGTTTCTCGTCCATCAATAGCCCTGGTGAAAGCCTTCTTGTTGGCTGCACCCTCTGGCCCCTCTTCACTCTCTTGGAGATAAGTAATGAGGGACTCGAATCCATATGTTTCCATCAAATGATAAACAACCTTGGCCTGAGCAGCAGAAGCAGGCGCAGTGGCCAAGGGGAGTATGCCGAACCTCAAGGTGACACCGCGTTGCATGAACTGGGCTAGTTGACCAAATGCTCGCCCATCCTCAATATTGGTGAAGTCAACTGGTGCCACAATGTGGAAGAGGTTAAGAGCCACCTGCGGAAGTTGTCCAGGATATGTACGCTGAAGGAGCTATGAGGCCGTTAGTGGTATGATCTCAAGAGGTAATCTTCTTACATACTGCTGTCAAATCGCTTGGGAGCTTCTGGTATCGAGCGTCCTTCTCGAGGTTATTCAACCACAAGAGCGCTTTGCCATCCTCCAATCGATCTGTCCAGTCGAACCTGGGTGGTTCATCCTCAGCCTTGGAACTGGCAACTTCAGAATGTCCAAGAAGTGAATTAGCCTGTTGACCATTGAAACCAAGATCACGGACCCCGTCGATCAGCTTGCGCTCACGGCGAATCATCTCAATGAGGGTAAATGGCTCAATTTGACGCTCAATAAGCTGGACACCATTCATCCAGAGAAAGTTGATGCCACTGGGAATACCGGCAGCAACATTTTTCTCCTGCTCTGCAGCAAACTCCTTTGCGACTTCATGAGTGGCAATTGATGTTGAGAACTTGGGGAAATCCTGGGTCGATTTGACTAAAGCATCGAGAGGATTTTCACTATTTAGAATGAACGAAGCAGTCTTCAGGCCTAAAGATGCTAGCTCGGACGTTGAGAGAGGCTTCAAATCAGCAACCTCTTCATCTGTGTCAAGATTGACGTCGGCTGCGGCAGGTTTCTGTTTGCTTTCCTGGCTGGCTTCACGATCATCAATAACGATGTAGTCAGTTCTCTTCAGGTCCAGCTTCACACCATAGCCGCTCACAGACAAAGAAGTATGGGGAGCCCCTGCACTTCGACGATATCGCAGTCTATATGACATATCTCCCTGCTTGGCAGCTTTGGAGAGCGCAACGTGGAAGGGGCCGAAAGAGGCAGATGTTGGGTCCGCATAGAGAATGACATCCTTTCCAAGCCCCAGGACTCGATCAAACGGCAACAGGTTGGCTTGCCTATTCTCGGGTTAGGGTCGTGATGTCCAAAGCAACCGAAACAGCTTACCTTGCGGAGAGATCACCTTCCACGGCTTTATCGAGAGTTTCTGAGCAGTATTTCTTGCTATCAAGCAATGCCCATGTCGAGCAATCCTCGTTGGTGTCTCCTTTTGATACTGAATCGACAGCTGTAGTGTAGTATTGGTAATGTGCTTCTATTCTTGGTGCGGCAGCGCGTAGTGAAAGAGCAAGCTTGAAAGTTGAGAGGGCTTCTGGTTTAGTTATGTGCCCATCCTGCTGAAGAACCTCGAGGAAACGGTCGTATAGCTCTGCATCTGAGTTGGCTGATTGAAAGTGACCACCAGCAATCCTGTCAAGCAGAGGGAAGTATGCTGTTGAGTTTTCCTCAGCGGCAGTTTCTCTATTAGATGTCAGAAGCAATATCATAGGTAGCTCACCAGAAATAGTATAAGCTTACAGAAGTTCAAGCAAATATGGAGCACGAGAGAACGCTGCGTTCATTCCCACGTTGACTGACGGGGATGCCAAAGCAGCTGTAGCAGCCACCAGGGCCATAGCCAGGCATTGAGAAAGGCAAGGCATATTTGCGGTCTACGCAAAGCGCTGCATGTAGCAAGTACTGGATATTGAGGAGCTGGAGCCTCGCGATGGAGGGGCAAAGGACAGCTCTCCAAAGAAAGCTTGGACAGAATAGCGACGACGTAGAATCAGGCACGCAATGGTGGCGCAATTCTGGTCTTGGGCGTCTTCAAAGTACCCAAGCACGCTCAAGATGTTTTCTACGTGCGGCAGACTCTCAATCACCATGCATCAACTCCGTTGTACGTCAAAGACAAAGAATGCTTAGCTTTCTAGGTAAGTCTAGGAGTCGAACAGTGTCACTGAGACCCAGGAGCTAGCTGGCTGAATTGGGTTTAGCACCCGAGCTGATACGACAGACAAAAAGTCAGGAGCTCATCCCTCGACCGTCTTTCCTTACGTGGCAAAAACGATACCCCCTGCATCTTCACTCTTCAGCCACATTCAGGGAGCAGGTCCCCAGTTTTCTTACCCTCTAACACCCGTTCTCCTGTAGCCCCTCCATTCGGGGGAACAATGTTGCGTTCCATGACGGTGGCTTTACACCTCTGCACTCCCCCGGTATGATAACCCACAATTGAGCATCGTGTTCAATTGCCCAAGCCTAAGCCTACCTTAGGAGTTCGCTTCGTTGGCCAGCATTCAACTCAATTAACTTACGCCTCCCTTTCACTCTGACCTCCCGTATACCTCGACAAGCCCGCGCTGTGCTGGTCAGCTCGCACCCGAATCTCGCGATCCAGCTACACGCAAGCCGAATAGCTGCTTTCTATAATCCGCTTCTGGGCGCCTTGAATTGTTCCACCCCTTAATGCTCGAAGCTGCGGCTTCACCTCCCCGCCAATATGCAGTCCTCCCCGGGAATGTTGACCAAGGTAGATTGCGATGCAATTGCTTTTTTTCGCTTGCTTGTGATTACTGACACTCTCCTTTGCACAGTTCGAGTCTAAGTCCTCGCGAGCTAAAGGCATTGCCTTCCATCCTAAGAGGTTCGTTGTCCGACGTCGCTGAACCGCATCGCAAGCTTTAGAGCTGACAAGTTGTAACCAGACCATGGATCCTGGTGTCGCTACACTCTTCTACCATTCAGCTCTGGGATTACCGAATGGGAACTCTAATTGACCGTTTCGAGGAACACGATGGTCCTGTCCGTGGTGTCGACTTTCACAAGACACAGCCGCTTTTCGTCTCAGGCGGTGACGACTATAAGATCAAAGTCTGGTCTTACCAGACTCGAAGATGCCTCTTCACCCTTAACGGCCATCTCGACTACGTCCGAACCGTCTTCTTCCATCACGAGCTTCCCTGGATTCTGTCAGCATCCGATGACCAGACCATCCGAATATGGAACTGGCAGAACCGCTCCTTGAGTACGTCAAGATTGTTTGCTGTCTTGGTCTAATAGCCGATAATGCTGACTTATTCCTAGTTTGCACCATGACTGGTCACAACCACTATGCCATGTGCGCCCAATTCCACCCCAAGGAAGACCTAGTTGTCTCTGCGTCGCTCGATCAGTCCGTTCGTGTTTGGGACATTTCCGGTCTCCGAAAGAAGCACTCCGCCCCTACCTCGATGTCCTTCGAAGATCAAATGGCGCGTGCCAACCAGAACCAGACCGATATGTTTGGAAACACTGATGCTGTCGTCAAGTTCGTTCTCGAGGGTCACGACCGTGGCGTCAACTGGGTCGCTTTCCATCCCACCATGCCCCTCATTGTTAGCGCTGGCGATGATCGCTTAGTGAAGCTGTGGCGCATGAGCGAGACCAAAGCTTGGGAAGTCGATACGTGCCGAGGACACTTCCAGAATGCGTCCGGATGTCTGTTCCACCCTCATCAGGACTTGATCCTATCTGCTGGAGAGGATAAGACCATCCGTGTATGGGACCTGAACAAGCGAACCGCTGTTCAGTCTTTTAAGCGAGAAAATGATCGCTTCTGGGTCATTGCGGCGCATCCCGAGATCAACTTGTTTGCTGCTGGTCACGATAATGGTGTGATGGTATTCAAGTTGGAGCGAGAGCGCCCTGCCTCAGCCGTTCACCAGAACCTACTCTTCTACGTCACCAAGGAGAAGCACGTCAAGTCTTATGACTTCCAGAAGAACATCGAGAGCCCTACGCTCCTGTCGCTCAAGAAGCTTGGCAGCGCCTGGGTAGCACCCCGGACATTGTCCTTCAATCCCGCAGAACGATCCATTCTCGTTACCTCACCTGCTGACGGCGGATCTTATGAGCTGGTTAACCTTCCCAAGGATGGCTCTGGCGCCATCGAGCCTGCTGAGTCTAAGCGTGGTTCTGGAAGCTCTGCCATTTTCGTTGCCCGTAACCGATTTGCCGTTCTCAACACCGCCAACCAGACCATTGATATCAAGGATCTTTCCAACAACACTACCCGATCCTTCAAGCCCCCCACTGGAACTACTGATATCTACTTTGGAGGTACAGGCAACCTTTTAATCATTGCTCCTACTTCCGT
Organism: Fusarium oxysporum Fo47; assembly: GCF_013085055.1. Classification (NCBI taxonomy): domain Eukaryota; kingdom Fungi; phylum Ascomycota; class Sordariomycetes; order Hypocreales; family Nectriaceae; genus Fusarium; species Fusarium oxysporum. The sequence continues at coordinate 2,819,662 of NC_072841.1, read as the reverse complement.
CCACCTCTACGACATCCAGCAGAAGAAGAGTACTGCTGAGCTCGCTGTGAATGGTGTCAAGTATGTTGTTTGGTCTAACGATGGTCTCTACGCTGCTCTTCTAAGCAAGCACAACGTCACAATTGTGTCCAAGACCCTCGAGCAGGTCAGTACTCTTCATGAGACTATTCGTATCAAAAGTGCCACTTGGGATGATGCTGGCGTTCTGCTCTACTCGACCCTTAACCATGTAAAGTATACTCTACTTAATGGTGATAACGGTATCGTCCGAACCCTCGACCAGACTGTGTACCTGGTCAAGGTCAAGGGTCGTAACGTCTACTGCCTCGACAGAGCCGCCAAGCCCCGTATTCTTCAGGTTGATCCCACGGAATACCGGTTCAAGTTGGCCCTTGTCAAACGCAACTACGAGGAAATGCTTCACATCATCCGAAACTCCAGTCTCGTTGGTCAATCGATTATCTCATATCTTCAAAAGAAGGGTTACCCTGAAATTGCCCTCCAATTCGTTCAGGACCCCACCACTCGATTTGACCTGGCTGTCGAATGCGGCAACCTGGATGTTGCTGTTGAGATGGCCAAGGAACTTGACAAGCCCAAGTTCTGGACCCGTTTGAGCACAGAAGCATTGGCACATGGTAACCATAAGGTTGTTGAGATGTGCTACCAAAAGCTCAAGCAGTTTGATAAGCTCTCCTTTCTATATCTCGCTACTGGTAACCAATCTAGGCTTGCTCGTATGGCTAAGATTGCCGAGCACCGTGGTGATTTCACCTCGCGCTTCCAGAACGCACTTTACCTTGGAGAGGTTGAGGACCGTATCCAAATGTTCAAGGAGATTGATCTTTGTAAGTTTCAAGCCAAGTCCATTTCCAGGAATGCTTAACTAACAAAACTTTAGACCCCCTTGCCTACATGACTGCCAAGTCTCATGGTCTGGAGGAGGAATGCCAGTCCATCCTGGAGGCCACTGGTTTGACTGAAGAGGACCTCACCTTGCCAACCCTTGGAGAGGCCTTGTCTGTCCGTGAGCCTGTTGTGCATACTTTCGAGTCTTCTTGGCCCACCAAGGCTACCTCACAGTCCTTCTTTGAGAAGGCCCTGCTTGGCCAGGTTGAAGGTCTTTCCCTGGAGGATGAGCCTGCTGCCGCCAATACAGGCTTTGAGGACGCTATGGAAGATGACTCGGCTGCTAAGCGTAACGGCGCATTGATCGATGATGACGATGAAGATGCTGCCGGCTGGGATATGGGAGACGATGACGTTCCCGAGGCTGATAGTGACTTTGTTAATGTTGAGAGCGTCGACGCTGGCGGTGCTGCCAGCAGCGAGGCAGATATGTGGGCACGAAACTCACCACTGGCCGTTGATCACGTTGCTGGCGGATCTTTCGAGACTGCTATGCAACTTCTCAACCGACAGGTTGGAGCTGTCGACTTCGCCCCTCTCAAGTCTCGATTCCTGGAAGTCTACTCAGCATCCAAGACTTTCCTTCCCGCTTCTGAGGGCCTGCCGCCTTTGATCAACTATGTCCGCAGAACTCTCGATGAGACAGATCCCCGAAAGGTCCTGCCGATTATCCCCCGAGATCTCGAGCACCTTGCTTCCAACGACCTGCAAGCGGGCTATGACTCGATGAAGGCTAACAAGCTCGAGGCTGGTATCGGCATTTTCAAGGGTATCCTTCACTCCATCCTTGTCAATGCCGTGTCAAGTGAGGACGAGGTCGCTGAGGCGAAGAAGCTTATTACCTCGGCCAGTGAGTATGCTGTCGCCATGAGCATTGAGCTTTCCAGGAGACAATTGGGTGCTCCTGATATCGTGGCTAAGGACGCAGAGAAGCTCCAGAGGAGTTTGGAGCTGTCAGCGTACTTCACTATCCCTAAGATCGAGGTTCCTCACAGACAGCTCGCTCTGCTCAGTGCTATGCAGCTGGCTATTCGCAACAAGAACTACAACTCTGCTTTGAGTTTTGCTAACCGCATCATCGCCAATGGCGGTGCTACCAAGATTGTAGAAAACGTAAGTGATATCGAACTTCCGATGCTTGCTCCGGTTATTGACCAAAATGTTACAGGCCAAGAAGACCAAGGCTCAGTGCGAGCGCAATCCCAACGATGCTATTGAAATTGAGTTCGACCAGTTCGCCGAGTTTGATGTGTGCGCAGCCAGCCATACCCCTATCTACAGCGGTACTGCATATGAGGAGTGTGCCTTCGATGGCTCCAAGTATCACACCAAGTACAAGGGCACTGTCTGCAGAGTGTGTGAAGTATGTGAGATTGGCAAGCATGGAAGCGGTTTGAAGCTGTTCGCCTAGACTGGGTAGAGCATTGTCGAATAAGATTTAATGACGGGAGCGCATAGTTGGAATTGGGAGTTTCGAGTCAACGATGCACAAAAAGGAGCCAGGTAGACGAGGTGGAAAGTCTAGGGCTTTAAAAAGGTTGCACTTGGACGACTGGTTGATAGAACGATGGCAAAGGAGTCATGTCTTTGTAGTTGCAACTTAGCCTGATTATACGCGAGAAGCACAAGACCAAGGAATCACGTTTAAAGACTAGATGCTTGACGTTTGTTTTGAGACTCGCCTGGCTGGCGAGCTCATCAATTGAATTAATCGTACAGCAACCGTTAGTCCCCTCTACTAGTCTATGTTTGTCTTCACGTTGCTTCCTCGCCAAGAATTCTGCCCTGATAACTCCATTACACGATCGTCTCAAGCTCACGTGCGTAGCCCAGGGCGTTTTCTATCACCATCTGACTCATCTCCTTGTTTTGGTCGCCATCCTCGCCTTCAGCAGTATCAGGGAAGTAGATGTTACCATCACGGACGATCCAGCCACGGTGGTGAGCGAAAGAGATAACATCGCCCTCTGAGTCCAAGAAGAGAAGGGACTTTGTGGAGCTGATAGGAAGGCTGGGGTATGCGCGCTCGCTGCTGGAAGCAATCTCAGAGCGGATCTGGTTCTTGAGGATCTACAACCGAGTCAATATTGGCTACTTGGGCGGAATTGGAATGAATATGCCAACTTACTTCTGAGAATACGCTATACTCATCGCAGGGCACCTCGCTGCTCTTCATGGCCTTCCATACCCGGTCATAGGATCCTTCCATCAACCATCTCTCTAGACGAATAGGATAGCCAAGGTATCGGTCGCTCTCAACGTCACCGCCACCACCCTCTCGGTTCTCCAAGCTCTCAAGCTCAGTGTGGAACTCAGCATATCGACCCTGTGTCAAGAGCAGAAGCAAGCTCAGACCAGTGACCTTGTTGCGCTCGGCCAAGTTGGGAGGGAGAACAGCAGCGGGAAGCTCGTAGAAGGGCTGAAGCTGCTGGACGTAGCGGGTGAAAGCTTCGGGGTTGCGGGCGCGGATGGCGAATAGGGCACCCTGTTCGTAGGTCTCGCGGGCGAGAGGCAGAAGATGCGTCGGGGTTGAGGGAGCGGGTGTAAGGGCGTTGAGCTTGAGGAGAGCGAGTTTAGCCTTTGAGAGGAGGGCGTTGGCATCGGTATAGCTCATAGAGGGGGAGTGCTTGAGCTGGGAGATAATCTGGGCGAGATTGCGTTCGGCCATGGTAGGCGACGGAGTTGTCAACGATTTAATATGCGGTAGTTGATGTTTCGCAGGTTGGATTTATATGGTGGCCCTGTGAAAGCAGCGAGCAAAGTCGTGGTGTTGTTTGTGGTTGGTAGTGTTGATGATGATATTGGATCCAATTCAAGCTTCACCAGGCTGCATCCAGTGACGCGAGGCCACGGCTCATGCCTGTGGTTGCTGCTAGGTCACTTTGTTGCGGGATCGACGGGTGAAGGATATTCCGTTCCGCCAGCATCACTGTCAAAGGATCATGGATCGCAACTATGAACAGGAAGCTAGAAAGTTCAAAAAGCTTCGACATGGTAATTTTATTTTTATTTTTATAGAATCCTAGGACTCTGTGTCTGCTTTGAAGTTAATATTTCTTCATGGTTTGCACTTGTCAACATTTCTGGTATTGACATTGACGTGACTGATCAGAGTTCAACGCCTACAGCAAAAAGCATGGCCATTTCACAGTTGACGATGCTACTGTCTTTTTAGACGTGCTTTATCAACATGCGAACTTGCAAGCGTGGTTCGCCTGTAATGGTGTAGTAACGGTCGATAACACATTACATTGACTCAATAAAATACTGATCGTCAAAGGCCATCAAGTCAAAACGAAAAACCCACTTTATCCCGTTCTTATAGTCCCAAGCTACTGTACCAAGATTCAGTATTCCATATAAACGGACGGTTCTCAAAATAGCAACTGGGGCTGTGGCTGAGTAAACGTATCATATAAGCATCCATATACAGCCGTTGGATGCATCGAAAGTCGTTAATTCGGCGTATTTGGAAACATTCGAGTGATTGCGTGGTCGGAAATGATGAACCCGACCAAACACCGCTTAGAAGATGTTGAACTGTCCAAGGACGAAGCTAAGGCAAGGCATGGTAATCAGCCGCTCGAAGCTATTAAATTGCCCCTCACCAAGTCTGCCTGTGGCTGTCCTCAACCTCAAATTCGAGAAGCAGGCGAAGATGCCAAGGCTGAAACCACTATGCCTAGACTAATCAGCTTCAACTGCAAGATCCCACGTTTGTGACGGGCGCTGTATCTGCCTTGTGGCGTTTGTGCACTTGTTTGATACACTCAAGATGCGGTGTTCAGCCAAAGATACCGTCTAATGCTGTCGGAATTGATAGGGTAGGGAGTTGCCGTTTCGCGGCACCCCCCTTAGTTTCCAGTGTAAGCTCCCTCACATCGCAGGGCAAGAGGTGCAGTACCTAAGGGTAGAACGCCCAGATTGTTGCAAGAGGCATCTGACGTCGAAGACCTTGGACGAGTACAGTACCTATTATTTCTTCCGTCAACCCTCTTTCATATATCGTACCATCCATCCTGTTCCTTTCCTCTGTGCCAATTTCATTTCTGCCCCAGTATAACCAAATCTCGAACCTGAAGATACCCTCCATTCGCCAACTCTCACGCTGATCTGATCGATCAATAGCGGGTGTTTAATCTCCTGGCTTACAACTCGAAACGAGAAGCTCCGTCGAAGGAACAGGAACTGGAGCAAGATCCCTGCTACGATCCAGAAGCACATTGCATCACATCCATTAGTTTCCGGCACTCGAATCTTTTGGCCTAGAATAGTACAGTACAGCTACCGACAACATTATTTCCAGCATCGAATTCATCGCCGCGTATCGCATCGCATTGCAAACAGCACGACGTACCAGCCTCCAGCTCGCTTTTTCCCACGCACTTTTCGCTGTCTCGCATGTCTATTTGGGTGTGCCCCGCCCTTCGAACAGCTCCCACGCCCGCGCCCGCCATTTTCTCAAGTCGCAAGTCCCAACCCGCCCACAGCCCGAGCCAGGGTTCCATATGCTGGCTAGTGTTAGTGGGTGTCACAGATCTAGAAACACCAGACGGGCGAATACATAACGAAGGCATCAAGCCCTTCTACTGGCCGCGGTCTAGTCGATTCCGACACTTTCTATATTCTGTCCTCGTTCCTCGACTTCATATTCCACTCAGCCGCAACCTGTTTCGTCACTCGTGCTTCTGACCGCGATGGCCAGCTATCAGCAATATGCACAGCTTGGTAAGAAAGCTAACAACTCAGCCGCTGCTGGCAATTCATCATGTAAGCAATCATCATGCTCCCGTCATCCTCTTTTTCCTCTCCCCCTCCACGGTACTTCCCTCGTAAGAGCTGATATGCAGGGAGCGGCGCCGAAGCGTTATGGCAATACCCCATTTGCCTATTTGATGTGCTTGCTTGCTTGATGACTGATGATGGTCAACTTTGAATACTTGACCTTGGACCCTTGTTTACACCCCCGAGAACTCAAAAAAATGCAAGACAGTTCACAATGCCTGAAATGCGACTTGGACACCGGCTGAGATACCACTTTGAGATACCCGCCCGCTTGCTGTACGATATGTCACCTACGCAAGCCAACGTTCCGTTCCTGAAAGCTCCAGCGCTGATCACTCGAGACTGGAGTGCTATTTACGGCTGCCGCCCAGTGCACTGCCTGGCACTCATGGCCGCCAAGCCACTATGGGTCTCAGACAAGCAGCGTGTCAGGGTGCAATTATGCCTGAACATTGGATAACGAGAGTCTGTCTCCCTCCGAAAAACATGTCCTGTGTCAATGGATATTGCAAATCTCAACGCAATATTCAAGCACCGCCATCTGAATTACGCAAGATCAAACTTAGAATCTCTCCTTGCCATTCCAAATTACACGGCAGTTGTATCCTCGCTCATCCATAAGAACCGAAATCCATCTTCAGCCTCAGTTGGCCCCACGAACGAGTTGGCGCTGGATATTCCCTGTAACAGGACCCTTGTGCTTGATCACCAGCCCCTGAAGAGGATTGGGCCGGGCCTCTTTACAGCATTCCCGCTGCATTATCGTTACTTTTGGATCCCCTCCATCGTTGGGCTTCGCTTCAGGGTATCGCATTCTACTTGATTCTCGAACCTGGATTATTTGAACCAACTCCTTACCGCAAATTAGCTCTGGAAACCTTGAATTGGAGCTGGAACTGCTACCACCAATAATCAGTCGATCAAGCAAGCAAGCACTCAACCCAGCGAACTGACCAAACCAGCGCCTAACGCACGCGCAGTATAAACAGGCTGCTGTTTGCTGGTTCGAGGCAAAGAGGGGTTACGCCGCTGCTTCTGCAGTCATCGGTGACCGCGCCCCGTCAGCTCTTACATTCGTTCGCTGTGAACGAGAACAAGGGCCCCTTCTTTATTCGTCTTATCCCCCCCGACCCTCTTGCTGACATCTTACGTCCTTTTTGCGATAGACGGCCAGCGAACCGAGATGGCTCCCCCACAGTTAGGCGCGACATTTGTCCCCGGCGGCTTCGATGATTATTATATGCCAGAAGTCGTTGCTCCCTCCCCTCAAAGGTATGTCTCTTGGCTCTTCCCCCTTAATCCCATTTCCGGCACGGTCTCCAGTTTCTATTTCCCAAATCACCATGCTCCTTTCCCTTGCCTGATCCTATATAAATAAAGCTTGCCAGCACCGGATGCGGTTGTAACGGTGAAAAGGTGGGGCATGCTGACGTTTCTTTGTTGTTGTTGTATCTAGGGTAACCCCTCAGGTCCCTCAAAATATGCAAGAGGACCTCCAGCGCATGGAGCTCGAGGCTACTTCTGTTGAACCACGATCACAAACCTATTCAGGCCCAGGTCCTCGTCACTCTCGTGAACCGTCGCTCTCTACTTACACCAATCCTCGGGGAGCCGACCCGCCCAGGCCCCAGCCGGCAACACAGGTCTCAAGCGACGACATCCGAGCATACCAGTCCACCGATAAGATCTCCGAGAGTCTCAGCACCATGAGCTTCGACGCCCCCTCATTTTCGCCTTTTCCCAAGGTAAAGGGCGATAACATCCCCCCAACTGACGAGGAAAAGGAGGAGATTCTCTGGAACGCGCGCAAGCATGTTCTTCACTCACAGAATGTTTCAATGCAAATTACATGGGCGCGCGACGTCCTTACTTGGGCCGACATTTCCCAAGAGTCCATGATACGCGAATATGGCGAAAAGGCCCGACCTGCTACGCCCCGCATAGAACACGAACTCCGAGTCGATGCAATCAACATCATTACCTACTTGTCGCAGCAAGAACACCCCGAAGCACTATACATGCGCTCAAAATGGCTCGAGTTTGGCAAGTTTGGTAACCGTGTTGACAAGCGCGAGGCTTATATCGGCTACAAGCGCGCCGCAGAACTCGGTCATGGACGATCCGAGTATCGCATGGGCATGTTGTACGAGCAGTCCAATGACATGTCCAAGGCGAAGGAGCATTACTACCGCGGTCTTTCCCTCAAGGACTCAGCCTCGTTGTACCGAATGGGCATGATGAGTCTTTTAGGCCAGCATGGCGAGACGAAAGATTACTCGACTGGTCTGGAGCGGATACAGGCCGCGGCCGACAGCTCCGACGAAGACGCCCCTCAGGGTGCTTATGTTTACGGTATGCTCATAGGACGCGACTTACCGGACATAACAATCCCCGAGGGCTTGTTGCCCAACAATCCATTGACGACAAAGATGTATATCGAGAAGTCAGCTTATCTTGGGTTTGCTAAGGCCCAACTCAAGATGGGACAAGCATACGAACTCTGCCAGTTCGGATGTGACTTCAACCCGTCTTTCTCTCTTCACTACTACGGCCTAGCAGCTAAGCAAGGTCTTCCCGAGGCAGCCCTCGGTGTGAGTCGATGGTTCCTCTTTGGCTACGAGGGCGTTTTCAAGAAGAACGAATCGCTCGCGTACAAGTATGCTCAAGAGGCTGCTGCCGCTAAGCTACCGACAGGAGAATTTGCCTTGGGCTACTACAACGAAATAGGAATCCATGTTGAGAAGAGCTTGTCAGAAGCTAGAAAGTGGTATCAGCTGGCCGCCGATCACGGCAATCAAGACGCCCTTGGCCGACTCGATTCTCTGGACGAGAATAACACTCTGTCTAAATCTGACCACGAAACCACCACACTGACCCGCATCAAGTCGCAACACGGATCCCAGCGAGGCAAGCGCCCTGATCGCTTCAAGCAGCCACAACAAATGCCTACTCTCAGTGAAGGAAGTGCCCCTGCTTCACCTTCACTAGACGGACCGGGTTACCCCAAGCCACAGGATCCGCAGTCCAATCCTTCTCTCGGAATACGGCCCACCATCGTCTCGGAGCACGTCAACTTCCCAGACCCCTCGCGAGCTTCTTTTGTACTCCCTGCGGCAACGGACAGACCTCCTGCCTTCAATGTTAGATTGGATGCCAACCAAGGCCCAGTGCGACCCCAATCGGCAGCTCCCTACCCCGAAGATGACCGGCCACCACCTCTGACAGTTCGTTCCAAGTCCACCGCACCTTACCCCGAGGACGACACCCAAGGTCCTACTTCTCCTCGTTTCAATCAAGGCGGACACATGGGACCCCCTTCAGGACCCCCTTCAGATCGCCCATCAAGCGCTTTTGGCATCACCTCGTCCTATGCCGCAATCTCAATCGATGGGCAATCTTCACCCTGGAGGCCCAGGAGGTCCCGGCCGACCCGACCCCCGCAACAGGGCTGCATCCACCGGATGGGAAGGCCAACAAGGACCCGGAGGTCCCGGAGGACGTCCTTCTCCCTATCCAGAAGACAACGGAGCACCGTACGGTGGAATACAAAAGACACCCACTGGTGGCCCATACTCACCGGGCTTGCAAAACCCTCAGTCCCAAAACTATGAACGCTTCTCGCGCGTACCTGGAGCTAGTGGACGCCCCGAGCGTGGGAGCTCTCTTCCCCAGAATCAGCAGCAACAGCAGCAACAATCACCACCTCAGGCGAACCGACCCCCACGAACGTCAAGTGCTCAGCCGCCAATGGTGTCTGGCGGTGCTGGCCCGGGCGGCAGGCCGTCTCCGGGACCTTATGGCGGACCTCAAGGAGGACCTCAAGGGGGCCCATCTGGTCCTCCAAGAACTGGAAGCGCACCTCCATCACAATTTCAGCGGCCCGATAACAGGCCGAGCCCTGCTCCCAGCGCTGCAACGATGCCGCCAAAGGGAGCGGGTAAACAGGGACCTGCAACGTTTGAAGATATGGGTATCCCACAAGGAAAACAGGACAGTGACTGTGTAAGTTTGCTGGTAGATTTGTGTTTATTGACGGAGTACTAACACCCTTGACAGGTCCTCATGTAAAGTTGGAAAGTGGATAAGAAGGACTAAACCAAATAGGACATGCACGAATCAGTTGTTTTAGGGACTACATTCGAACACATAAAGCCGGTTGAAAGGGCATCTTTTTGGAGTCGAGCTCGCGGACGGAATGCATTTGCACTGGGCTCGGAAGTAAATATCCGTGAGACGGGACAGGGCTGGCAGGGTTGGTTGCGTAAAAACGCTGAATATTTGGGTATCGAGTATTGTAAGTATGATCTCTCAATGTATTGAGTTCGAGATGTGGACCAAGGATAGCGTGCGTAGATGGCGATGTTCAGAGGAGTATTTTTCTTTCATATCTTGTTGCAGTCTTGAGCCGTTGAGTGTCTGTGCGACAATAGCTTTGTCCAAGTTCGACTTTAAAGATGCTGTTCGAGTATAATGGTTCCATGCCCAAGCGGTGAACTTGTGGATGACCCGACGAACAATCCTCCGAAGGATTTGAAGGACACAAGAGGAAAAATGATGAACGCTGTGTAGCAATGAGTATATAACTTTGCGGATTGCCCAGCCATCACTCTCATCACCATCTTCCCTCAGTGTTCCGTCGACGCCTCGAGGCTGATTACACATAGGCTATTCATTAATAAATCCTTTATCATACATCAGTCGATCGACGACCAAGAGACACACGTCTCTTCCACCACCAATATGGCACATACCGATCGAGGATTCCAGCTGCAGTCCCTGAATGCTGCCGGACAGGCATACAATCCTTTCTCGGCAAACCCAGAGGGACAATCTAACCATGCGAATCAATCAGTGTCGGAATTTGGCCAGAGTTTGCTCGAGGAGGCCATTGGCCGAGCCTCTTCAGATAGCTCCAGGGCTCCAGTACCGCCCCCTGACGGTGGATGGAGAGCGTGGTGTGTTGTACTATCCACACACTTGGTATATATGAACACGTGGGGCTGGGTGAACTCCTTTGGCATTTTCCAGGCCTATTATGCTGAGAATCTGGGTCTCCCAGCAAGCAAGATCTCGTGGATCGGTTCCATTGGCGTTTTTCTTCTATTCTTCGTCGGTACCTTGACAGGACGTCTTGTCGACGCTGGATATTTCCGCTGGGTGTTTGCCTGTGGTATCGTCTTCCAGGTCACAGGTATCATGGTAACTTCGTTCTGTACTGACTATTGGCACTACTTTGGTGTTCAGGGTGTTCTCGTTGGTTTGGGGCATAGCTGTCTGTTCTGCCCAGTGCTGGCAGTACTATCGACGTTCTTTGCTAGAAAACGGGCTTTGGCCATGGGAGTCGCAGCATGTGGAAGTGCAACAGGAGGTGTCTTGTTTCCTCTCCTCGTTCGAGCTCTTCTTCAAAAGGTAGGTTTTGGCTGGACTCTGCGCATTGTGGGTTTCGTGCAACTTTTTCTTCTGCTTGTCGCCCTGGTACTTGTTAAGCCTCGGCTTCGACCACATCGATCTGGTCCCCTGATCGATTTCTCTGCCTTAAAAGATATTGAGTACGTGTTGTACGTCACTGCCTCGTTTTTTACTTGCCTGGGGGTATATCTAGCTTACTATTTCATGGCAGCTTTCTCTCGTACAGCTATCGACCCGCCCTTTACCTTCAATCAGTCTCTTGATCTTCTGATGATTCTGAACGGTGTTGGCGTTTTTGGTCGACTGCTCGCAAATTGGACAGCTGATCACATCGGCGCCATCAATGTCTTCGCACCGCACTCCTTCTTTGCTGGAGTAATACTCTTTTGCTGGATGGGGGTTACCAACAAGCCAAGTCTGTACGTATGGTCCATCTTCTATGGTATTCTCGCCGCCGCGATTCAGAGTCTCTTCCCCACCGGTATCTCTCTGCTGACTGAGGATTTGAACAAGATTGGTGTTAGGATGGGAATGGCCTTCACGATTGCTAGTTTTGCTTCCCTTGCGGGACCACCTGCTGCAGGTGCGATTATTGATGCGGAGCATGGCTTCAAAGGTGCGCAGGCGTTTGCTGGTACAGCTATGTTGTTGGGTGCATTGTTTCTTATTGCAGCGAAGAAGAAGAGGATGGCTAGACTTGGAACCGGTCGGTTTGACAAGTGCTGAGTTGGCCTTGGTTTGGAACGGCAACTAAGTGGAAAAGATAGAAAGGGGTAAGTTGGCCTTTTGTATTTGTCCTTTTTGATCAGCTAACAGGTTGTCTAACTATCTCAATATGAATCGATCTGGAGCATCTATCATGTCCATTGTAGTAACTTGCCATGTATAACTGATTCCTGAAACTCGAATAATGTCTCTTCCTCTTGCTATGACTAACTACTTAGGTTTTGTCGACTCCCCGACAATGCTTAACTTTTGGCTTCAATGAATTACAATTAATCATTGTCTAGTCATCAAGTTTGATAACAACCTTTCCGACCTGCTTGCCTTGCCAAACATACTCGATTGCCTCCTCTGCTTTATCGAAAGACCAAGTCGAGTCAAGAATATCCTCGAAAGTCATCTGTGTCGCAGAGATGGCAGCCATAAGTTCATCCTGATCATCCTTAGACCCCGCGTTGATACCGCGAACGTTCAGTCGTCGATCGATGATAGTGGAAACAAACTCCTTTAAATGCTCAGGTTTAGAGCCGCCCAGATAACCAACTTGGCTGACAATGCCTCCACGTCGAGTGCACTCCATGGACCGAACGAGAGAACTGTTGCCACCGTTCTCGAGGACGAGATCAACGCCGACACCATTTGTTAGACGGAGAACTTCCTTGTGCCATTCTGAGTGGGTCTTGTAGTTGACGGTTTGGATCTCTGGCTTTCCGAATTGCTTCTTGATTTGTTCTAACTTCTCATCACTTGAGGAAGTAAGGATGACCCGAAGACCTGAAGCGCGAGCCAGCTTGAGAGCAAAAGTGGAAACGCCGCCAGTGCCTGAGATTTGTTAATTATTGTCTTTGTATTGACATTCTGTGAGGGGACTTACCTTGGATCAAAACTGTTTGCCCGATATTAGCGCCCTTGAGAGCAGACCAAGCGGTCGTTCCAGCACACGGAATGATCGAAGCCTGAACCCAATCAAGATGCTCAGGTAATTTTGTAACCAACTTCTCATCAAAGATAATGTAAGTGGCCAAGATGCCATCCTCATTGGCCGCGAGCCAAGACCTTCCTGTCGAGCGAGCATTAACAAATTCTGAGTCCGTGATCGGAGCAACACGATCGCCAACTTTGACGAGCGAGACTCTATTCCCGACTGAAACGATCTCACCGGCGGCATCATTGCCAGGAATACCATTGGGAGTAACAGGCCAGGGGTTACCGCCATTGGCTATGTTGGCATCGCGATAGTTGAGAGCAACTGCGTGCACTTTGATGAGAACGGCAGTTGGATGAAGAGGGAGAGGAATGTCTTCTGTGACGAGTTTCACTTTGGGGGTGCCTTTTGTATAGTCGTCTGTTCGACGCCAGGCTTGACGTTGAGTTGGTTGAGACATTTCTGGCTGTGAAGAGAGTACTTCTGAGTAATATGGTGCATCAGGGATGAATATCTATTGCTGTCATACCCTGATCTCGGGGCGGGAGACTGTAGTTCTTATACTGCGGTTGTCGTAATGAGGCGTCTTGTTGCTGACAGATCCACGCGGGGTAACCTCGTTTATAACCAATCTTGTTATGGTATCATGAGTAGATCAGTACATTACGACCTGGCTGTAGTTGAATCATGTTCCTTAAATCTTTTCTTGTTTTGGTTACCAAGGCTTCGAGACGTGTCTGGTCTTGGCTAATGTCGGTTTCCTCAGCCGTAGGTATCCACATCTCAAGGAACATTGCAACTATCACGAGGTTGGCCAAGTGTTCAAAAGGGTATCCTTTCCGAAGTGATTAAATTATTGACTAGAACTTGCGCTAAAATTGATATTCTTGGAAGAGTCTGCGTCAAAAGAGACCCTATGGATGGCTTGGATGTATGCCACATACTCAGAACTCGGCTGCCACTCCCGAACATGATCAATGCTTGAATGATGCGATTCAGTGGAAACAATGAATGTGAACAAACTCAGGTCAAATCTCTTTAAAATCTTTCACTTGGAACAAGTAGTCAACGTAATAAAACTTGATATAGCCTATTCATCAATTCCTGCTTTCACTGTTGAACAGTATCTCAACCCCTGAGGCAGCTGCCTTACACCATCGTCC